>NW_009259854.1:86006-147615 GCF_000687185.1 Egretta garzetta
GTAACACAGGATGTTTTGTTCCTAAAAGAGGAAGGAAGAAGTGTACTCCCAAGGGTTTAGTCTTTCTCCATCTGCAGTAGAAGAAACCTAGACTGACACTGAAGTTCAGTGAGAGGAGTTCTATGGTTGATGTCAAATTCTGCCTCACTGCAGGTCAGACAGGAGTTTGATTTAGCTGTCTTAGCCAATAACTGCCTACTAGCGTATACTAGTAGCTCTTGGACTATTTACTGTTTTCCAGTGCTCAGGAATATAAGCTAAAGGTAAGTATTTATGATCAATTTCAGATTGATTTATTGACTAACCATCTACGCGTAAACACAGTGGGGAAGTACGTTATATAATAACAATTACGGGCTTTCATACAATCACATTTCAACAGCTGACCGAAAATCAGTGCACAAAAAAAAGAAGTTATAAATGGGGGAACTAGAGCTCAGAGGTAGAAAGACAGGTCCAAGGCAACCTGGCAGACTGATGCCAGAGCTAAAAGTACTATCCAAGCTCCTTGGCCTCAACATACAAACACCCACCTGTCACAAGCAGATATGCCACAGCAACTGTGCTGGATGAATAGGATGTCCCCTAAAAGCTGCAAGTGTGTGCATGTCAATGTCCACCAACACATACGCCTACACACACATATACATTTATATATTTGTGTGTGAAGTCAATATATACATACAGGCACCAAAGAGATAGATAGGAACTTTCCTTTGAGAAATGACAGCAGTTTGGGGTGCCTATCTGAGATTCACCAAAGGGGCCTGAGTTTCACATTGTGCAGTGTACACAGCTCAGGTAATGCCTTCTAATCTCAAGCAGGACAGTCTCACACTTGGGCTTCAACAGTGTCACTTTGGGAAACCCCAGGAAAATTTGAAATGTAGGTGCTGATTTCAGATAGCCTGAAAATAATTCTTTCACCTGGGAGGCTGAGTTGATTTATGTCTATAATTCTCGTTCATATGCCATTTCTAATGAAATAGATAAAATGACAAGAAGTGAACATCACCAACAAGCACTGGTAGACTGTTCAGTATCAGTAAAGTATATTGCTAGCCAACCACCCAGTTCATTGCAGATAACTCGAAGAAGGGCAATGGTAAAAACAGGGGATGCTTTCTTTCATGCTGAAATGCGGCATACAGTATTAGTTGCACATCTCATTCACGACTGGGATGATTTTACTCTTAATGAACACTCCTTAGGGAGAGGAGGGCCCATTGCAGAGCAGAAAGGTGTTTCTGCAGTTTTTGCATCATCTGTGGTCACCTGAGGGCAAGGCAGCACCAGCAGAACAAAAGGTGGCAGCAGAAAAGTCTTTGAGCCAGGGCTTTTGCAGGGCTCTTGATGGTGCAAATGACTAAACAGAGATATAAAATAGGCTGTAGGAGAAAGCTCTTTCCTAATCAATTATCTGGTGTGCCCTTTGAATAACAAGACAAATCAATTAGTCATGTTAAGAAAACAAGAAGCCTAACAAATGGTAACAAACCTTGGTATAAAGATTAACCTTCGATCTGTAAACATAAGATGTGAAATTCCATCATTTTTCTAAGCGTGAGGCTAGTTTAATAGTTACTGTGGCCCAAGAAATCAAAACAAACCAGCTAGCTATTCCAAGGCCATATAAAAGCACAGGTCTCGCTCTATTACCATGTTGCATGCAGCTTGTATTATCAGTGCCTCGGGGTGAATGGAACGCTAACCTCACAGCAGCCTTGAGATAAAGGCCAAGTCCAGAAGGAAAAGACGTTTAAGAAATAATATAAGAACAAATACTTTCACTCCAAAGCATCTGACAAAGCACAGGCCACATCCTAAAGCCTGCAATTCATTCAGGCAATGCTTTGATTGCATATACCTACTTGCTTTCTCTGAGCAAGGATAAGGTAGAACCAGTAGGTCTACAAACAAAAAAGCCTGCTAGAAAAGCATTGAAATGAAAGAAATACAGCCTTCCATGGTGGGGAAGCACATCCATCATGAGACAAGCAGGCATCCTGGCAACAGCAGACAACATCTGCGCTAGTGAGACTCCACCTGGAGTACTGTGTCCAGTTCCGGGCTCCCCAGCTCAAGATGGATGAGGAACTCCTAGAAAGAGTCCAGAGGAGGGCTACAAAGATGATGAGGGGGCTGGAGCATCTCCCCTATGAGGAAAGGCTGAGGGAGCTGAGCTTGTTTAGCCTGAACAAAAGACTGAGAGGGGATCTCATAAATAGTTGCAAATATCTTAAGGGTGGATGTCATGAGGATGGAGCCAGACTCTTTGCAGTGGTGTCCAGTGACAGGACAAGGGGCAATGGGCACAAACTGAAGCATAAGAGGTTTCAGTTGAACATCAGGAAGAAATTCTTTACTTTGAGGGTGACAGAGCACTGGAACAGGCTGCCCAGGGGGGTTGTGGAGTCTCCTTCTTTGGAGATATTAAAAACCCGCCTGGACAACGTCCTATGCAACCTTCTCTAGGTGAACCTGCTTTAGCAGAAGGGTTGGACTTGATGACCTCCTGAGGTCCCTTCCAATCCCTGCCATTCTGTTATTCTGTGATAAAGTTTTCTAGACCAGCACCGTTTGTCTTTCTCCCATACTTAAAGAGGCATAACATAACCCAACTCTCTCGCTTTGTTCTGAGAATAGAGCTGCCAATACTTGTATAAATTCATGAAGATCCTTGCATGGAAGACCCCAGGAACACGTCCCATAAAGACGTTCTGAACAATGTGTTTGTATGGAGCATACAGGGCATCGGCATTTTTCAAAGGCTGGAAAAAAAGTCTCAGTCAGTTTTGGGAAACATGATCTAACATGTCTACTGCAGGGAACAAATGGCTGCCTCGGATAAACTGAGAGTCTGATTTGTGTTCTGGAATTATGTGGGATTAACTTCACTGACACGGGAGATCTCCTGTTCCTAGGTGATGCTTCAGTAGTCACTGTCTGATGCTAATGGCCCTGATTTAGTAAGACACTGCAGTCCAAGCCCTTAGTGAGACAGATCTCATGCTAACAAATGTGGCCATGTATGAGGAAACATCGAAATTATGGTCTTTCTGATGGAGATGCCAGTGTTATGAATCTTCCACAGATCCATTTACCATCTTTTGGGCAGCTGTGCTAATGGGCATTTCTCACTTGCTTTTTGACAGCAGATTTTGAAAGCAATTTGCATTCAGTTTCACACCAAACCTCCCAGCCTTCCCCCCAAAACCCAAACCAGTTCTGTGCCTCCGCTGAAGAAGCAGCAGCACTGAGTAGGGTGCGTGCCTTCTGCAATCTCAGGTTATTACAGCTGTGGACCGATGAGGAAAATCTGTTTGGCAGAAGTGGGAAAATTTGGCTATGGAGATTGTTTCTGGGGACATGCAGTGCCCAGGGGCTGGGGGAAAAGACTTTTGTCCTTTCTGTAGATTTTTTAGGCTAGTAAGAAACTCTCAGCTGTTACTACAAACACACTGAGAGGAGATACATCTTCTGTATTTCCACACAAGAGTTTTGTTCCATGACTAGAGCTCTTAGGTAACACAGTAATGCAAAAAACAAAACAAGAACTATAATAGCAATAGGCAGGACAGGCAATCCTCATAATACCCTGACAGTGTTCGTGGAAACTAGAAAGAACAGAACAAACATTGGCTCGGTTGGCATTTTACGGCTTGGATTAAATTACTGAAAAGGTGATTCTTAAAGCTACTTTGTGGTAGGCTATATCTTAATAAGTAAAAAATAAAAGAAAAAAATGGGGAAGGAGAAGGGCATTGCTTTCAAGATGGGGAAAATTATTTCTGTGCTTGCTTTACAACCTCTCAGGGGGCAATTAAGCAGGCACAAAAAAGTGGCCACTAAAAGAAATCCCTGATGCAAAAACTGTATTATAAATACTGATGAAAACAGCAATTTTCTCCATGAATTTATTCTGTCTATATTTGAGCTGTTAAGTATGAGCAATCAATCACCTTAATGAGTCTAAATTTATTTTCTCTTTCTTGAAAAAAATCTATATATAGCATCATAAAACAATCACCAACATGTCTGAAAATCACCACTGAAGCTGGATGCAAGTCTGCTGTAACCAGTCCTTCCAGTGCCTGTGAGATAGAGATCCTCAGGGCATCTAAAATTGAGCTGTAAGTACTGGTAGCTTAGTGCCTAAAAATCAAGAGACTTGTAGGGTTTTGTCCAAACCCGAACATTTGACTGCAGGTTCATTTTTCTAGTTCACTACTGCTGAAACTATGAGAAATATATAATTGAGCAAATGGTATCAGGAAAGGGAAAGCTCCATCCAGTCATCTATTTTTCCTCCATCAATGCAAATTACACATTCTACGTAGCACATGTGCTGCTCTTCCCCAGACATGTTGAAAATCTGCTTAGGAAACTTCCAGAACCTCATAAAAATCCCAATACCAGGAATTTCTCTTGGGATTCCCTTATTAGGATTTATTTTCAAAAATGTATTTTATCCCATTATTCCCAGCCACAAGCACTTGTATCATACAAAATAACAGCACTCCATTACACTCGTATTTATTCTCTCCAGGTATTTACGAGAATGTCTGAAGAAAGCCAGACACAGTCCCCTCAGCCTCCTAAAACTTTGTTATTTTTCTGTGAATTCCCCCTCTGCTCAGTCTTCGACATCGCTCACACAGGTGGTGCCTGCTGCTGAGCACAGAACCGCAGGTGTGATTTTGCCAGAAGAACCGTAAGGTAATTACTGTCTCTTTGCCCCGCGATGCACCAACGCTATACATTCAAAATTGCATATGCTTCTGCTGCAATAGCTTTCCTCCGCAACACAGCATATCCCAAACGTGCCACTCTCTAGACACTGCCACATCTGATGCCTTTCAGCCTTTTATGCTTTCCAGATTTCCTTCTCTGACTGAACATGTATCTTCTAAATTACCTTCTCCAGTTAATTGCCTCAACTCTCCAATTTACACTTCTCGGTATTTGGCAAGAGTCCTACTTCCCTACCAGTTTTCTCTCCCCTCCTTCATTCTACCTGTAAATTATTTCCTTGTTCCTCCTAACCACCTGACTTCATTAATCCATTTTGTTTTCTATTTCTGAACTCCTTCCCTTTTCTCTAAAAGATTCCTCAGACTCAGTATTTAACATATTCTACTTGGGTTTCTTGCAGACTACACTGCACCAAATATAGTTTCACTGATGCACACCTTCATGTAGTGCATTTGGAAGTGATGCGTTTTTATTTCTGAAGTTTGTACTGGAGGGAGGAAGCAGACGCTCCCATGCCACCACTATGAGATGGAGACCAAAGTGGATTTGTGGCCCTGCTGCCCTTTCCATGTTGGCACATTCGAACGCTTTCTCCTGTTCCACCTCATGGACCCGACTTTTAAATTTCCATTAAGCTGCTTTCCTAAATTTTAACATCGTTCTACCAGCACAGTCTCTTTGCCATCCACATTTAAAATTAACTTTAATGGTGAGTGTCTATAGAGTCTTAATCAGCCTGTTAACACTGGCTGCGTTCAAATCCAAAGCAGTCCGAAATCTTGTAATCATTATCCAGTATAGTCAAGGTAGGTGCTTTTTCAAGAGTTACTTCCTTCTGGGCATGAACCTATGAAAACTAGAACAAGAGCACTGCAGATGTCAAGTACTAAAGTCTGTTGACAGAGACCTGTGGGCAAGGCTACAATTTTCCACAGTCTTCCAACCTCATTACCTGTGGCAATAAGCAAGAAAAAAAAACAGCCACAAGTTATGGGAATAAAAAATTCAGCAAAAGGTGAGCAAGGAATGATAGGAGAGAAACATTGAGCTTCATCATCAAAGACCCTGTAACATGCAGAGAGCCAAAAGAAGTTTGATTTTGACAAAAACTAAACAAGTAAGAAGAAGTGAAAGATGTTTCTTTTGGAGCCTGAGCTCTGCCTTTCCTTACAGAGGGCTCTGATAGCTGGGGACTGTTTACCCACGAGAGCACACACACTCAATTTGTGTTCCACAAGCCCTTCAAAAATGTTGATCTGATTTGGGTAAATGCTGCCATTTTTGCCTTTCCTGGAAGCAGAAATCTTGCAATCACTGCAATATTCTAATCCTGCCTAGAAATTCTACTTTTAAAGCACACAAAGGTAATAAAATATCTGTACCCATTCACATCTCTGCCCTACAGAGCGATTTTACTTATTTTACTTCAAGAAACAGCAGGGATTAGGTGAAAAATACAGAAGTAGGGCAATGCAAACAGCCCCAGCCCATATTCCCTGTTCTTCTCCCCTGAAATGCATGAAACAGCTTTATGCCTTAATGTAGTTCATTTTTCTCATTAATAAAAGATGCAAATGCATCTCTGCATTATTTAATATACCCTATATACCCAAATCCTGCACATGTTCCAAAAGGCTCTTCAGTTCCTGCCCTCTGCAGAGCAGCACTCGGGTAACTCAGTCAAAAATGTCCCGGGCAGTGGAGGCTGCAGGGCCACAGCAGCTTTACGGGATGTGTTCATGTATGTCTAACTTGTCCTTAAAAACCTCCAGTCATGGATGCTGCAGCATGCCCGGGCAGCCTCCTCCCCTCCTTACAAATCCGCGTAAGAACTTTTTCCTAATTTTGCTTTTGAAATTCCCTGCTAATAGAGACGGTTGCTTCTCTGTGGCTGTGAAGACCATCTGAGCGCTGCCTTTGTAGTGTACTCCCTAACACCTGCCCTCTGATTCATTGCAAGAAAGGATGAGAAATGTTTTGTATTGCTCCTGGTTTCTCTTCAGGGCTGTCGCACTATCGTAACTTTTTACTGATGCAACATGGCACAAGATGAAAATTAGGCCTTTCATCTTACACCATCACACACCTTTCTGAAGTCCTGGCTCAGGAGGACCCCTTTCATATCAGGCCCTGGAAACGTTTACCCTGAGCTTAACCTTGTATGCCTCGCAGCAGTTAGCTTTTTGCTGGGCCCGCACAAGCTTTTTTGCTGCTTCCACAGATAAAAAAATTATTGCCCTCTCTTAACATCACATTTTCTGCCCTGAGAAAATCAAGGCTGTGCCTTGCCTCGTTGCCAGCCCAAATCTTGCTACGCCACTGAGGAGCGGCCAAGCTGGTCGTCCAAGTGGCCGTCCCAGACTCTTCTGTAGGCGGCTGCACAAAGCCCCGCAGCACCTCAGCTGGGACCTGCAGCCGCTTCTTTCCCAAAGCAAGACAAAGCAAAGCAGCTGATGAGAGGTGTCCTACCTGTGGGGAAGCACTGGCCCTGGATTCTCGCGGAACTCAGGACCGTTCCCATCTGTTTTCCTTTCACCAGACATGAATGTTGTCTTTGGTTTTTGCTACTTGCTTTGTACGGAACTCAGGATCGTTCCCATCTGTTTTCCTTTCACCAGACACGAATGTTGTCTTTGGTTTTTGCTACTTGCTTTGTTTGCTGTTGTAAAAATGTTCTTTTATTCCCTACCCTCTCATGCAGGTCTGTCCGTTCATACAAATCCTGATTTTTCTGTCTGGAGGTGCAGAATTAGGCTTAATTGCATAATTAAGATGTCCATACTTGACTTAAAGCCCATATACAAATGCCATGAAAAGTATACGCTGAAAATTTCCTAATTCTGCAGGATTTACAGCCGAGATAACTAAGCATAGTAGCACAAGTTATGGACTTTCAATCAAAATGAATGCAAAAATCACAAAACACATAGACCTTCCCTATGCAAAGGTGCACTGGTAATAGAGGTTTAGAGACAGAGCTTACGGTTAGTGGGGGTAGACCCTCATATTTCCATGAAACACACAAATTAATAACTTCAAAAATTATCTTACTTTAAAATTATCTAACTGAATCCAGTTTGCTACTGTTATTTTTAAAAACAACCTTTTAATTCCCCTCTTCTCTTTCAAGTTATGACCAGTTATTTACAGCCCAAGCTCTGTTTCAGTTAATTGTTTTGTCTAGAAATACTAATTAGAGATCAGCAATTTCCAGCGATGTCACTACCACAACAAATCTTAAGAAAGAGCCACCGCCTTCTTTTTCAGAGGCATATTCAGAGGCGCATACTGCTTTCAGAGTGACCTTCTCACACCGAGTTCATATTGACTCAGGCATCCTTCACTCCTCTATATTAGCATTTCTAAATCACAGAAATGACATCAAAGAAACCATAAGGGTCTGACTTTTATCACCAAAATAAATTCTGATTTAATGTACTCTCTGCAATACTTAGGCACAATAGGATACATGATTAGAGCATAGGAGAGTTAACAGTATACCCATCGTGCCTTGTTAACTGAGGATACATGGTATAATCCCACTTAAAATTTGAACTTTGCAGCTTTTATAGGTTTAATTTAGACCCTTGGGGCTACATATGCATTGAAGATTGGACACATGACATCCATTACTGTTAAAAGTGGCTGCACACACAATCATTGGTGTTTAACACAGAAAATTAGCTTTTTCTAATTTCATTTCTGATTACTGTATCTTCTGTTTCAAAAAAACCCCTAGCCCACAAATTAACTAAAATGCCCTGAAAATGAAAAATGTTTGATTTTTGCTTTAATGGCATGACTCTGAAAGAAGCAGAGCAAAGCACACCTAAGCACACAGGAATTTGACTGAAACCAGTAGGGCTACTTAGGCCCACCGGGATAAGGATGTGTTCAAACAGTTTTCTGGATAGGGACCAGAATCCAGTAGAATCAACACCTAAGACCTAATTTTGAGTGCAGACATGCGCACAGATTTTAGGTGGGTTTGATAAGAGAGACTGTTATTAAATTGGTTTGACAGATCTGTATTTAAGATGCAGATTTTACACACCAGATGCCTGTCTGAAAATACAGAATGTGATCTGGCATAACCTAACTTCTGAGTTTTTTAATTTGCAAACTTAAACTGTATCCCCTCATACTTCTTAGAAGCTCTGTAAGAAAAGTACATAGGGAGATACCTTAGTCTCTTATTTGTGCTGTGGGTATATCACATGTGCGTTCATGACATAGGTTGAAAGCATGGACTGTTTTAAAATGTAAATGTATTTTTAGTTATTAAATTCTAGGAGTAAAAATACTTTTTAGATTCATATATACAAATTTGATCTCCAAAATTATATCTATATATTCGCTGTCCCTTGTTAAGAAAGAGCCAAAACCACCTCCTTTATATAACATTCATTCATTAAGCCTAAAAACGCCTGGTGTTGCCTGATGCAAATAAGGCAAACAAACCTATGAAATGTGTTTTTTAATTAAAAGCCCATTTTGTAATCTGGCAATGCGAAATAAACGGCTATCAGACTGTTGAGCCTGACAATACTGAATTGGCTCTTTGTCCATGGCACAGATTTCACACTTATCTGCATGCTTAAGTGCTGCGCTGGACAGAAACTAAACGACAGTCAACTGCCCAAAACAAACCCGCAGGGGACCTGGATGAATGCTTGGTATATCAGGGGGTTTGCTCTAATAAGATGCTACAGCAGAATAACGAAGAACTATCCCATTTGCATTCAACAGAAATAGACAGTAATTCTGTGGCAATTGTTTCACATAAGTCAATGCACTGGTATCTTAACAAAAACCGCCTGCAAAATCCAGCAAGCGATGAGAAAGGCGAGCCGTGGGCAGGTCAGCCTCGTGCAAGGGTCTGCCTGATTTGGCTAACTATCAGTGAAAGAGCACTTTTACTGCCACTGGATCTGCTCAAACCGGGTTTGTCGGAGGCAGGGTTTGCTCCAGTGAACTCGGGCTGCAGTGCAAGTGCAAACTTAAGTGTAATGCCTTGAAAGGCAGGGGGTGATTTTTCGGTCAGGGCAATGGTGCTTTCGACTCAAGTCGGAGGAGGAGGAGTGGACCCTCTGTCAATGCCACTGTCAGGCTCCAATAGTAACTGCACGCACTCGCTCAATACACAGGCAACTGCTGTGGCAACAGTAAATGCTTCACCTTGCCATGCATGAGAAGACGTATGGTAAGCGTGACATTGAGACCTCCTTCAGTCACTTTTGTGTCCTTCGTGTTCATCCTGGCCTTGTATCTTCAATACTTGAAAGCAGCTTCGTTTTTCTTTTTTTTTTTCTCTATTCACTTAATCAACCTATGAAGACAGAGAAAAGAGAAAAAGTACCATTGAGTGGCTGAAGCTACTCTGAACTGAGAATATAATGTTGTACAAACCAATTAACATTCCTCCTTTTGATTTTCTGGACTACAGTTTAGTGCTGAAAAGGCTCCTTTGATTATTATCCCTCCCCAACCAACTCTTTAACCCTTCACCAATTATAAGATAAACTCCCTTTTGAAACCTTAAAAATGCTTTTAACTTCCTGGATTTCGAAGCTGAAAGTACAGAGCACGACAGAGTGAAATACAATGTTTTCTTCTGAACAGCACTTTCTCTCTGTTCTATGCAGGGTGTGTACATATGTGTATATGCAATATATATATACATGCATTTTTACACGTGCCTGGTGCTGTTTTAATTTCTCTCCCTGTCACTACCTCTTTTTTTTTTCCTCTTGCAGAAGAGATATTTTTGTTTTCTCTCCAGCTAGAGAGAAATTAATTCTGAGCCTAAACACTGATTCCTGCCAGCAACAGCGGATGACACATTATCAAAGACAACTGAGTAACTAAGAGCCACTTGCTGCTGTAAATCTGGGCACTGTCTGATTTTGTTTTTGTCTACCAGGCCCAGAGGTGGCTCAGTCCCTCAAAGGCCAAAGCTGAGCTTCAGCCCTAAGTAGAAGGAAGATTTTTCTTAATTCCTAATGACAAATTGCAGATTTTCAGTCTTTTACAAAGCCATAAATATCCTAAAATGCTAATGAAAGCTGCAAGGGCTGGCTTTGTAGGGATAAACAAGATGCCTCATGAGTTTATTAATGCAAGGACATTTATCAGTACACACAAAAACGGGGGCAGGAAGGAATATTACCAAAGGCAGGCAAATTCCACAGTAGAAAAGGCTTAGAGACTCTTTATTTGGTTTTGTCCTTTTCAGGCCTATCTTACAGAGCATAAAACCCTTAAACAGACATCACACCTCTCAGAAACCATCTCTTATTAATGACAACCCTATTAGCTTTGCATCTTGGAGCTTCCCAAAAATTTGGCCAGCTTGGGCACTGGCCAATGACCGGGTGGCCATTTTGTGGCTCAGAGCATACAGCAGTGCCTCACCAGCGTGGCAAGCTCTTGTTCCCTTGCAGAGACTGCTCAGGCATGGGACCAAACTACTGGAGGGACCTACGAGATCATTCCCGTAAAAACGCCAGAGGTAGTGTCATGCAGACTGTTCCATCAAGTGATTAAGCTCCATCTTAAGAACCATTAAGCGCTGACACACTGGACCAAAGCAAAGCCCATCTTAGTTGAGCATGGTGTCTGTGAGAGAAGTCAACAGCATTGCTTGAAGAAAGAGCACAAGAAACATGCATGGAGTCATCCCTGACAGATTTGCTGAGCTGCCAGCAATCAGCATTTGGAATCTTCTGGGAGACTGCATCCAGACCAGCATTTTCAATAGCCATTGGTGGACTAGTCTTCCATGAATTTGTCTAATCCCTTCTTGAATATCTGGTCTCCAAAAGTTCTGGTCTCACAGGCTAATTATTAGTGTGGGAAAAAGTGTTCCACTTTATCTGGCTTAAATCTGCTGACTGTCATTTCCTCTTGTTAAGCGTTTTGCCCCCTGTGTATTGTCTGAAGACCATCCCAGAAAGTTACTCCTCTGATAGCTAATGCTTCTCGCTTCAGCCTGAGCCTGCAAGTGGCCAAGCCACTCCTCATGTTTTGCCTCTCAGAAGTACGCTGGAAGATGCAGAGATTTTTCTCAAGTCTCTGCAGGAGTACTTAGGACCACAGAGAGCTTCTGTGCCTTCCATGACTGCAAGAGTAAGAGGCAGACATGCCTGAGAAGTGAAAAGAAAGAGGGAGAAAGAGCAACTTAAGCTCCTCCTTCCTAAAAGCAAGTTCGCTAGTTGCTACCACGGAGCAGCTCCCACCTACCTGCTCCATTGCCAGAGCTGATTTTTCAGTGTATTTCATTTCATACCATAAGCTCTACCACCCAGACCACAACCACTGAAATAGATCCCATTTAATCTGCATTTCTAGGTTTATCACTTACATTACATATCACCTATCCAGATGAAGAAAAGCAGAAGAGAAGCAAGGTGCCTGGGTGAGAAGGTAAAAACCAGAAGCAGTATGGCCATGCCTCTGGTGTGTGCAAGAGGGTGAGGGGAAAATGTCCCAGGGCAGCCGGTAGGAAAAGACAGAGAAAGGTACTGGGCTGTGTTCAGCTTCTTTAAGTTTAGACCAGGACTCACAGCAAAGTCTGCAAGTGGGTGACCATGACAGTCCCTTCTGATAAGGGCAGAGGGAGGAGCAGAGGAGACTCCACTTGTTCCCAGATTAAGGAAGGGAATGGTCCCATGGTGCTCACCTGCTCCTTGCTGCTTGCTGAGGGAAATGTTCTGGCTCTGACAGCCCACATGGTAGCTTAGGGCATGCTTGGAAGATTTCACATAGTGGGTGTGTTTCAAGCAGAAGCAAGGTATTCCACTTTCTGTGGACCAAAATTTAGTGATGAGGGTACAGCTATATTTCTAATGAAATGTATTCCCTTGTGGGAAAAATAATCCCAGACTAGGTACAGGTTTACAGTTGCCACGGCCTTTTACTGCTGTGATGCTACAGCAGTATGCTCACTTTGGGAAAAATTTCGGAGGAAAGCCTTTTTCCAGACAACAAGCCAACCCCCACCCAAGCCTGACCTTTCCCAGATAAAGCCTGAAAAAAAAAAAAAATCTGCATTTTTAGCTAATGCCTTTTGGGTTCTTTTGATAAACAGAGGTTAAAAATGAAATTCCACCACAAATATTGTTAAAAATATCACCACCTCC
Organism: Egretta garzetta; assembly: GCF_000687185.1. Lineage (NCBI taxonomy): Eukaryota > Metazoa > Chordata > Aves > Pelecaniformes > Ardeidae > Egretta > Egretta garzetta. The sequence goes on from NW_009259854.1 coordinate 98,903, forward strand.
AATTTTTTTGAAGGATTTTGTCTCTGCCCCTCCTCCCAACAAGCTCAAACTCTGGCACCTGGTACTGAGAAGCAGAACAGATGTCTGAGGGAGGGCTGAGAGCGTGTGTGCCTGCAAGGAGTTACGCAGCTGTGTGAGATACAAAGGGAATGAATTCAAAAAAGCAACCTCACATGATAAGGAAGAAAACGTGAAACCTATACATATACCATGAAGAGAGAAGAGTTTTTACTATGCCAGGTCATTTACAACTGCCCCAGTTGTCCTGAGAGTTCAAGTGTTCTGGTAAAATATTTACAGCTTTATAAAGTAAACCTACAGGACTGTTAGTTATTGGAGTATTTCAGTTTTAAAGACAGATTAAAACAAAATGCATTGTTGTACTTTATTATTTTTAACTAATTAAAGCAAATTTTTCCACAGACATCATCGCAAGCATGTGCTGCGATTCTCTGTGTACGTGGAGATGTCAGAACATGGCAGAAGGAAGAGAATGGTTTCCTCTACAAATCCTCCTACCAGCCAGCAATACATCCATGTATTTATAGACCTACTGCTGTAATATACGAGCACATCATGAATATTTAATCAGTAAAATAATTTCCCTGTCCTTTGCAAAATCAGCATTTTGAACAATATATTATGTTCCTGGCTTATGTGTGCCTCTCCGTGTGAGCAAACAGAAGGCTAAATACGTAAGGTTTTCCTTTCTCAAGCTCTATATGATGAGGTCCCAGGGCTACCCTGGGGGCTGGGAGAGCTGTCTCAGACCATGAAAAAAAAAAAAAAAATCGATGTGGCACACTTTTCCTGATGCCAGAGGAAAGTCAGGGGATTCCACAGGTGAGCAGAGAGTATCGTGCAGGCAGCTACAGTCAATGGCATGGCTGAACGTTAAGAGTGAGGGTTTGTGCATTTTACCGTGCCTTCAGCAGAGAGCGGGCAGCGTCAGGAGTACAGCTGGACAGCATCCTCCTTCTGACCCCAGGACAAGAATGACCTCTGGACAAGAATGCACAAAATCCAACAAACCAGGGCTCTGCAGCTCCAGGTAACAAGCAAAAAAAAAAAAAAAAATCATGCCCAGGGAACAAAGCAAAGTAGATCACATCAGATACTTCCCAGCAAACAGCAGATCTTTGCCTCCTGCGGGGCTGAGTGCAAACTTTTGAGGACATTTCCACTGCTGTTTGTCATGTAAAAAATGAATATTTCTCTTTAGGTAGAAAAAGGCATCCAAATGCATTAAAAAAAATAAAAGCCTTTTGAAAACTCCAGTAAAATGGACGTGTAGTCTTATGCAAATGCTTTTATCTGTAAGTATGTGTTTCTATGTTTTCAAAATTAGTTATCCCAAGTTGGCATAAAATGGCATGTCCTATATGCTCACTATTCACTACATAGGAACCATCAATTTTCTAACATGGCTTGCCTATAATTTTTGGTAGATTAAGCAACTAAAACAACAAGCAGCTAAGCCAGGGTTCATCAGGCTACTACAAAGAACACCACAGTTCCTCAAGGATCTCACTGAATTAATAAAAGCTGCAAGATGAACTACACAGCCAAAGGGCCGTGACACGACCCACATGCACACACACATGGAGGTTAGGAATCCACGTGGCCAAGGGGGTAGTGTGAGATGGCTGCCCAAAGCCCGAGACATGAAAAGTCAATCTCATGACCCCCTTTCTTCCTATGCCTCCAGCCTACTAATCCCCTCCCAAGAAAATAAACAGACCATTTCAGAGAATATGGCTTCACACTGCTGAAAAAGAAATGTATGTATGTTTAATATCTCTAAGGTGACCACTTCAGGCCTGCAGGATAAGAAAGCCTTTGACTCCACAGCAAGGAGGGATGCCAAAGATGAATAAAATCAACATAGTACCAAGGTAGACATCAGACAATTGATCTCTGAGTTTAAAGCCACAATAAATTATTTAGCATCTGTGAAGCTGCCAAGAAAGCTACTCATCTGGAAGATCCAGAGGAATGAGAGGGAGGAGGGAGAGAAGGAGAAAATGTGTAGAGGGTGAAATGGTGTGCTGGAAAGGAAAGGGATGCAGAGAGGAGAGAAGGAGAAAGGCAGGAAGAAAGAGAGAGGTGAAGCTTCAGATGGCTTATACCAAGAATAACGTGAGAAGAAGCCATGTGGAAGTAAGGACCTCCTGAACATGTTCAAGGAGGAAGCCTGCTCTGCTATGTAAAAACTTGATCGTGTGGTTGTTAAATCTGAATCTGTCAGGAAAGATGAAACTGTTCAGAGCACCCAGCACAGCATTCCTTGTGCCTGAGCCTCAAAAGGGACTCTTGAACCTAACATTACGGTGCTTCATGACCATCAGCAGAAAGATGTAGTTATGAAGAAAGCAAGAAGAAGCTACAGATAAAATTAAAATGAACAAATTCCAGTTGTTCCAGTGGAAGAAAAAAATTTTTAGAACAAAGAAAAAACAATGGGGGAAATTATAGCGACACTCAGCAGAAGCAATATCTAACTTAAATGAGGACACAAACTCAGTCATCTTGTTCCCATGGATCTGTAGGTTTAGAAAAAGAAAACTTGAATACGGGAAACATAAGAACATCCAGTCAATCACAGTAAATCTGTCATTTCCATAATATATAGAAACATCCCAAAGGAGGGGTAGCTAAGCAGATGATCAAGCCACAAAGATGGGGGCAGGAAAAGACAGGGGCTGAACAAAGAAACTGAGACATGAGCAGAGTAACCTGAAGACAAACAGAGAGAATTATCATGAGTTACAAAGAATTGGAAGTTGGACAGTAATGCACTGATGTTATGAAGAAATAGTTCAGAGTTTGGTTTATTTAGCAAGAACTCTTAAAAAAAAGGTGTTATTACAAAAAAAAAAAAAAGAAAAAAAGATAGTAAGAGTCAATAAAGAAGACTGGAGAAAAACGAAACATGGGAAGCCTTGAAAAGGCTGTAGCTAAGTCCTCTTGATCAGAAGCCTCCCAGGTGGAAGGAGACCTCCCAGGAATTGGAAGCAGCACACTGCCAGGGATCGTGATGAGAAGAAAGGGCCTGTGCTTTCAGCAGAGCAGAGTTCTTTGGGGACAGATTTATGCTACTTACATGATTTCAGTCTTTCATTTAAACCAGGGGGAATACAGGAAAGGAGAATGAGACTGAAAGGAACATAAGAAAATTATTACAGGACAAGAATTGATGACTTTATCAATAGAACACATTCAGCCATATATGCAAGGTTTAAAATTAAAAGTAAGCTGTCTGCCACAGAAAGGTTCATGCTATCAAATGAAGAAATAACTACTTTTCTTTCAAGTCCTTTGATAAGATAAGCACGGCTTTTCACTTGAAAGTAACATCTGTGGATGTCAAAGGACTTAACAGTGTAATTATACAGAGAAACACCAGCAGAAATTAACTCCCCCCCCCGCCCCCCCCAGCCCAAAGTGAAAACAAAAGCAAAAACAGCCCCAGTTGTCTTATATTGTTTCAAGGAACTTCTTTTCAGAAATGGTGAAAAGTGATAATGATCAGCAGCTATTTATGGTCTTAGTTGAAGCAAAAGAAGAAGACTGGACATTTGCTAAACATACACTTCTGCAGTTTATGTGTCAACTAAAGGATGAAGACATCCACTGCTGCTAAACCGTGTGGTTGTGAGGTTACCAAGAACAAAAGGCTCTCAGGATGCCTACAATAACATAACAGTGATAACAACGAGGACTCCTCAGAGGACTTCTCTCCCAATAATAGCTGCTTGGGAAAGGAGAAATCATGCCTTGAAGCACTCCAGTTTTATACAGAAGCCTCACCAGGAGAATCTGATTAATGAACAATAGCTAAGGAAGCAGGTGCAGTATTAACCTTTCCACTTTACCATTTCTATCTCCCAAATTACTAGAGAGGACTGTACACAAAGGAATGAGATTATAGGTTTTATTCACATCCTTATCATTTATATCCCAAAATAGATTTAATGTTAATCTCTAACTCTTAAATGAAGTGCACAAGATCTGCAGAACCTGGCTGCATTAAATTGTTGTATCGTGGCCTGTTTTAAGTAAGTTGATAGTTGGGATGGATCTCCAAATCCAGAAATTAGAAAATTAATTCTTTGTGTTAGCAGAACAAGGTGGGGGGTCGGTGGGGGGTCAGGGAGCATCAGTTGGTAAACTGGGTTTCCACTAAAAAGATAAAATAAGGTAAAGGAATAGCTGAAGAACGAAATTTAAACAAATACTGGAGAGAACAGGGTTTCAGGAAATGCATAAATAACGTGCTCAAAGGGATCTAAATAACATTTATCTAATAGGAAAGTAAGCTGAACATGGGCCATTGAAAAAGCAGCAATTGAGTATACAAACAGATATACAAAGTACCTGTTTTACAAAAAAAAGTGGTAAAATATTAGCTTAAAAGTCAAAGGGGATTAAAGAGCAGCACATTATTCCACCAGTTAACAACTACCAACAAAAGACAGTTACACACCTTAGCAAGCCACGTGCTCCTTTTACTGATTATTGCAAAACTCTCTGTATCTGATACGTTAAGCTCTGTAGTTACTACAGATACCTGGAAGCAGCAGGTTTGCCAAAGAGGTGAAACTGATAAGGAAATAACAGATTGAAAAAATAGCAGAAAAACTTTTAAAGGCAGTAACAAGTATAAAAACTGGCAAGACTCCAGGAGTGCTGCTGCCTTTCAAATATAATTTTATGAAGTATGCAGAGCGGTACTAGCTCTTCCTTGAGGGGTATGTTTAATGCTATTTTGTCAGAGGAGGAACCTACCCTATCTATAGAAGAAGCTGTCTTTGTGCTCTCCATAAAACGAGCAATGCCCTTACTCTATACAGCTAACATAGCTATGTCTCATTTGCTGAAGATCACTAGATGTCAAATAATCTTTGAAGAGAACAGCAAAAGATTTTAGAGATTTTTTTTTCTATTCTCAACTGATGGATGTTTAGCTGCTGAACTTGATGCATATGAGCCCCATTCTTTAAATGAACCACCTTTCCTCACGCTGGTCAAAAAGCATACGCTTCAGCCAATGGCACTGGGTGTTCCCTTTTTCATTTACTAAAGGAAATGAACAGCAACGTATTTCTTGACTCTTCTACTTATTTTCTGTAAAGCCTTTTGAGTAAATAATATGGCATTGTGAAATGTTACAGGAAGAAAACTCACAGAAGCACAATAAAGACTATGGTCTCACTGTTCACAAAACGATTTCCTAATATCAACATTCAGTGATGAATTACTTTCTAATAGAAATTAATATAAAAATATTATGCTGTGTGTGAATAGACAGCTACACACTTTGCCAAAATATAGAAAGTTATCCCTTCAGAAGTCATCACATGTCTAACAGGCAATAAATGCTATTAAGTGTCTGGAAATCAAGTCTTGGGAAATCTAGAAAAGCTGTATAATGGCCTTCGTCAAATGCCAGACAGATCTGGGATCCTGAGGGAAGTAAGTAATTTCCAGGCTATGGGAAACACAGCGATCCTTTTGCCAGTGTTATCTTCTGTCTTTCTAAGCCTTGTGGTGGTTTTTTTTTTCCTTTCTGTAATTGTTCTGGAAAGAATTAACAGGAATGCAGAGAGCATCTTCACAGTTTGCCATGAACTAAAGAAAAGGACCAAAGTGTGCGTGGCAGTACTTTGTACAGATCCACCAGCCAACTAGCTCTTCCGTGCATGTGAAAAAGCCAGGCAGCTGAAAGCTCTTGTGGATGGAAGCTGCCACGTTAGACTAATAAAACATAAAGCCCTCCACAAATAAGAAAGTTGTGGCAGCCCACCATAAATTATTCTGTACAAGTATTCTCCAGGAGGATTCAACAAGGAGTTCAGGATGGACCAGAAGGTGCTTTCTTTCCTTTCCTGATGGTGAGCAATGCAATTAACTGTAGGCTTTATCATGGACCTGGCAGCTTGCAAGATCAGGGAAGACAATATACGCATATGGTAGACCACCTATTTACCAAAGAATAATTTCTAATCATAGCTTTGAGCACAAAATCAGCTTTACCTGCCACTTGATCCCATGGCTCCAAAACCCTCAAGCTGAGCATCATTTTCTCAAATCTCTGTTTTTATGTTGCTCAAGTTTTAAATAAAATTTTTTCTCTACTTGCTCATGTTCAGCTAAGAAACAGACACTCCAACTAACTTGCATTAATCATTCCATATGGTCTGAGATAATAAATCTAATAAAGATATACATATACATCACAGTGAAAGAGGGGAAAAAACTGAAGAGACATCAACAGTAGGAGAGCGGTCTCTCCAGCGCAGAGATGCTTACAAGAACAACCTACCATATAATAACAGATTTTCAGTCCAGACCTGTTTCTGAAAAAAACCCCTAGATTCCAGTGACCTAAACAGTGTGAATGTGTGTTATATTTGTTAAATTATCTCTGCCCCCAAATGTCAAATGCATGACTTTGACATTCCATCAGTGAAATACTTTTATTTTGAAATAATGTTTCAATTGTAAATTTACCTCAATTTAATTGAAAGCAAATAAAACAACTAAAAATGTTCCAGAGCTAATAACTTCACTTGTTGATTTAAAAAGAACCATATTTACACCAAACAAAAGAGAGTCAAGCCTAAACAGGTGTTCTTTTTTCTGTTTTTTAAAATCTTTGGGAAAATAGAGAGATCATTCACTTGCTCTATTTTCAAAAAATTTTAAGTGAGCAAGATGATATACATAAATAAAAATATATATTTTAATGTGGTATGCATATATGCATAGGATATTGTTAAATTGGAAAGTAAGCAAGGTACATGATAGACAGGGACAAATGTTAGAAGACTGCTATGGCATAATCTGATAAGCAAATATTGAGAATAGCATGATTTTTTAAATGATTTTTTTTCTCTTTAGTAAAACCAGTCTCACACCCATAAATAAGAATTATACTTTTCTTTGTCAGTACATACAAGAGTACAGATAGCTTCTTATTGATCAAAGGAAAAAAATGCCCCAAACCAGCAGAATAGGTAACGAAATATGGGAGCTTCTTTACTGGGAAACATTAACCCGTCATGTATGTTCCCACTGGACACAGAATAAACACATATTTAAATACATTTGTATTTTTATAATTCCATAAATGTTGAAGTGATGCCTGCCTTAGACTATATATTTGTCCAACCTATTTGTAAATGAAATGTTTTGTAGACATATCCGGTTCGATAAACATGAGTCAGTTGTTTCACTCAGTCTGGTATAAAACACGGTTCTTGGCTAATGATAAAAATACATTTCACCTTATTAAGCAGAAAAATATTATATATTGATATAATTGAATCTGACACAAACAAGAAAAAATATTACTTTTGTAATCACCTTAATTATGTTATTTACAAGGCTGTGATTCGAAAATCCATTCAAGCTCCCTAGATGAATAAAATAAATACTCATTAAAAAAAAAAAAAAAAAAGGGAGATTCATACAGCATCTAAGGGAGGGAAGAGGATGAGCCCCCGTCCTTCTGTCAACAGGCGATTGGTACCAGCCTCTGAAATGTGAGTCACAGGCCCCCTTCTGGGATACCACACCTGCTTGAGGCAAGGATGGATTGGGAATTGTCTGAGGAAGAAGGAGAGAGAGAGAAGCTGGCCCAACAGGAGCACAGCTGTAGCAGCTGCAAATACAGCTGAGTGCCATGAAGACTTCCAACATTCACAAGGATGAAAGGAAAAACAAAAGGCAGTGTTGCAACACCCTGCCAGGTCGCTGGAATTGTTGTCTTCAAAAGTCATGCTCACAAGACGAATATTTAAGTGCTCAATCGCTGGTGGTTAGTGAAACCATGTAGCATTATAACAATATCACTGTGAAATCCAGGACTATGCAGTAGATAGATAAAAAAAAAAAACGAACCAGTAAGTTCCCACAGCTTCATCTGAAACTAGATTTAACAAAAAAAAAAAAACAAAAAACCAACCAAAAAACAGGCAACCAGCCCACAGTAAATGACTCTTTTATGGCCAGTCAATACTCAGAGTAAAGAGCCAAACACTTGCCAAGATTTAAGCCACTTAAATCAATATTTTTGTCACTGATTTAAACCAGGAGAATCTTTAAAACTCAAAAGCAAGACTAATTGATGAAGTATTCAAAAGTGAAGAAAAATCAAATAGTTTATTTATTAATGACTTCAAAGTGCCAGCTGTAAAGTGAATCACTATATCATGCTTTAGCACTGGGAAAAAAAACAGAGCTAAAGCTATCCATTTGCTACTTTTGTGCAACCCTTACAAAGAAAAAAGCCTATTTTTGCATAAACAACTCATTTGCTTCACAAAGCTACTCAACTGAAACAGGGCTTCATGAAGTATGTGTCCTTTTGCTGATCCTTCAGTCCCTTGGCTTACAAATACATGCATACATACCTACATATATATATATATATACACACACACACACACATACACACACACACATATATATATAAGCTCCCCAACCCGTTTCAATGTTTTGAAGAGCAGGTCAGCAGATGCACCCTGGTCACCCAGCAGCCCAATGCCAGCCACTCCACGTACTCTCCTCTGCTCCCAGTGGGCATGACAAGAGAGAAAAGTGAGAGGAGGGGGCTCTGGAAGTTGGGAGGACTCCCTACAAAAGGGGCTTTAAGTGGACATAGGCTGCACATTTGGTTTTTTTCCCCAGTCGCTCCAGCAGCTTTGTTGCTCATACGCAACCCCACTGCCTTTAATGGAGTTTCACAGTTGTAACTGGATGTGGAATTTGGTCCTATGCTCTTTACAAAAACAAGACGGGACCTGTGTTAATGTGAAGGATCTGATGCTGTCCTTACCTTCCCACCTTTGGCTTGGGACCACAAATTGGTCCATTTGCTCAACTGGAGGAAAAAAAGTAAATATCAAGAGAAGGTAACTATGGACTTATTGCAGAGACACCAGAGATGTACTGAGGAATAAGTTACTATTTAAAAAAAAAAAAAAAGAAAAGCATTGCTAAAGTTTTGGTAATATTTACATCAATAACTGGAAGACAGCATCAGCAGCACGTTAATGACACCCTTAGAGGACACTTAATTGGAAGGACTGCAGGCCTTATGAAGGAGAAGGGCTCAAATATGAGCAGAATGATGACAACCTGAAAAGAAACACAGCAAAGAAATGCATGATGATATAACTAGGGAAAGCCAATTCTTAATAGTGAGTCAAATCCTGAAGGCGCTAATGATACAAAAGACTTGGGGATGACAGAAGGCTGCAAATTAGAGGTTGAAAATTTATACTTTGGAGCAGAAGAGGGAAGCAACCATGTTCACATAACCATATCCTGGTTTATATTTGGATCTGGACACTCCATAACCACAGGTAAAAAAAAAAAAAGAAAAAGCTGCAGTTCATTCAGAGGAGAATGGAAAAAACTACTCACAGAGAAAATTACACAGAGGTGGAGCTTAGCCGGTAACAAATGAGGCAGCATTCAAAAAAGGCTACTGATATTGGAGGGAAATAGGAAAAAAGAGAGAAACTAGGATCCCGCAAGTGTGGTTGGCTGATGCAAGTGCGACTTAACTACATAAAAAGGGAAGCGATTAAAGCTAAATTTCTGCCCCCAAAAGCTGTTTGGAGTATCTCTCAGGCTAAATGACGTTCTCCAGGAGCGGCAGTGCCTCTGGCACTTCCATGTAGAAAAGTTGCATAAAGCTTCCTGGAAGCCGTATAAGAAATACACTGAAGTCATCAGAGACGCTCAGTACTGGCAATGCTGGATCAGGTCTTAAACAGAATATAGACCCAGAGTGCATATTTCATAGGAAATGCCACATTGCAAAGTTTACTTTCATTCCAAATTGGGCCAAAACTTCAATTTTTGAAAGAATTTAGTGTGTGAGTATGTGTGCTTGTGCATATTTTAATATTTTTTGTTGATCGAAAGAAGTTATTTTTCTACAACTAAATTTTTGTACAGACTTCAACTGGCTAGTTTTATATTCTGTTATGTATAATATATCTCAAAGTAAAAATATCTCTTTGAAATGGAAGACCAAAATGGCACAATTTTGCAACCTTGCGAAGGCAGTATGGACAGTCCCTATTGAAGTCTTTCATTTATTTTTTTAATAAGGGAATCAACACATTCCCATGGAACAATTAGATGTTGACAATTACAAAAAAAAAAATTGAAAAATTTCTGTCTGCTCTTCTATAAACTCTCTTTGTAACAGAAAGGAAACAGAGTCAAATGAACTAATGAGGTCTTTTTAACCTCCAGTTTCCAAGACACTGTACATTTTCTGTCTCTTTTCCATTTTTAGAAGAGCCCTGGCATTTCCTTAAGTTAGGGAGAGGAGGGATGTTTTAGAGATTTTTTTTGCTATTATTTAGTCAATGAGTAAGTTAACTTGGTAAGAGAAAAAGGAGGTCATATAGCATTCAAAGGGATACAATACTTGTTTTCTTTTTTCCCCTCCAGTACTCTGTATTGAAATCTGAAAAGCCCCGTTTCAGATTCTGCACTTTGCTATTGCACACGTAATAATAGGACACACTGGCCTTTGATACAATTCTCTTCGGGGAACAAAAGCTTCCTTTGGCACAACTACAGCCACTGCTTGTTGTAGGTTACACATGTCTTTCCAGTCAAGCATGATTAATAACTGTTAAAAAAAAACGCTCATGACCCATGGCAAGTATTCTTTCAACTATAATACCAGCATTATGGGCTCTGAATCTCAGTAATTTTAAAATGTGCTTCTACAATGGAACTATAATTTAATTACTTTTTCTGCAGCCTGTTCCATTTTGTTTCATCACTTTGATTGCACCATGCGCTTGGCAGCTTATGGAAGACTGCATCTGCCTCCAGGATTATTTCACTGGGCTCTTTCGACATCTGTTTCTGAAAATGACTTTATTTGCAGTGGCATAAAGAATAATTAGAGACTTGTTTAATCCAGATAAATTCGAAAAGAGAGAGACACAGAGACAGAGTTGGAGGGAGGGAAGAGACAGGGGAAAAAAGAAAAAGCAAATCTATGCTGCACACTGCAGAAGACATCAAAATAATCTGACCTGTTCCCGTGCTTCTGAAAATGCTGTTGTCTGATGGATGGTATGATACATGAAAAGATGAGCCACTAAGTCGGTTCCTTTCAATGTTTAGGTGGAGTTCATAGATGCAATACATAAGACATTCTAGCTAAAGCTTCATGTCGTGCTTGATCAGCTTAATATAATTTTCATGAACTACATTTGCAGCCTCATCCCTCGAGAATCACATCGCAGTCTGAAATGCTCTGTAGCAGTTGACAAAAGTCCCTATAACAAGCGAGCTAAACCCGGGCTCCAGCATGACCTGACATCCTTCCAAGCGCGGCTGCAGCCTACGCCTGTTGCAGGGTGCCGCAGCACGGGCCGCTGAGCACAGCGTGCAGCAGTCACCCTGACGGATAACTTCCCACGTAATAGCAGACGTGAACTGGGTCACCTGTGTATCAGAAGAGCAAGGCATCTATAACACGCCCCTGCCTGTACCGCCTTGTATTCGACACAATGGAAAACACCATCGGCGACTCCCGCTTATTTTTGTGTCATCGGTGGGTTTGTTAAACCCACAAACCTGCAAGCCATCATATGCTTTTAAAGACATTCTCTCTAACAGATCACGGGTGTTGGCCAGGTTTTGTTTTCTTTTTTACTCTTTTTTGTTTATTTTTTGCAAGAGGTGAACAGATATTTGTCAAGAAGCATCCACTGCCTCAGTAAGGAAGTGCTGCGGGAAGGCACCTCGGGCAACAGAAGAGGAGTAACAACTGAACAAGCCATACAATGTGGCTTTAGGGACCAGGGCCACTAAAATTCAAAGCACCAGCGTGGGCAAACCATAACAATAAACAAGCAAAACAATCCCCAACATGCTCTCTCTCACTTTTGAGAGTTTAAAATCTTGCCTGTCTTCTTGCTCCTTTTCTTTTTGAGAATTTTTCTGTGTCGTTTGCTGGTCTCCCAGGCTCTATTGCTGTAACAAGCACGTCAGGAACAGTCACACTGAACAGAATATCCAGCTGGTTTGGACACATGTATTTTGCTAGGAATTACTTAAAGACCATCCAAAAGGAGGCCATTCAGTTCTCAGAATAATAATGAAGAAAAATCATTGTCCTCGAAAGTAATAGGTATCATGCAAACACACAATAGCTGGACCTAAAGAATTCAGTAATAGCCTGATTCCCATAGCTGTGTAGCCTTAATTAGCCATCAAAGGCATTTGGGCTTTCCATTCCCATATGGCCAGACTGACTCTTGCCCCAGTCAAAAGCAGTCCCAGCTTCCTTCTAGGACTTCATCCATCCAGGGCATGTAAATCCTTGCACCCCCAAAGACGTGCTGCTCTTAAGAGGTGCCCATGCACTATTCTGCTGTCCCCACGGGAAGGCCACAAAAAGGAAAGATGAAAAATTCCTCCTCTTCCGTATCTCACTGCCTCACTTTTTCTGAGAAAAACACAGCAGGTGAGCTGAGGACCTTGAAAAGCTCAGAGCTTCCACGTTGCTGATCTACTTACAGGCAATATGAGAAGCAAAACTCCTCTGGCATCCTGCGTGCCTAGTAACTTGGCAAGCTTGACAGACTGCATTTGGAAGCTTGGTTATTTTCATAAAAGACATAATCCCAAAAGCAAACATCTCAAACTTTTGGAAGGAAACACAGAGCAAAACAAAAATACACAGCTAATGCAAAGGAGAAGAGTCATCAGTGTAGAGCATTTTGCTGAAGAACTATCTGAAACCCAGGAGAACAAGGTTCTCTCCCCTCCTTCTTAACCAACCCCCCCAATAAATCTTTGATGTCTGAAGAAGTGAAGATTTGATAAAAGGTATTGCCTATTTGATAGAAGATATCCCCTAGACTGCTTGGCTAAAACAGGCAGGGAATCCGCCCTGAGGAGAGATATGTTCCAGTGGCAGGGCATGCCTGTGAAAATCCTATTTTAGAGGTTATTAACTATTATTTTCCTCTTTTTTTTCTTTCTTTCTTCTTTTTTTTTTTTTTTTTTTTTAAATTTAGATAAATTCTTTCCTCCCCTCATTTTCCACCTCCCCAGCGTGGGCTGTAACACAGCAGCTGCGCAGGGCCAAGGGCCATGCAAAGAAGTTACTCCTTGCTTTTCTAGAGCTTCAAAGTAAACTGTACACAACGTAAGACACGCAGAGGGTTTTTACAATTTGGCAAGGCTTTGTTGTCTTGCTGATATTACCAAAGAACAAAAGCCGACATGCTTAATTAGAAATTCTCTCTGAAGAATTTTTAAGAATCTACCGCTCAACAGCCAAGGTGAGAAGAGGTTTGCCTCTAAGTACCAGCTAGTGAACACTACCGGATGATTAGTAGATGTCTGTGCTGCACTGCCGGTCAGATGTGTCTCTGGCACCTCTGTCTCCAGGATGTTTCATAAAAAGTGTCCTTAAAGACAGGATAAGCATTTGGCCGTATGGATGTATACCTTAGCTTAGTCACATGAACCTGGGATGAAGTTTTCAGGCTGGTGGTAGGAACTGAAGAGACAGAACTCTGTCTCCTTACTCAGGCTCCTTACTCAGCGGCTCCTTACTCAGGCTACTTAAGAGAGAAATACAGTTGTAACCATTTTGTCTGCGATGATGCCGGTTTGGATGACTGAGCCAGACTCTTGTCAGTGGTGCCCAGCAACAGGACAAGGGGCAATGGGCACAAACTGAAGCATAAGAGGTTTGAGTTGAATATGAGGGAGAACTTCTTTACTTTGAGGGTGACAGAGCACTGGCACAGGCTGCCCAGGGGGGCTGTGGAGTCTCCTTCTCTGGAGATATTCAAAGCCTGCCTGGACGATGTCCTGTGCAACCTGCTCTGGGTGAACCTGCTTTAGCAGGACGGTTGGACTAGATGATCTCCTGAGGTCCCTTCCAACCCCTGCCATTCTGTGATTCTGTGTGTGATTCTGTGACTGGAGAAGCCAGAGGAGTAAAGCTAAAAAGATGGCACTGAGTCAGAGAAAGGTACTTTTGCTATCACCTGAGGAGGGACAGAAGGTGCTTGATGCTGCAAAAAGCAGAGAAGACAGCAGCCAGCTAACTTTGCTATATTATTTTTTTCTTCAAGGAGGTGCAGAAGGTAGCATTGAGAGAGACAGGGGAAGAGTCAATGGAGAATACCAGCAGCAGGGAAGAGACCAGCCTAAACTGGTGCTAAGAGTCTGGGATTGCATCAGGCATGGTCAGTATGAACAATGAAATAGGCATAACATTTGAAAAAGCATCGAGGTGGGTGCTCCTGGCATGGCGTTCAGACCTCTGGAGACAGGGTACAGATGTGGTCATGTTTGATTCATACACACTTGAGACAGGCAGTGGGAGGATAATAGGTCTGTCCCCTTAAAAGCAATTTTTTAAGAGGTAAAACTCATGTTTTGAGTAAGTTTGAATAACCAGCTTGGAATCTAGCTGTTTAAGGTTCAGACAGGGAATTTCAGCATTCATTCACAGCAGCAATACAGGTCCCCTGCCACCACAAGACCTCTGCTTTGCACAGGACTGCATTTAAAACAGAAGGTCCCCCAGGGTGGTAACAGAGCCACCCTGTGCCTATTTATTTTCAACTGTCTGTTACACTTAAATTCACTGTTAAATTCAGCTGCATGAAAATTATTTTACCTATTTTTCTGTACAACTTGTGGGTCAGACTAGGCAACAGAGAATCTTTTTCAGCAACATTGCTGGACTATGACTATCAAAGTGCTAATGTGGGTCGTTTGCATCTCTGGTTTTTTGCCTTCATTTAAGAAAAGACAAGAATGAAAAGTAAGAGGAGGTGACCACTCTGCTGTAGTAGTTCAGGTTCGGACTTTCCTCCAGAAAAGGTTAAAAATGAATTCCCTTCCCCGGTGAGGACTGCTGACCACGTGACAAGACCCAAACCAAAGCTCTCCTCCTCCTGTCACCGCAGGCTCACCCGCAAGCACGAGACCCATCTCAGGAAGCTGCAGGAAGAACAGTTCATACCCTGCCCAAGACATTTCCACTGAACTCCGGTGCTAAGAGAAGTTCAGTTTATGCAGAAGCACAACCCGCCTTTTACCCACCACCCTATCTTAGGCAGAGTGCAGAGCCCTTTTTTGAGGATGCTTTAACGGCTGCACTGGTAACCCGGAGTAGCTCCTCCAAAAGTGAAAACAGTGTACCTCAACAGAAACAGCAGAGGTGCCCGCAGAAAGTCTAGATGCTGGCAGGTGCTCACTTCTTTAAGTGCAGCTGACTATAAAGCTGGATGATTTAGGCCCCTAACCCAGGCATGAGGAGGATCCCAGAACCTGCCCCATGTGGGCACAGCTGCAGCCAAACCACCAGGCCACCAAACCTTGTGACCATGAAACAAATGGTGTCTGCAGTCACTCTATCTTGAAAAAAAAGATCGTAAGTGTTGGACAGTTTTTTTGCTGGCAGCTACCCAGAGAGACTGTCCAAGACTGCCTGGAGCCAACCAGTTACACCCAGTGATGCATCTGAAGAGCTAACCTCCTCAGCAGACTTGCTCTTAGATCGGCAAAGAAGGACGACCTCGCTCTAGTGTATTAGGTGTTCCTCCTCCCTTTCCCTTTGATGTGCTCCATATGAATTAACCATTTTTCTTGCAGTGTTTATGGAAATCTGCTTATAAATTGCATTCCAATGCTCCATTTCTCAACTATGTATTTGATTTTCATCTACAACTTATATATACGTCCTTGAAGTGAAACCAATGAAGAGCGACTGAAATGAAAATGGACCCTGTTTGTAATGGGCAGATCCAGTTCCTGTCTGTAGCTATTCTCCACCTCAGTAGGGAAGGTGATAAGATACAGAAGGAAAATAATCCTTGTGGGAAGCTTCACTGTGCTCTGCTTAATTACCCACTGTTCAATATGTGGAACACACCGCGGTGCGCACCTTCACAGCCACACACGTACCTACATACTTTGTGGCCAGAAGGCCAACCGTACCCTGGGCTGCATCAGGAGAAGCGTGGCCAGCAGGTCGAGGGAGGGGATTCTGCCCCTCTACTCTGCTCTGGTGAGACCTCACCTGCAGTACTGCGTCCAGCTCTGGAGCCCTCAACACAAGAAGGACATGGAAGTGTTGGAGCGGGTCCAGAGGAGGGCCACAAAAATGATCCGAGGGCTGGGCACCTCTCCTATGAGGACAGGCTGAGAGAGTTGGGCTTGTTCAGCCTAGAGAAGAGAAGGCTGCGGGGAGACCTGATTGTGGCCTTTCAGTACCTAAAGGGGGCCTATAGGAAAGATGGGGAAAAGCTTTTTAGTAGGGCCAGCTGTGACAGGACAAGGGGTAATTGTTTTAAACTAAACCAGGGTAGGTTTAGACTAGATATAAGGAAGAAATTCTTTACAAAGAGGGTGGTGAAACACTGGAACAGGTTGCCCAGAGAGGGTAGTGGAGGCCCCATCCCTGGAAACATTCAAGGCCAGGTTGGACGGGGCTCTGAGCAACCTGATCTAGTTGGAGGTGTCCCTGCTCCTGCAGGGGGGCTGGACTAGATGACCTCTAAGGGTCCCTTTCAACCCAAAACATTCTATGATTCTATGATAGATATAAAACCAGTGTGCACTGGTAACAGGGTTGATACATTTTCTATAAACTGGGATATGACTAGAAATGGCAGATATGACTAGATATGACAGTCCGTATGACTATGGAACTAGTCTGCATTAATTTATAAAACAAATCAAGATTTTTCCAGACTGCAACAGCTCTGAGCCTGTTTAACACCCGAGTTCATGAGCAGGACCTTTTTCTTCAGGATCTAAAATCTTCAACTGCTATCATAAAGATGAAGCTGTCTGTGCAACAGCATTCAGTGAAGCTATCTAAAGTCTTCCCAAACTGTACTGTAATATAAAATCAAGATAACTGAGAGACCAGCCATGCAATACACATATACATATATATATATTTTCATTCTGATGGAGCCCTACATGCATAATACTGCCTGTGTTAGCCCCAACGCTCCCTCAGCACTCAGAGATAATATTCTGATCACATAAAATACAGCAGCAACCACTGTTTTATCACGCAGTCGTTCTATACACAAATGTCAGATTATGTACTGTTCTTGCCAATGCAAATGTCAATTTGGATCATTCATAGGCTACAGACGTGCTCCAGGTTACCCTGGGTCCCCTGTGAAGCTGAGGCATGAATTCTCAGCACCTCACAGCATGAAAAACTTTACCCATGGTGCTAGGCAAGGGTACATTGGTTCTGTCTTTCTGGCATGTGAAGTCTGTGCACTTCTGACCCCTAAAATGCAGCATCAGAGAAAAGCAGGGCAGGACAACTTCTGTGTATATGCAAAAATAGTGATCCGGCTTTTCCGATCTGTGAGCACGGGAGCCGAAGGTCACAGGTGGGGCTCTTCTGGGCACAAACTGGACCTTTAAGGAGGGAGGTCAGGCATCTAAAAAGCATGGAAAGGAGAACGGCACAATGCCTGGTGGGTGACTTCCACACATAACCACTCCTTTACTGTTTCTACAGCAACCTGTTGATTATAAAAGGCTGCTGGTGGATGTCTGTAAGACAAGAGGGTGAAAAACAGCATTTTAGGGAAAGGAAATATCAGGCATACATGACGTGTTAAATGTTTCCCTCTGTTTCCCTTGACTTCCCTGTGCTCTAAATAAGAAAGGTGGTGAGCCACTCTAAAGGATTTCCTGGGCTTTAGCGATA
Organism: Egretta garzetta; assembly: GCF_000687185.1. NCBI lineage: Eukaryota > Metazoa > Chordata > Aves > Pelecaniformes > Ardeidae > Egretta > Egretta garzetta. The sequence goes on from NW_009259854.1 coordinate 116,664, forward strand.
GCCTCCAAACGGCTCTACTGCACAATTTCTCATCGTGACAGATTTGCTTAATGACAAAATTGAGGAAAAAAAGATGTCGACAGCCTGAAAGTGTTGAACTTAATCATTTTGTGGGGGGTTTTTTTGTGTGGGTGTTAAAAGTCTGAGAAACATAAATTCTTTTGAAGTATTAGGACCTTGGAGAAGAATTACACAGGTAATTTGTTATTATGGCTAGCTGAATAAAAACCCCCAAAACCTCCAAGAACGCATCATTGCCTCCCAGAGTATTTCTTCAAAGATGAAATTTCAAATGCTACGTAAAGCCTAGGGCATCATGTTTTATATGAGGTGTGTATGTGTTAATAGAGGGACATCCGTGATGATGTCCCCAAGCTCCAGGCAAGCTAACGGTGCCTCTCCTCCCTCCCAGCCATGCTGCCTGCTTCCCTCCCTGCATCAGGTCTGCCAACTAGTTCGACACTCAAACCCAAATATTCTGAATTTCTGTAAGCTATTTTGTTAACAATTTGTAAGTGAGAAACTGGTCTGAGAGTCCTATTTCTGATACCCAAACATTTGACAAATATCATCCATTCACAGACAATTTTGCTATTTAAAAACAGTGGAAGCCATCTCTCCTGGGAGCACAGATAACCAAGATAACCACAGTTACTGAAATGCTACTGTACTCTAATAATGCTTGAGAAAACTAGCAGTAATAATAGCAAAACAACAAGAGCTGTAAGTATGAAATACGATGATGACTAAATACCTTTCAGGTCATACAAATGTATAAAGCAAGTAACTCACTTTTATCATGGTTTAACCCCAGCCGGCAACTAAGACCCACGCAGCCACTTGCTCGCTTCTCCCACAGTGGGATGGGGGAGAGAATCAGAAGAGTAGAAGTGAGAAAATTCATGGGTTGAGATAAAGACAGTTTAATAGGTAAAGCAAAAGCCGCAGACGCAAGCAAAGCAAAGCAAGGAATTCATTCCCTGCTTCCCATGGGCAGGCAGGTGCTCAGCCATCCCCAGGACAGCAGGGCTCCATCACGCGTAATGGTGACTTGGGAAGACAAACGCCATCACTCCAAACGTCCCCCCTTTCCTTCTTCTTCCCCCAGCTTTATATACTGAGCATGACGTCATACGGTATGCAATGTCCCTTTGGGTCAGCTGTCCTGGCTGTGCCCCCTCCCAGCTTCTTGTGCCCCTGGCAGAGCAGGGGAAGCTGAGAAGCCCTTGACTGGTGTAAGCCCTGCTCAGCAACAACTAAAACATCAGTGTGGTATCAACATTCTTCTCATCCTAAATCCAAACCACAGCACTATGCCAGCTACTAGGAAGAAAATTACCTTTGTCCCTGCGAAAACCAGGACACCTTTCTATTCCATGAATCATAGAAGCTGATGTAGAGGATTAGCTATAGCTACATGTTCTCTTCCCCTGCACAGCCCCCATACATGCACACACACAGACAGTGCAGTTGCTGACATCCTAGCACTTCTAAAAATGGCTCCTTTGCCATCCAGCTTTTGGAAATACATAATGCAAAACTCAGTGGGTCTTACCTCTTCCTTACTGATGGACTATTAACACCACCTAGCCTGACTTTACATGCAGACTGAATATACTAACAGCTGTGCTCTTTCATAAAATGACATACAGGGGTATTAATTTTGCCACTAAAGTCATCAGAACAGAGTTTCTTAGTCGTGGCCATAAAATTCCTTTCAGATTACATACTAAAAAAAAAAACCAAACCCAAAAACATTAAGATCCATGAAGGGGAAGATAAAATGACTCATATATTTTAGCAAAACATAGGCTTTCAACTCCAAGACTTGTAGGTTTGGCAGGAAGCAAATTTGTACACAGCCTATTACAAAAGGCATCTTGTTGGTCTCTCCCACGAATGCTTAAATAACTGACAGGCTACTTGAAAAACTTCCATGAAAACAGCTTTTTCATAGAAAACTGAGAAGTTCTGTTGCGGATTTTTTTTTTAAATTTTAAACAGAGAGTCTTATTTTTTGCATGAAAACCACTCCAAATTCCACTTTCCGACTTAATCACAAAATACATTTGCAGCACATATTAGAACAACAACAGCTCTTCTCAAGGAGAAGTCTTTGCTGGATGAACCAGCAGCTAGTAGATACCATGTGGCTGCTAGAAAACCAAAGTGTGAGCCCACTGGCCAGGCTCTCTCCCTTTTCCCTATTCAGATCTTGCCCAAAGCAGTTGTAGTCTGGGCTTTGAGAAGAAATTCCCTTTCCTCACCCCATTCTCTTTTGCTCCAACAAAAATTCACTGCTCTGGACTGTGATCAGGAATGAGGACTTCTGTCTTGGGGTGGGAAAAGGACACTCTGCTGTCCTCTGTCCCGTCGCTCCACAGAGGAGCAGCTCAGCGTGAGCAATGAGACACAAGTATGGAGGAATGACCGGAGTAAAAATGCTAGCAATGCCAAAGGATAGGCATGAAGCCCTACACTGGCAGCACACTCACTACAGAAAATGGCAGGTTTATCCTGAAGTCCAGGTTTGGATGGGTGCAAGTCACTGCGCCCAGGATTTCCTCTTGGGTAGGCGCCCCTGGTGGGTGCAGTCATAATATACAGAAACTTGGGTCCAAGGTCTCAGGTGTCATTGACGCCATCTGAATCCAACCACCTATGCCATTTCCTACACCACAGCCCTCTCCCAGCTCCTGCAGGAATTCTGGCCAAGGACAGCCTTGCTGTTTAGACCTATATATCCTATGATTGCAACCTCAAGACTCACAAACCTACAGCCATGCTGTCACTGTCAAAAATGGTGCTGCAAATTCTGCAGACTGTTGAGACGGTAACATCCTGTAGACTATCTGTGGACTTACCTAGCTCAGAGTAAGGGGGCAAAAGCTGGCCTGGCTCATTGCAGATGGGTAATAACTGTAGCAGGACCAAAGCAAATGGAAACAACATCTAGTTCTACATGTAGGCTTAACTGTGAAAGCATTAGTCTGCACAACAGACTTTTTGGTAAGGGCTAGATAGATCTATACTACAACCTTCTGCCAGCATGGGCTATCAAGGGACAAGAAGATGTAATTTTGGGGTGTTAAGCTCTGCCAACACAACCTTCCAGGCCAATATATAGTCAAAACCATGCACCTACCAGAAGTAGTTTACAGTGCTTGGAGATCGTGTGCAAGCTATAATGTGTTCACTTGCTAGTCCAAGCTGTAACCACACAAGGGGTGCACTGGTGGTATGGTTCTGCGGGTTTACAAAGCCATGCTAGCATTAACATCACCTGAGCACATGCTCTTAATTTCACTGGGAGTGCTTAGGTGGCTGAAGGTAGGCAGGATCGGGCCTTATTCTTATGCTGGTAACATTACCTTGAACTCTGCAGGGTGATCAACCATCTACATCTTTAGTAGATTAAAAGTGTTGGCTTCATTTGAGTTTGCTTTTCAGAGAAATTTAATTTGGAGGATTTTGTGTCCCTTTTGTTCCTGGTATGTAAAAAGCTAATCCACTTACTTTGGTACACGTCCCTGCTTTAAGATGCTTTATGACTGCACACTTTTTGTGATAGATTTACAATTTATCATATGCTAGCACTCAAGGAGATTAAATTCAAAATCTTGCAATACTGTGGCAGTTAAGTGATCACTATGAACACTGGAGCTAGTTCAACCACTGCTTGTCAACAGCTTGATAAATACAATGTTTTTATCATGCTGGTAAATTGTCTGTAAAGAAAATAAAGTTTTTGTAAGTGCGTTTGCCTTCTTAGGTGTACTGGGATTGATTTATCTGGCTACAGGTATATTCTGAACTGTTCACAATGAATAACAAACTGGCTGGACAACACACGACATTTTGTATTCAAGGACAGTAGTGTGTGCAACAAGCTTGGTTTATACCATCATAGGGCAATCTGTCTCAAATTAATACCACAAAACAAAATCTATTACTCAATTTAATACAACCTGATTTATAAGTACCTTCGAAAGGTACTGACAGAGCCACATAAAACCCATTTCTAATTTGACATTTTGTTTAGAGGTCATTAGTTTCTGACTCTGGTTTCACGCAAATGTAACTAGCCTTTCTAAACACTGATGGCTCTTCAAATGTGTGGGTGAAGCTGCGATAAAATTTCCATGGACATGGAAAAAAATATTCTCCTTCTATCTATGTACTTATGCATTTAAGAACTGTACGTGATCCTGAGCCAGTTCAGCTCAGACTCCCAAGCTCCTGGTACCACAGCAGGCAAGTCCACGTGCATGCTGCACATCCTTATCTCCAGCATACATGTTATTGCATTCACACCCTTAGCAGCTCCCTAGGTAACCCGACAGATAACGAGGGACATTTCATTAGAAGATGTTGAAACTGCTTTGTTTCCATAAAATACTTGGTCAGTGGCAGATAATGCTCTTTCTGACAATTCTCCCTTCTCTTTGTTTCATTGGGAAACTCCCAAGAAAGTCCGGCCAAAGCAGAACAGTGGCACTGCACACCCTCAACCTGTAAAAATGAAAGCAGAATTCAGAAACATTTTATGTGATGAAAACTGCAGTTGAAGAAGTCTTCATCCTTTTTTTTTCTTTATATTTGCTTCTTTCCCACAGTCCTCTATCCCCTCAGTCACGCTGATGCAACCGTAAACTGAACAAAACTGTACTGAAGCGATTTGACTTGAAAACAAAATCAAACAAAAAAAATGAACTCAAAAAATGAATCTGGTTTATAGCACAACCCTGCAAATAATAATCTGGCACAACATGGAAGTGGGTGAACAACAGTACAAGAATAGCGACTTATTAAACTGACTTTGCTGACCAAGAAAATGTTTGTGTAACCATACGTGGCCAGACAAAATGGATGGTACTGAAGAATCAGCTGTTGCACTTCTTCCCTAGCAGTTTTGCCCATTTCTAGTTGGCCAGGGTTAAAATTTTCTGCTGTTTTTCAGGAACCACAAGGCAACTTGGTAACTCTTTGTAATTACTTGCTGTTTCTCAATTATGCTATCTCAGTTCCAAGAAGGGGCATGTTTGTGGAGCTGAATTTCTCAGCGATGTGTAGTGTAACTCTCCTTGTACTAGCAAAACAAGAGAAGGGGTCATTTCTTACTATCGCTGCCTTCATCACTCTTAGAGCTGCAGTGTTGGTAGCTAACCAAATTGAAAAGGTGTGTCAAATCTGGAGGCTAAATCAACCTGCAAATTTTCTTCAACAATTTACACATCAAATCACAGGTGTGATCCTTCTCTTTAGAAAAGAACAGCTTACATTGTTTTCTAGTTAGCTGCCACAACTAAATGTTCAATACAGACTGAAAAATCCAAAAAGAAAAGTACTTATTGGGCTTTCTTGTATATTAATTATAACTTTTTAAGAAAATGAAAGCTTTGTTGCAAACACATTTTGATCACCGAATGAAAATCTTCTTTCACATTTCTTAAATGTTTTGAGATCCCCAGAGAGAAGATAACGTGCAAGCCTTACTGTTAAAATTACCACTTCCACGTCCTTAGAGAAGCAGTACGCCAAATGCTTACAGTGAATTTGAATGCAACAGAAATGCAGACATTATTTCTCCATGACAATTTATCTTTTTCTCCCCATTTTAGAAAAGTACTTGGGCCCAGATGTTATCAGGTGAAATTCAACAGCAGATGTCCTGTCAAAGGCATGCCAAGCAAGCTGAATTTATTTTAGTGATCCGCTGGCACTCCAGTGTAAATGGCCCAGTGTTATTAACGGAATTGTCCCCGCTCACCTGAAGTGGATTTAAACTCATTTTTGTCTTGCAGAAAGAATTAAACAAGAGTAAACTGATTAGTTTAGAAGCTGCTAGAATGCTTAAAGAAGGGTGCTAAAACCGAAGCATGCGGCAAGGAACAATAACTGGTACAAGCAGGTTTCTTGCTTTTCCCATCAAAGACCCAGAAGCAAACTTTACCATTCCATTTCTATCCCAGGTCCTGGCATGTCTTTGTGTAACCGTCCTGTTCCGACAATTTTGCTAATGTATTTTTGTGGAGATGAGCTGAAACCAAGACCTGAGCTGAGAATGCCAAACTTTGAAGTGGGACTTCTTCCTAACTCTACCCACAAGTACTTCCACCAAGACCCAACAGACAGAGCTAGGCTTCAAAACTGTGTCTTACCTATCTTGTCTTTTTTTTCCCCTCCATACAAAGTATAATTACCTATGTTATATTTTAATAATCTTCAGTGTCTTACCCAAAGAAAGTAAGGCTCTGTAAAATATCTGCAGTTCCTCATTAAGCTCCTCTAGATCAGGAAAGGATCGTTGCTTCTGGTTTGCTGGATAGCATGTGTCAGTGACCACAAATCTTTTCCAACCTAAACGATTCTATGAGTCACAAAGATCTAAGCAGCTAAGGATTGCATGCTTCTAACATCTCCTCAGATGTCCCGCCATCCTCAGTAACGCACCGATTTAAGCTCATGACCCACATCCTGCCCGCTACAACAAAACCTGCATTGACACTAGTGCCTGGCTCTAGGCTCCAGACTTTCCTTTGCTGTCTTCTGCAGGCCTGGTAGCCTGGTGGCCTCCTGCCAACACCATCTTTAGACCAACATGAATTTTTTTAAGGCTTCAAACCTGGACAGACACCTCCTCTCCCCGCATTGCGAACCATAGAGAACAACCATTTCTCACCATTGGTTTGCACCCTCCAGACTTGGGATGACATCATGTCCAAAGGCCAGGCTGTCCCACAGCTGGGTCCCCCTGCTGCCATTGCAGCAGCGCACACTGTGTTGGGAAAGCAGGGGAGCAGATCAGCCTGGCTTGCCCATAGCAGGCAGCCAAGAGGAAAGGATAAGCCTGGCTGGACTTCTGCCTTCCTACACTGCCCACAGCCAGTTCCTAATCCCAATGCTTTCCTTCTCCCTGTCACCCCGGGACAGTGCCAGCAGTGAAGTCTCCAGCCTTGAGTTCATCTGATTTAAACACAAGACCGTCATTTCCTATCGTGAAGTCATCCTCCCTCTCCATCACACAATTGTCAATTCCTAGACTAACTTCTTCGACAACATCCTCATTCATTACACCAAACCGATTCATGCCCTGAACAGTGCTCATCTCATGCCCCAAGGGAATGCTGCTCTTCTAGAGAAACTGCTGCAATGATGTCATTCATGACTGTAACACTATGTATGTATGTATGTATAGGAAGGCCAAATTGAAGGCACAGAAGCAGCCACACATCTGGCTTTTCCTAACTTCCAAGAGCTTGCTTCTGCCACTTTAAAGTTCTTTTCATGTTGTTTTTCAGTGCAATGCTATGTACTTTGTTAAGCGCTGACAGCGGGGTTAGTGACACAGTGGGAACAGATATAAAGAGAGTCTCTGTCTTGAGGAATATCCTTTCAAGCAAAAAAGATGCGTAGACGAAAAAGCCTGAACCCCTCTGGCCTCACAGAACATCATGATCTTCATCTCCCACCGCCAGCAAACTGAAACCTACAGGATTTGCAGCCCTGCACCACTACTAGGGGATGCATGGGAATTCCTTCAGATGGAAAGAAAGCTAAACACCACCAAAGCCCACATTGCTACCAGTCTACAGTGTAACAGCATTCACACCACAGATATAAAATCCCCAGTGACCTGCCAACATTCATTCATAAAAAAAACCCGGGTTGGATTTTTTTTTCAGCAAACCACTTGCACCTTGATCCTCCTCAGTATGGAGGCTATGCCTCAACAATTACTGCATTAAGCCTCATTGTTCTAACCAATATCACATCCACTTTTGTTCCGCTTTACAATTAGCATCACATAAAGCACGAGTCATCACACACCGTGAGTTTTTTAAAAGAGAGTCATAGCTATACTGCATGCAAGCGACCAACACCAAGAAAAAGCAGCGCTACCTTGCTTCTGCCCTCTCCTTCCGTGCAAGCCAGAGTCTTCTCCCTGCTATGGTCAGTCTGTTTCCATTTCTAAAAAGTGCAATTTTAACATGCTGGGAATTTTAGGCACTCCAATAATTTGTAGACACGTTTAAGCTTCTGAATATAAAGGGTCACTCTATGCTAAATTAAAAAGAACTGAATAATCATTTATTTTAAACAAAGACTCTTTTGTTCCCTGAAGTTGTTGCTATGCACATTGATGCGGGAATATAACTTGATCACAGGAAACAAGAAAGATTTGTAGTTTGCATTTTTTTTGGCTTACAAACACAGTCCTGTTCACAGTGGTCACAAAGACATCACTTGATTTTTCACCAGTACTAGTAATGAAACAACCTTTTCTTGCTAACACTTAGTGCCGCACAATTAATGCACAACTAATATGACAGGACTGTCTTTATGGCTTTTGGGGCTGGAAAGCCTGTTTTTTGCACACTGTTTCTTACTGTTTCAGATACGGAGTGGTACCAGTGATGGGCAATGGGCGATAGCTTACAGTCAGTCCAGCCATGCCTCTTCATAGCCAGTTCACACGGTGCAAGCCAGATCCCAGATCTGCTCACGATGCCCCCTGAGGCCTTTTGCTTTCCATTTTGGACACGCCGTGAGGTTCTCCGTAGCATAAGGCAAGGCTGCCTCAGAGAAACAATCCCCTTGGGGCAGATTTGTGCCTGGGGTGATAAAGCCCCAGGAGGCTGACCCAGACCCTGGCAGCCACCACAGTCTGCTGCCGCTGCGCTGTGCAGTTGTGAGCCAGGTACAGGCAGTGGAAGGAGCTCTCTGGCTTTAGACCAGAGCTGGGGCAGCTCTGGGCAAGTCAACAGCATGGGGTGTTTTCATTTGCGGTCAGGTAGGTTTAAGTGCTCACTTGCACATCGGCCTTTAGCTAAGGAAAATTAACTTACAAAGCATAATTCATTTAAGAATAAACGAAGCAGAGCCATGGGTATGTGAAATGACTTGGGGAGAAGAGGCAAAAAACCCCTCAAACTTTTCTTGCTGTTGAGTGGGTTTTCAGTAAAAACCTCAAAGCCTGGGAAAAAATACTCTCTCTTTTTGGACAGCAACAAACTGCATCATCACTAACCCTAGCATCAGAGAAAAACAGCTATCACTGCCCTCCTCCAGTTATAGCTGAATCACTCTTGGCCCTGCAAGCAGGACAAGGATGGGAACTTGAGGCTGGAGAGGCAGGAAAACTTCCTCGATCTCCTTCCCAAAGAAAGAGCTGTACTAAGAGACTGCTTTAAGACCCCCAGGGTGTGAAGGTATTGCCTTGTTCTCTGCTGGAGCATAAGCATATATGATGTGAGGCACCAAGTGGCTTAGCAACTCAGGAACAGCAAGCAATGCAAATAATTTCATAAAGCAGCACATCAGGAGATAGTCTTGTTGCCACTGCCTGATATCAGTGACGATTTGGACAGAGCACTCTTCATCTGTCACTGATCTATTATTTGCTTGATTTTGTCACACTGAGTTATCATATGTTCTTACGCTGAAAGCAACTTCATTCACAAGCTAGCCTCATCCCACAAGGGGAAACAGTAATATTATTGCATTTTACATGAAAGAAAACAGGGTATCAGTTAAAAAACTGGAATGGACTGTCTATCTTAAGGATTTTTCTAATGAAATGAGTTAGATGAGTTTTTCTGGCACTGCTAATACTAATTTTCACTGAGTACATGTATTTAGCAATGCTCCGTATCAGGAGAGGTCAGAATGCACCTGATTTGTTCCCAACAGTTCTACACAACCATTAAAACAGGAGGACCACAGCGACCTTCATTGGTTGAGTGACAAAACAGCATCCATTGGCTTTAACCTGAAGCACGCTTCCAAGCGTGCCCTGGACGCGGTGTCAGGTGAGCATTCACATGCAGGATTGCTTAGGCAGTGGGATTAGTGCAGGACAAGCAGGAACACTCGGCTGCCTTTGCACGGTGCCCTTAGCCTAGGGAGACTTTCTTGCCTTCTTATTTCCTCTGCAGAGAAAATCGAGCTGTCAAGTGTCAGTCTGAACTCAGACTAAAATGTTGACGCAATTTCAACAACATAAAACTGCCTCGTTCACTTCCGAGCTTTGCAACAACTAGAAATAATCTCAGAAAATTAGTACCTACTTACAACGTATGGAAGCTGGAATTAAAATCAACACTTCGTGATTTTCTGCCCCCTCCCCCAGTACAGGGACTAGAATAATGTATAAAGTCAAATTCTCAGGATGTTGAAACCCCACCAACAACAGAGCTCTTGCTTGCCTGGTTTTTTTGGCTCTTCAGATTGGTTCTGCTCTGTTAAGCTAGGATGAAATCACAGCAAACACTACACTAACGTTTCTGTTAATTAACAACCTGCTTCGCAACTGCACTTTGCATTCCCACAAAAAGTGCTGCATTTTCACAAAGTATCACTTGTAGTAAGGCGCTCAAACATGCTAATCGTGGCTTTGCCTCCCAGGGAGATGTATGGGCTTACTCTGCATTAGTGAAAAGCTTCTGACTTGATTTCCTCCTATTACTGTTATAACTATTAGAAAAAAAATTAGAACTTGTTTTATTTTTGCCAACTTGCACAAAGCCAGCTCAAGAACAGATAAAATTACACCCTGATATGCTTTATGAAGATATACATAACCCAAGTAGGTCTACAAGTGTCACAGAAATGCAGATAGGAGGGTCCAGGAGGAAAAATCCTTCAGACATCTTTTTTTTTTCCACACAGGCTACTCTTCTTTGGCTATGATGGGAATGGGACAGAGAAGCGATTGCGGACTGTGCAAAGCAAATGTGACTGTAAATTGCAACATATGCAAATTGTTCAGTGTAGCTTCCTATAAACATTGCATATCCATTTTTTTATGATCTTCACTTGTATTGTTATTATTCCAGGCTTTATTCCTCTGCTTTATTTTTATCTGGTTGCTGGGTAGCAATAAAAAAGATTGAAAAGTTTAGTCACAAGACAACAGGACCCAGCACTTGGTTATTGCAAATTCCTGTTTACTGCAAAGTGATGTATGTGAATAAAGAATCTGGGTCAAAAAAGCACAGCGGAGGATGCTACCTGTCTTTGTACTGACTAGCAGGCAGCTGGGAAATTGGCAAGTTTTAGCACAAAACCAGTAGGAATCTGCTTCAATGAGATGATTTTTTTTTTTTAAAGGGCATTTTAGATGTTCAGCCAAAGTGAGAAAAGTTGGGCTCCTGTTGAATTAATACTTCACTTTCCAATAGATCTAGGCATCTGTGGCTCCTGTTTCTGTGTCCGTGAAGCAGTGAAATTTGTCTTGCTAGGCACCGCTGCGCTGACTGTATTGCTAAACAAATTAGCAGGGGACTGGAGCTGGGGGTCTGGGAAGAAGCACTCTTCAGAATAGTTGTCCGCTGCTAGACAGGGAAGAGTGAGAAGAGATGCCTTGGAGAGCACATTATTAGAAAACTGCCTGGGAAGAGAAGCCCCAGGGATCTTGCTCTATTTTGAAAGCAGCTGCCATACTGGTAACATATGATAATCTGACTGGAAGATTCTAGGGTAATGCTATAACTAGAATAAAATTGATGATGCAATTTTTGACCATTAAGTGGTGGCAGATTGTACAATATTAAGAAAAAGACAAAAACCAGGCCGCTGCATGAAGAGAATGTCTGGAGTGCGTCAGGAGTAAGTTAACATGGCATGGGGAAATGAACACAATGGAGCCAGAGAGCCAATTTACAAGAAGTCATGATTCTCCAAAATAACAAATCAACATAGACGACATATCCAGTCATCATCCAAAAAATGCAACATTTTCTGAACCAGATCTTGAAATTTGTCCCTTGAAACTGAGCATTAGGATGAGCCTTTTTTCAATGAAATGCAACTAACACCTTTTAAAAAAAATAATTCGACTAACACATTTGATTATAGAGATGTTATTTGTTGAAGGTGTAGCCCTATTTGAAAATGTCATGCATCAAGAGTTGAAGGCTCTTCAGAAGTCCACACGTACAGAGGACATTATGCTTTGTTCGTCTTCTAGTTGTATTTGTACACCAATCTGGTCAAACAAAGCTAGCAGAACTTTTTTTTTAAATCCTTTTTCTGAAAATATATGTGCAAATCACATATACAAAGCCTTTACTACCTCAGTCTCACTAGCTGTTGTTTTGAGTGAGACTAATAAAAGTCTAGAGTAAATTAATTTAGCTTATTGGTATTACTGTGTAAGTAAGGGCGAGGCAGATTAGGCTCCAATCTACAATGCTAAAAATAGTCAGATACACTTGCTGAAGGGTTTTTAAAACTAGGATCTTATCTTAAAAGAAATAATTTTTAAAGTTCCTCTAAATCCATCCTTCCTTGCAAAAGTTAAGTCCTGAAAACAAGAATTAAAAGCCCAGGACTCTACTTGTGGAAACCACCAGGAGCTCTGCCATGAGACTAAATGGCAGCTACATCAGTGGCAGTGGAAACAGTACATAAATTAATTGTCTGCAGTGCACCTTTTAAAAAAACCCCCATAAGCATAAGATAAATTTGTTACACTGTAGATGTTAGGTGTTACAGAGTCAATTAGTGAAATGAAAAGTTAGGATAAATCCATCACTGCCAATTAAGATGTATTAAAGATAAGATTGTCTCTTTGGTGTTCTTGCAAATTTAAAGGCATTTACCCTTAGGCTATTGTTATTCAGCACCTGTGTGTGAGCATTAGCCTGTGTCTTAATGATGCTCCAGAATATATACACTTTAATGGGCCGTTTTCCTCATTTAAAGGTGAACTCCCAAGCATACCTTCCACAGTGGGATTGCACCCAGGGGAGTCAGCTCAGATGGGGCACGCTGACAGCCCAGTGTAAAGCAGGGCCCTGCCCTGCTCTTGGCTTTGATACTTCTGAAAGTCCCTAAAACTTCTTTGGATGACTTTGTTTATTTGTTGTCCTCAAGAATCCCACTGCTATCACTTAACCTACAGTGACAGGCAGACTGTTCCCAATGCACGATTAAATAGATAGAGGATTGGAAAGTAAAGAACAAGAACGCATGTTTTGCCTTAGGAAACCAGGACCCTGCGATCAGTACTAGCAGTGACGCAGAGGGACACTTTAGTGAACGGTTAAAATGTTTGAGATGAATGACAGGGCCCAGCTTTCCAAGAAGACTGGAACAGGTTGCCCAGAGAGGTAGTGGAGGCCCCATCCCTGGAAACTTTCAAGACCAGGCTGGACGGGGCTCTGAGCAACCTGATCTGGTTAGCGGTGTCCCTGCTCACTGCAGGGGGGTTGGACTAGATGACCTCTAGGGGTCCCTTCCAACCCAAAACATTCTATGATTCTATGAAGACACCCCACAGAAAGTGTCATCAGCTTCTTGACCGGGCAATTCTTTGTTCAGATAAAGAAAACCTTTGAACTAAGCTCTTCTGCAGTACACGTCGAGAAGGCTTTATGTTGCAGTACATGCACACAGACTGCTAGCTCTGGCTAGGCTGGGTGAAAGGTTTAGGGTTAGGTAAAGGCATCCTTTGCCTCCCTCTGTAATGAAATGAGGGGCAATACTAACCCTACAAAAAGGGGGCTTTGTCCTTTGTGGACATGGCAGAAGGGCTGTTCTAGGCATTAGTGTTATAGGAGACAGGTGAAAAAGGCAGCTGTCAATCTCCCTGGCCTACTGTATGAAGTGCACTATGTTAGAAGAGCTAAATTGCACTGCTAATGAAATCATATTGTTAAATGAAGCCATTTAACACGGACGAGCATTAATCAAAATGAATTCATTTTTAAACACCGTCCATGTTAAAAATAGAAGATCATTGAACTCTTTCTTTGTTGAGGAAACACAATTAATAAAAGACAGTACTCCCACTCCCATTATAGGCATCACCAAGCTGACATAGGGGAAGACAACTGATGCTGTGAAGAAAAAGTAATTTTTCTCTAAATGCCACCCTGCTGTCCTCTCCCATGCCTGCCCACCAGCTTTGAAGAGGGCAAGATACAGCTCTCCGTTGATTCACCGGGCACAGTTTCAGCCATCTCAATGACGGAATCTGAAGGTAGAAACAAAAGAATTGTAATGTTTTGTTCCACACTAAACCTCAAAGGTCTTGATCTTGAAATGTCACTGGTCAGAGATGTCCACATAAATATGCTTCAGCCAGAATTGTAACCTTTAATAAAAAGGTACAAGTACTTTCTAAGGATATTTGTCTTCAGCACAAATACAATGTATACAGATAAAAACAAATCAAAGACCACAGCTGGTCTTTAATGACACTTAATTTACGTAACAAAAACAGAACTGAGTGTTTATGGAACTGGCAAAGAATTAAGAAGATGGCTTTACCTTCAACCTGCTACTAAAAAAAGCCTCCATTTCCATAGATGCTTCCCAATGCATTACCTTTTCAGTAACGAGTGCTAGGAGATCTAATCAGAGACAGGCACTTACAAATCCACAGCCAGTTGCTTCATCAGACAGCAAAATTCACCTCAGAGTAATTTCCCTTTTTGCAGAGGACCAACAAGCTTTAAGTCCCTCATGATCTTTCAAACGAGAGTTTAAATAGGACTTAGCAGAGGTATAGTTACCACGTTGACCACCTGCCTGAATGCTTAACTTAGGTGTGAAGCAGGTCATAGAACCATAGAATGTTTTGGGTTGGAAGGGACCCTTAGAGGTCATCTAGTCCAACCCCCTGCAGTGAGCAGGGACACCACTAACTAGATCAGATGGCTCAGAGCCCCATCCAACCTGGTCTTGAATGTTTCCAGGGATGGGGCCTCCACCACCTCTCCGGTCATACAGCACAGGAATCAACAAGCCTTGTGATCAATGGTGTCAAAGGCTGACAATATATCTAACAAAAACCAGCACAGGCACCTCCACATTCATCATCCATTGCTCGGAGTCAATTAGCCACCATCTATGCAAAGTGCATTTGAAGTCCTCCTTGTGTTGCTTGAGCATAAAATTGCACCAGGTCAGTTTGGTTTAAAAAGCTGGATTTCTTGTTGGCTGAAGGCCACATCTCTTTTCTTACTGTACTTCAATGCCAGCTGCAAAATTCTAGTAAAGCTGCAGTACTCTATTTATTTATTTATTTATTTATTCATTAAAATTAAGCCTTATATTAACACTGGAAAATAACCCAAGTTAGCATTCGCAGAGCTCAAAACTCCTTGGGACCAGTCAGTTCTATTCAGGCTTGGCACCAGTGACTCTACCCAGCCTTTTTCTTCTCCAGCAAAAAGAAAGCCCCAAACCATATTTTCACTCCATCAACTGAAGCTCAAGCTTTTAAGAGCAACTGCTCCTCAAGTGCTCTGCTACAGCCCTTGTTTTCAGGCTGTTGAGGTTTGCTATCGATCTCAGCGGGATGGGAAGGCCAGGACCCCCAACACCTAAGCTCCAGAACAAGGAGCACTGAGTGAGCTGCTCTAGAAGAGCTTTCAGCAGGCTGTCATCCAGCTTTCTTCTCTTCAGTTTCAGTATCTTCATTCTGATATAAACTCCACATTATTTCTCTGCTTTTCTTATCCATTCAGAACATAAACCTGGCTTTTCCTTTCAACTGCTTATAAGCCGATCTGCTACATCACTGTCAGAAATTAATACCCCACATAGCAAATTGCTACAATTATATTACTAACAAGTTTAAATATTTCTATGATAAAAAAACACATAAGAGAAGAATCCCTTTGTTAAGAGAAAACTGACACTACTATTTACAGGCGTGTCTCTGCAAAGGGCAATTTTCTGATACCCTATTTTATTCAGTGAGCTGAAAAGAATCTCCCTCACCAAGATATGCCTAAGAAAATGCACGCAATAATTTAATTAGCTATTGCAATTTTGTGTAGTCCATGTAAGATTTTCTGCAGAAATGCCTCAGTTCATAGGATTTCTCTATTGGAAGAATTCTTCCTATTGGAAGGACTCAAGTTCTCTTCATGCTGCGCAAGAACGTTTCCACCCCACCTTATTAGGTGAAAAAAGTGTCCCCTCCTGACCACATACTATTGCAGCACTGTTTCTGCTTAGCATGGGAGGCACTGGTGGGACAAATATTTGGTGTAAATAACTCCATGTGGAGGCAGTGGTGTGGATTCAATCTGCTATCCTGAATTCTGAATGAATACCTCTAAATCAGAATCTCTTATATGAACCTCATGTCAGCTCACATATAGTGTCTGCTACCAGGTGAGGCTATATAATTTCTATTTAGCACAATAACAAATGAAAATACATTAAAATTAAGCCTTATATTAACACTGGAAAATAACCCAAGTTAGCATTCGCAGAGCTCAAAACTCCTTGGGACCAGTCAGTTCTATTCAGGCTTGGCACCAGTGACTCTACCCAGCCTTTTTCTTCTCCAGCAAAAAGAAAGCCCCAAACCATATTTTCACTCCATCAACTGAAGCTCAAGCTTTTAAGAGCAACTGCTCCTCAAGTGCTCTGCTACAGCCCTTGTTTTCAGGCTGTTGAGGTTTGCTATCGATCTCAGCGGGATGGGAAGGCCAGGACCCCCAACACCTAAGCTCCAGAACAAGGAGCACTGAGTGAGCTGCTCTAGAAGAGCTTTCAGCAGGCTGTCATCCAGCTTTCTTCTCTTCAGTTTCAGTATCTTCATTCTGATATAAACTCCACATTATTTCTCTGCTTTTCTTATCCATTCAGAACATAAACCTGGCTTTTCCTTTCAACTGCTTATAAGCCGATCTGCTACATCACTGTCAGAAATTAATACCCCACATAGCAAATTGCTACAATTATATTACTAACAAGTTTAAATATTTCTATGATAAAAAAACACATAAGAGAAGAATCCCTTTGTTAAGAGAAAACTGACACTACTATTTACAGGCGTGTCTCTGCAAAGGGCAATTTTCTGATACCCTATTTTATTCAGTGAGCTGAAAAGAATCTCCCTCACCAAGATATGCCTAAGAAAATGCACGCAATAATTTAATTAGCTATTGCAATTTTGTGTAGTCCATGTAAGATTTTCTGCAGAAATGCCTCAGTTCATAGGATTTCTCTATTGGAAGAATTCTTCCTATTGGAAGGACTCAAGTTCTCTTCATGCTGCGCAAGAACGTTTCCACCCCACCTTATTAGGTGAAAAAAGTGTCCCCTCCTGACCACATACTATTGCAGCACTGTTTCTGCTTAGCATGGGAGGCACTGGTGGGACAAATATTTGGTGTAAATAACTCCATGTGGAGGCAGTGGTGTGGATTCAATCTGCTATCCTGAATTCTGAATGAATACCTCTAAATCAGAATCTCTTATATGAACCTCATGTCAGCTCACATATAGTGTCTGCTACCAGGTGAGGCTATATAATTTCTATTTAGCACAATAACAAATGAAAATAAAATTATCACTAAGCACAGAAGTTAAAAACATTTACCTGTTTAGACTACCCTGGAAATATCTTTATGTAAATAATCATTCCACCAGGAGTGGAGAATTACATCCATCAAATAAAGAAACTACATAGCTGAGTTGTGGTATTTTATCAATGAACATGGAGGTATGTGCCCAATCCATGCAATGCGTTGAAGAAAATGTGGTATCAGAAAGGGACACAATAGCCAGCTGAGGAGAAACTGGTACAATTTCCTACTCTGCCACAGATCTGCTGGGTGATCACTGCTCAGTGTCCTCTCCTCTAAGCACAGCTAACAGTCCTGACACTTTTCTGTCCAAGAGACCGAGAAGTCTCTTGGGAACACATGCTAAAAGATGAGTTAGGGTATAGCTAGTCTCATTAAAGGGCCAAAAAGAACTGAAATGCTCAGAAACCTCTAAGAGCCTCTCCATGACATCAAGTGGTGTCTTGTTCTGCTGTACGGGTAAGGCCATTCTGCTGTGAGTAGCTGAGAAGCAGTTGTGTCAATACCTTTGAAAGTCAGTAAGAAATTCTGGTTCGATCATCTTTTCTCCATTCCTTTCAGGTAGGCAAAATTTCAAATCAAGGATCAAACTATGAGGTATCTTACATCCTTCTCCCCTGCCCCCCAAGAAAGTTTAGGACTGAGTCTTAGATGGGTGGATTAGGTTGGTTCAGCCATTGGTACTTTTGTATTGAAAAACAAAGCAAAACCTACATTTATAGATCGGAAAGTTATTCCAGGAACCTGTGAGAAAGTAAAACAATAAGACATCATTGGGGAGCTCATTTAATAGAAAGCACAGCAGGATGCGCAGCCGCAGAAAAACAATATTCAAGAAATCTGACCTAGATAACAGTATTTCCTAGTGACTAGAATTCATTAAAAACAAATTAAAAATGTACTGCACAGGATTCTTTGAAGCCTGAGTGTCACATTCAGTTTAAATAACCCAACCCAACTGAGCTAAAAATAAAAGCAACTTTTATTTTTTTCCCTTACCAAAAAAATAACAACAAAGCAAGCTGAGAGTTCTGCTATTAAGAAGAGGCTCAGTATGACATGACTACTTATGGTTGTAAGGCAGTATGAAACAGAGGTCTGACTTTGTAGGGTTTTATATGAGTGAATGCTTTCTTTGGCTATGAGAGAAGCTGATAAGCTCAGAGACCTGAGTGTTGGGTTCAAAGGGATTTCAAATGCAAAAGCAAAACTCAGCAGAGTCTCAAAGTTCCCATACTATAAAACTAAAGCACTTTTTACATAATTTTAGTAGAAAATCATGATGATTAAATGATGTTGTCTCATGGTAGCAGTGTGTTAGCACATGTTGGCAATCTTCTTCAAGCCTTTCCTACTTCCCTGCTTCTCCCCCAGTGCTACAGTGAAAATCTTTCTTACAAAAGGAGGCTCAGCTGTGTCCCTCACAGTGAGGAAGAAGGGAGAATCAAACCCTTTCCTCCTTGAGAAAACTTTTGAGTTGTGTTGAATACAGCCCCAGGTTACCTCTCCATTTCAAGCAGTTACTTGCATGCTTCTATACTCTAAGTTAAGCACGTGCTTAAGCATACTAATGCCAAAGTGCCTTTCTACATCAAGCTTATATTCACCTTACAAGTAGACATGGCTTAAAAGCTTTATTGTCATGTGAGCATGAATAAAGGGATGAGATTCATGGACTCATCCATCTTTTCCTGTAAAAATAACATGATGCATCACAAAATATTTTCTAGTGTAAATTCAAAACTTTAAATCCCTGCAGAAGGTCCTCTGGACATCTCCATGTCTGAAAAAGACACTCTCCCCACCCAACAAAAAACATAATCTAATATCTAGTTCAAAATTTGCTAAAAAAGAAGAATCACAGAACTGCAACCAATATAAACACACTTTCATTCCTACCGCATTCAATGAGTTTGACAGTTTCTT
This sequence comes from Egretta garzetta, assembly GCF_000687185.1. Lineage (NCBI taxonomy): Eukaryota > Metazoa > Chordata > Aves > Pelecaniformes > Ardeidae > Egretta > Egretta garzetta. The sequence continues at coordinate 135,926 of NW_009259854.1, forward strand.
AAAAATGACTCCAGAAGCAGCTTTGAATCGTACAACTGCTTTAGACCTACTGACTGCATAATTAGCCATTTGTCACTTGATAGGATTTATTTTTGCCCCAAAACAGTTACAGGAACCAAACTAAGATCTTACCTTTAGAAAACACAAATAATGTAGGTAGATGAGTGTGGTCCATTCTAACAATTATTTACTCGCTACTTGCGTTTGATATTCACTTCCTATCCACCAAGTCGTTTCCAAGCAAACTCATTAAAGAAGGTCAACTAGAAGATGACTACAGTTACTAGCTAATATAGGGCCCATTCATCCCCTGAGGACAGCAAAGTACTGGTCAACCGTGTTGCAGGAAAGAAAAGGTTCGCTGCAACTTCTGCAGCCTGGACAGTAAGCACTCTGCAAAACAACCCCTACCGGATTTAACAGCGGTGACCGAAGAAGTTGCTGTTACTCCCATCCTCTTCCCACACCACCCCATTGCCAGTTAAATTTGATGAGTTAGTGACTCAAAGTCCCCAGCTGCCTCCGTTCACACACTGCCTCAACACCAAATAAACCCTGAAGGTGCATTACGCTGCCCTTGGGCTGGGAGCTGCAGTGGCTGGGGAGCAGGCACACTACTTTTTGCTATTTTTACCTCAAGGATAAGGAATTCCAGCAGAGGCAGGGCAAAGTAATTGGCAGTAACTTTTTGAACTGCCTCAGCCTGAATCAACAGAGCTCTTCAATGACAGCCCATGGAGCAAAACCCTGCCCAGCTCCCCATCCGCTCCACATAAGTTACCCACAGAAGGATTTGCTGAAGTATATTGCAATTGGCTTTCTTTTTTTGCCCCAATCACTGACAAATCTCTGGAATGAAACTTTTTATAACTCATTTCACCGAGTAGGTGGAACTTCTTCTTAGACAGGCAATTCTGCCTAGTGAAGGAGCTACCTGCGTGGCTTTGGGTCTTGGGAAAATTTGCAGACTTACCAGAATAAAATCTGAGCAAAACAGCCTCGATGTGTTTTAACTGATTACTGTACTCCTGCACGTTAGAGTTACTATTTTTGGGCTTCTCGGGCTGACATCTTCTCCTTGCAGGGCCAGCAATCAGAAGTTAAACTTGGTATCTTGGAGTCAGTGTTCTTCCACCTGGGATTTTTGCAGATTGCCTCAGAAGTCCTAATACAACTGATGCCTGTCCAAGTGTCTCTAGTGACAGTGACTGCTTGATAGTCATCTGTAAGACCTCCCCAGCATTTTCTTTCTTACTCTCAAGAACAACGCATTACTTCATTGTATTCAGACTTTAAGCCTATCTGTAATGTAGAACAGCTACAAGGTCCTCCTGCTGCTTCAAAGATCTCTGGCAGCAACCTTTTGCTGGAGGCTGATTTACTCCATTTGGTAGCTAGCGTTTCTGCATCAGTTTCCATCATCTCAAAGTTCAAAACATGGTTACAGGCTGAACGGCTACCACCAGCTACGCCCAATCTCCTACTGTCAGAGCGCACGCTGCCTTCATCCCTCTGCCCAAGAACTGAAAAGTAAGGCTGCTCCTGATTTTTACCTGATCCCTTCCTACTTGAGAAACTTTGAAAAAACTGTTCCAAACTATTTTGCTATTTTACTGTTGGATCAGAATCCTGATCCTTTTACCTCTAACTGGATGGATGTCACTCCTTTGGAGGACACCATTTCCATTGAATAGCACAAAGTCAAATAAGCCGTCCTCCCTGCCTGATGTTCCAAATGAGTGACTTGGGACTCCACATTAACCTTAGCAGCTAAAATTGTCTAAACTGTTTAATGCTTAATAAGGGAGTTTCTTCTTGCATGCATGAATCTGAGGTTTCCACTTTTAGCCCCTCAAACTCCACAAAAGGGAACAGCTTGCTGTTCCTTTTTATTTATTTACTTCATTTTATCTGAGCCCTTTCTTGTGAGGAAAATTTCCATGTAAGTTTGGATCCTAGGAATTAAATTCTAGGAGAAGTTGGCAAGAAGAGTAGGAGACGAACAACTGTAATGTGCCATGATGCTCAAAGTAAATGGACTTATATCAGGATAGTGCCGCTTAAGCGCTGAAAGAGGAGCTCATTCTGCGGGGACATGTATCTGATCTCTATTACACTAGGGGCAAATCAGGAGCAACTTCAGTACATTGACTGGATTTATATCAATAGAGAAGGAGATAACTGGTTTTATAAAATGTACTTCAAAAAGTAGAAGCAGACTGCAGGTCTGTCATCCCTACCCCAACCCCGAGTCTATAAAGACTCACAGGATGTAATTCAGGAAAAAAAAAAAGAAACTAAAGACTCTCACCTGCACCTTTTGTTTTTTCCAAGACATTGTTCTGGTCCTAACAAATACTCCATTTTCACAGTAAGGTCAGCAAATAGTTACCCAAGCATCTGCTGTATTTCCTTGAATTCTCCTTTATTTTCTCCACAGGGGAATACTGGAAAGTCTGCCCTTAGGGAAGCCTGCCCAAAATCTGTACTTAGGCTGTGACTAAGCATTGCTTTGCATTGCTCAAGTCCCAAATTCAGTAAAACAGTTACATTTATGCTTAGGTTTATCTCTACTGAGCGAAAGGCTTACCTGTATGCATAAATCTCACTGAAATAAAAAAGATTTAAAACATATACTTACGTTTACACAAGGGAGATGGATTTAAGCATAATGTTCAGCTGCTCTATGAGATGGGACTTAAGCAAGTCAAGGCAAGTAACAGATTAAATTTAAAAGTATTGGTCTGTGCTCCTGTGATATCACAATAATTAAGATGTGACTGCGGAAGTGGCAAATCACACTTTGTACCCCTAACCTACTTTGCAAAGAAAATACTTCTAAATCAATGTAATTAAGATATTTGAGACATATCATTGTTTGTACCGAGCTCTTGCCCCTCTTTTTTGGGATTATTTTACTATCTGTCTGGTTTACTTCACCAGGAATCGGAGATTCCCAATTTCCACGTGCTCCCATCATTGGGAGATAACATATTTTCAAGTTCAGATAAGGTAAAATCAATGTGACGAAATGCAGGGAACTCACCTGATGATGACTCCCTCAGACCGCTGTCATAAATCACCATTATACCACTCCCTACTCCAGAGACACTGGAAGAGGCTGTGGCTTAAGCCGTTGTCTGAAATACAATTTTGGTGACTGTAAAATCCAGTCAGATCCACAAGTACAAATCCAAATTATCCAAAGTGACTGATAACTATACTGTTCTCCAAAGTCTTAATATGTCTCAGAAAAATTGCTGTATGTAGAATTTACAGTCAGAAATGACTTATTTAAAAAAATGAAAATGTAATTGCAGATGAATACAAGTAAATGACTTTTAAATGATTTTAGAAAAGTTCTTTTGCATTGACCAAAGCAATGAATTTTAAGTCCCATATCTCAGGCTTGAAAGTCTAGAAGTAGCTGTTTAGCAAGGTAGAGTAGAAAGTGGAGATCCAGTAAGCAACAGACACATGATCGTCACAGGATGGTCTCCACATACATGCATGTACATACATACATTTTTAACTGGATAGTACACATGCTTTATAAGGGCATTAAAAATACATACACAGATCATGTGTGACAATATTAAAATTGCACCAGGGTATATATTAAATTAATGGAATTTCCAGTTATACAAATATTAGTACTTCTTCTAAAAAAGGGACACCAAGGAATTATCTCTTTCTTTTAATCTAATAATTTAAGTTAAAAAGATACTGAAATTTACATTAATCAAAACACAAGAAAGCACCAGTTTCGCTGGAGATTTTACAGAAATATTATTCTCTGCTTTGCTTGTGGTTGCGCTCCTCAGACTTATTACTGCAATTCTCTTGCAGTTCGGTTAAATGTCAATGCTCCAATTACTTTAATAGTCAAACTGTGCGCTATTTTCACCACACAGTCATTCAGGCTTATCATGTTTGACAAATGCAGTAATTGAGATGAACTCTTGGAGAATACTGACATGCAACCAGTCATTTCCTACTGCAGAACATTGACCTCTGCAGCATAAACCACAGAGGATTTATTCAGCAGCTTGAAAAAACAAACAGGCTTGTTAAGTTTAAGATCATAATTTCACACATCTCCACTCATTTCCTTGTTTATTCACTTTATGTTCCATTGAGGTGGGAATTAAAACATTAGGAGCACTTTGAATAAGCACAAAAAAAAGGACTAGAGCAAATATTCTGAAAAAGTACTGTAAATTAAAAATTGCCTAACAGATTACTAGAGGCTGAGCATCCTGTCAAATAGCTTCAAATCCCCCCTCAATCCTCCCCTGCCCCCAAGCAGCTGCACCCCACCCCAGCTTCAGCTCCTTAACAGAAGGTATTCTACAAATTACATGAAGTACTTATCGAACAGTGCTTGTTTCAGTCAGGCATTACAGTACAGTACGGTACATTAACCCTTGCTGGGGCCTTTTCAGTTTTACCATTTCTCCACCATGATGTCCTGCAGCCAATACGCAGGCAATGCACCGAAACCTCAGGACTACCCCCATTTACCTCGGATTCACTGAGCCAAGCACAAGTGCTGTAGAACCTACCAAGCGTGTACTTGCTGGGCTGGCAGGTCCTTGGGGGATGCCTTTGGGACAACGATCAGTATTTGACAGGTCTGGACAGCTACAAGCCCATCACATTTGTATTGAAAAACAACCAAATATTTTGCAATGCCAGCTTGTTACAAAGAGAAAATGCAACAAAGGTTTGGGATGAAGATGCAACCTAATTCAAATGAAATTCTGAAGCTCCCCTGTGATTTACATCAACTGGAGACCTGATGCTACTTTTGTTATAGTTATGAAAGTTACTATGGACCTTTCTACCAGAATTTAGGCCTTTGGATGAAGTGCTGGCATTTCATATAAAGAGTAATTAAAAAAAAAAAAGAGTTGTGCTTGAAAGCAAATCGTGGATAAAAATATAAAGAAGAAATAATCCACACAGACAGTACCAGCTTCCAAGAAGTGACCTTTGCAGTTGCCAGAATTAAACATCCTTTTGAATGCTTCCGACTGCCTTTATCAGAGACAGTGCCTGGTCTAGGACACATGTTACCAAACTGAGCTATAAGAGACCTTGCTTCATGTCCCCTCTCCCAAAGACTTTTTGCTTCATCTTGGGCAAGTGAATTCATTTATCTATTTTTATTTTTACATTGCTCCTCCCCGGAATCTTTGAAAGAAATGTCTTAACTGTTACAGGTCACTGAGATTCTGCAGGGGATAAAGATCTCTTAAGTACCAAAGACAGCCTGCCCATGTAATTTTTTTTAATACGTATTAAAACACAACCAAGGGAATCATCTGAGAAGGCAGAACTAAGAGCAAAAGACCTTTGTAGGAAATGAAGAACTAGAAATTACTTGTGCAAAATTCTTTTTCCAGCAAAAAGAAACAGTTCAAATGCCCAATAGAAAGGGAAAGTGAATAAGTAAACAGCTGCATTCTGATTAAATTACTATATGTTTATTTCCACACTGTTTCCTTCCAGTATTACTTTTACAATTAGGAGATAGAGACCAGAAATCTATGAGGCTACTTAGAGCATCTGGTAGCAGTACAAAGCCTAAGAGCTGGTGGGTGAGAACACCGCCCTCTCTCACTGCTGAGGTCGCTTAACCCTTACTGAGGAGGAAGGCAGTAACTGCCCCCACAGCTGGGGGCTCCAGATTCCAGCCTTTTCCATGGGAATGCACAAGCTCTTCATGAAAGATGACGGTTAGTTACTCACACATCACGCATTGGGGTTGGACTAGATGACCTCTAGGGGTCCCTTCCAACCCAAAACATTCTATGATTCTATGATTCAAACAGAAATTAGCCTGTGGTACAGCACGCAGCTGACTGAGGCAATTCACTGCATTTGCCTTCAGGAGTCTGACTCAAAGAGGAATAGAGGACTGACTCTACATCACAGTCCTTTGCATGGTCTCGCAATCCTTAGCATCTCCATGGGTCATGTGCACTGTGCGTCCATCCTTACCAAGTAGTGCATTTGCAGAGATCATGAATTAACTTTTTGCCTATTCACATGACACAAACCCCGCTGAGTCTTGTGATGAGGGGCACCCAGTAGCAAGAAGGTCACAGGGGAGACTAGGCGCTCTCCCAAGGTGCTGCAAGCTGAACAGCAGTGTTCCCTGAAGGTCTCTTGCACCATCTGTGTGCGACTGCAGCTGCTGAAGGAGTTTCCGTAAGTGTCAAAGCACTACACTGCCCTAATCAATAGAGCATCTGTAGGTACCACTGCAATGCAGAGAGGGCAACTCCTCGGGTTTAGCTATGAACACCCATGGCTAAGGTGCATTAGGAGAGAGGAGGGTTGCTACCTCTCCACGGCCGGGACACAAAGTCTGAAAAACAGCACATGTGCAATGCAGTGGTCACTGCTCTGCCCTCCTCCCCACCATACAGCAGCCCCCTGCTGTAAGAGTCCCTGTCAGTCTTCCCGACTGAGGGAAAGCAGGTTATGTCCCATGTGCCGCTGTGCGCTGGATCAATTTTTTTTCTTCCTCCTTCTGCCCCACCAGCTGATAATCATATTACATCAGCAGTCCAGACAACTTCACACCACATGCACCTGAGCAGGAGACGAACCTTTTCCATCCAGAGACAGCAGCCTTGCTACTCACCCTCCATGGCTTCACCACCTCCCATGACAGTGAGGCTCTGGCAGAAAGCCTTCGCCTTTCCGATAATGAGGAGCAAAGCAACATGCTAACCGAGCATACCGAGCGCTTTGAGGTCTGCATTGGGCTGCCTACTGCTCAGTAGGTAGAGTCTGAGGTGTTGGTTATCATGTGTGAAGCTGTCAACAGGCATTGGACAACTGCTCAGCCCAGCTCTGGGAAATGGGGGGAAAAAGCAATTTCCTGTCACAAGACACAGTAAATCCAAACCTGTAACCTCTAAAACATCATTCCCTTCCCTTCCCCAGTAAATCTAAGCCTGGTCTGATGTATCTAAGTGACTGTCCCTCTCCCTACACCTTCTTGCCATAGCTGGCATAGGGTTGGATTCTTGCTGTTGTACAAAAAACCGGGATTGCAACTCCAATATTCTTCATGAGGGCAACAAAGTGTAGACCGCAGCAGGGAGCAAGTTTTTCAAACAAACTGGAACATGATGACCTTTGGGGTATGATTAAGGAAAGCTGATCCTTACGGCAGCAGGTCTGCACTAGATGACCTTCTGAGGTGCCCTCCAGTGCTCTTTCCTATGACTCTGCTCGCAAAGCTCCATTTACTAGACAGCATTTGCGGCAATGGCAGAGCTTGCGTTCCTAGATGGTACATGCAATATACTGGCCTGCTAACTTAATTTGTTACCTATGTCAGGTTATCTATGTTATCTGGTCACTAACACACGATTCAGATTAGTTGCCAACACTATTTAAAATTTTATTCACAGGGTTAGCATTGATAAATCAGAAAAAAAAAAAGACACTATAATTAGCCAGCGGCTAATAACTAAGGAAGTGTCTGAGAAACTGCTCTCCAACATTTCCCTTTTGCTGCCATACAAAGCAACCTACTGTACAAAAGGTGGTTGCTAATGATTATATGAGAAATAAACATGCCATGGAAAACTCTGGATTTACATGACTTTTTTTCCGCATAAAAATCCAGGGAAAAATGTGTTCAAATATATTTGCACCTGATATTTGTAGGGGGAGGGGTAGCTGTCTCATGAAATTAATCTTTTCTTTTAATAATCAGTCATCAGTATTTCTCAGGGAACATTTTCAGACCCCAGAGGCTGTCAAAGCCATTTTGCTCACTGTTTCAAAGTCAGCCATATCTCTTTTGACAGTCTGAAAACAGATTATCACATCCTGTATTTTCTTTTTTTCAGGCCAGATCCTTCTTCTCTGCAATCAAAGTCCCAGCCAGCCAGATGTTTGAATATCTAGTCTGAAAAAAAGACTTGGCTCTTGCAGAAAGAGGCAACAAGGAGAAAGGAGCAAAAGCGCAGGAAGAAAGCACCATACTCAAATATTTAACCACAGTGTATTTAAACAGTAGTTTGCTCTCAGTTATAAAATTAACAAACATTCCTTTCCTTAAAACTACATTTTTGTTTTTCTCAGAATGTTATTTCAGGTTACTTCATGGATTTTTTGACTCACAGATAGTTCACTTCATGCTGGCTTATAAAAGAAAAAATAAATCAGAGACCAAATTATCTTCTAGATGTTAAAATGACACTGACTTGTGAGAGAATTATGACCACCCGATGATCTCCATTCACGTCTCCAAGCTCCTGAATTACTTAAATCTGCCTGTAAAGCACCCTAACGTATTCTAAGTGGAATGGTTATATCCATGAAGAATGTCACAAACTGGTGTTAACAATACTTATTAACACATCTGGAATGGAGGAGCCAAAAGGGGTTGATGTCACATAAACAACCACATATTCTTTGGAAGTCACGGTAACCATTTCAATCTTGGAAACAATTAGTTTTCGTTATGTACTGAATGCATTGCTCCTGCTAATATGAGTGGTCTTTAATATTCCTTACATTTACATTGCCAACAACTCTACTAGGTTCTTTACAGAACAAACGATGTAATCCTTGCCTTGGCAGGCTTACGGTCTTCAGAGACGAGAAGAGTGAGAGTGGAAAGACAGCAGGAAACAAACGGGTTAGTCTGTCTCCCAGGCTATATGTTACTGAACTTCGTGCACACATTACTCAACACATCTGTGTGCAATGCAATTACTAGAGCCTCACACGTAGGAAGGTCCTTTCACATCAGTGCTGCATCCCACGAGTTACAGGAAAAAGGGAAGATCCTTTAGGGATGTTCCTAACAGGACACAAAGGGCTCCATGAGTAATTATCTCCCCTCATAACCATGGAAAACTGAGATAAAACACACTCATTTAGCTATAATGCTGCTTTCATAAACTTACTGGTGTAGAAGAGACATAGAAAAAAAGAAGAATCTATAAAAGAACAGAAACTAGTCAGGGTCTTCCTTGATGCTAAACAAGACCTCCTTTCAACCATGTTTGCTTTATAGGGCTCTGGGGGCTATGATGCTTTTGGCAAAATCTTGTTTGGGTTGCTAAAGCATAATCTCACAGCCCAAACTGATCTTTTTCATTTATTCTGAGAATTTAAATCATTTTGGACATTCTAAGACAATACGTTCCATAAGCACCTGTATTTTCTGTCATAAATTCTGTGCATTATACAGAATTTTAACATATAGACATACATAGATAGATGTAATATGCAGTCTACTTTTTCATATGTATGCTTGCATATGGCTTACATAGTATGTAATATATTTTATGTACATATATTATTATATGTAGTATAGCATACCAGGCCCTCTTCCCTTAATACATTGCAAAACTCATTGTACTGCCTAAACAACATGTAACAATAGAGAATATTTATTATGCATCTTGGGCTTGATACATAACTACGTTTCTCCCCTTTTACACCTATTTAATTAAATTACAGTGGGAGTGCCACACAATTCCAAGACCGGAGAACCCGTACAATGAACTGTACCAATAGCTGTACTATAGCATAACTCTCTAATACCTAACCCCAATATCTTAAAAGCACTTTACAGACTTGATCTGCATATTTATCTGTTTCCTTTTCAATCTGGAAAAGTGGAGTAGCTGTTGAAAATTTTCTGTTAATTGCCCTGTTGAATAACTCTGAGAAAATATGAAATCAAAGGGGTATCTTGAATAGATGGGTTTTCTTTATGTCTCTTTCATATACACATCCATGAGCGTATGCTAATACATCAACCCTTAAAAACCAACAAAAAACTTCAAATTACCTTGAGTGGAAACTGAATTTTATTCCTAAAGGCACAAACCTGCAGATGCCCAAATCTACTGCCTACACTGAAAATGAAGCCAACATAAAAGTTTCCAAATGAGAAGAAAAAAAAGAAAAAAACCTCTTCACACAATAAAAATAAATAATAAGATGCAAGAACACACACACACGGAGGAAGCCTGTCTTGGTGCTACAGTAAGGAATCATTTGAACTTATGTTTCTGGTTGGTTTTCATCGCACCAGATCCCTATCAACAAAACGATAACCATGTATTACAGACTGCCTACTTGCTGTTAACACACACTTAATCCTGCCAACGCCGGTTCTACAGAAAACATTATCAGTGTGCAACCATAAATGAACAAAATTACTATCTGCATGCTGAAGAACAGAATTGCAAACATAATTATATCTCTTACGTGTTGTAAGTACACAGTTGTTTTAAATTTGGACTTATAACCTGTTTTTCAAATAACAGCTTCAGTCTGCTTCCAAGTCACCAAGGTAATGGCTGTAATAAGTATCTATACCTTCTAATCAGTGAATGTCACAATAAGCATAGTGCATCTACCTATCTAATCTTTTTTGGCCATGTTATTATGGTTTATGAGTGGTTCTACCACCCATAAGTTATGCTGTCATGTTCTTCTAAAAGCTGGTTATTAGGATTAACTGGAGAAAGTGAAATATGAATGCCTGTATAAATTGCAGAGCTGACTGCTGCTAAAAGCAAGGTGTCCTAGGTCAGAGGAAGAAGTGTCATGCGTTGCAGGGCATGCCACTTATTTCGGTGGGAAAGCCACAGAATTTGCTTTAGCCTCTGTGAGCCTTTCTGACTCGTTGCCACAGTCGGCTTCATATGGAAAACAACAGCCAACCCTCTGTTCTGGTTTAGGCTGGGATAGAGTTAATTTTCTTCCCAGTAGCTGGTATAGTGCTGTGTTTTGGATTTAGGATGAGAATAATGTTGATAACTCACTGATGTTTTAGCAGTGCTTATGCTAAGTCAAAGGCTTTTCAGCCTCTCATACTGCCCTGCCAGCAAGGAGGCTGGAGATGCATGAAAAGCTGGGAGGGGGCACAGCCAGGACAGCTGACCCCAACTGCCCAAAGGGATATTCCATACCATATGGTGTCACGCTGGACAAAAACCTAGGGGCAGTTGGCCAGGGGTTGCGGCCGCTGCTCGGAAACTGGCTGGGCATCTGTCAGTGGGTGGTAAGCAATTGCATTGTGCATCACTTATTTTGTATGTTCTTTTATCATTATTATTATTTTCCCTTCTTTTTCTGTCCTATTAAATTGTCTTTATCTCAACCTACAAGTTTTACCTTTTCTCTGATGCTCTCCCCCATCCCACTGGAAGCGGGGGGAGTGAGCCAACAGCTACGTGGTGTTTAGTTGCCTGCTGGGTTAAATCACAAACCCCTTGTTTTTTTCTACTGCACTAATATGTACCCTAGATGACTACAAAACAGCAGAATCAATCCTTCACCAACTTTAAAGCCAAATGCTGTAATGACCATGCTATTCATCGTATTAAGACCAGCATGCCTTACAAAGAATTATTGATATCCCTTTCTGACCTTAACAATACACTAAAATTTAGAGGACTACTTTCAATAGGAAAAAAAGTTCATGATGAAATCAGACGTCCTTAGACGCAGACACCTTCATTTTCGGTACAAAAGACAAGAGATACACAATGGAGTATAACTACAAAACAAAAAGAAATTTAAAAAAAAAACCCCAAACTACAGAGACTCCTTGGGGATCCATGACCCACAACAAATTACGACTTGCGTAAGGACCAATACTGCAAGGCTGCTAGGGGGGGGGGGGGGGAGGAGGA
>NW_009259854.1:147680-182890 GCF_000687185.1 Egretta garzetta
GAAATCTCATTCTGTGACATATTAGCAGAAGCGCTATACGCAAAAGACAGGAGGCAATTAATTGGCCTTGGCTCAGCACCGAGGAGGCCCCAGCTGGTGTTTGGGGCATTGTACTTGGGAGAAGTATGGAAAAATTGGAGAGAATCTAGAAGAAAGCAACACATTTAAGAGACTTCCTAAAGCTCTGACCTGGAAGGAGAGACTGAAAGCTGGGGTTTCCTATTCTTGATAAGAGAGATGAGTTTTCTGACAGGAAAATGTTCTTCTAAATGAGGACAGTGCTGTTTTTCTCCATGTGGACTCTTCTCTGTCCCCAGGTTTCAGTAGCCTTCCTTTCTGACATACACATCTTTAAATGCCTCTTCTACTACTGTAGAAGGATTCCTTCAAAAGAACATGAAGCTTATAAACTGAGATGAGACCTTTTCTGTAGCTGCCTCTGAGATTCAGGACAAGGTCTTTGACCAAAATTGCCCGTGTCCAGTTCCAGGGAGTTTCATTCTGCACATGATCAGCAGCACTGCACCAGAGACCTGAAGCTAGCATGGCAAGCTGTAGACAGAACAGCATCCAGTACTTTGATGGCCTTACACATTTAGTGAGACTGCATTTGGCTGCTGAAGCAAACAGGATGCCAGCTGATGATGCACAGCATAGGTGCTGTGTGTTCACGGCGCTATCCGTACTAATGAGGTAGGCTGCTGCGCTCTGCAATAGTGGAAGTTTCTATGGAGCTTTTATCTTCAGCTTCAGTGAGCTACAATAATCCAGGCTGGTTGGGCAGAACGTGTTCATCGCTACTGCTAGATATGTGCCAAAGAAAAGGAAGCACAGCTTCTTGGACAGCCAGAAGTAGAATAATTAATTTCTGACTATTTCTAGCATCTTGGTATTGAAATACCAGCTAGAGTAGAATACTGCACAGAACTTACAATGCTTTGAAAAATGAAGGTCAAGTGCCTTCCCAGAGAAAAGGGGTCACTGCCTCTTCTAGTTCCCTCAAATCACTCATGCTAGATACGCTGTGGCTTGGATATGACCTGAGCCGGTTGCTCTTGCTGAGTAATTTAACAGTATCTTGTGATCTGCATGTCAAAAACGGTAGGAAGATCAAGTATGGATGTTAATATGATTTAAAAGGTACTTTGCAGTAGCAACATCTAGAGACATAATTAGGTCCCGTCTTTGCTAGTCGTGGAAATATAATGAAAGATTAGTATAAGTAATTACATTACAGTGGTGAAAATAGAAGAGCTAAGCACTGCATTCTCTTTGGTGTCTGTACTTATTTGCAAGTTTGAAGCAGTAGTTCCTTAATGTCTTAGCCACGATGATGTACTGTGGAGGCTGAATTGCAGATGTACCTCTAGCGTTCTGTTCGCTTCTTACGAAACAAAACTAAATAAAGGCAGCACAAAATGGTACTTTGCAATATATGTTGGAATAAACACTTCTCTGATACACAACAGCTAAACATTATGGTGAAGATGTATGAGAAGATGGGCAGTGTTCAGTACTCTGCATTAGAAGCTGCTAGTAAAGTAGCACCTCACAGGTGAGGTGACAGCTTAAAATGTTCAATGTAAACCGTCTTGGTTGGGGGGAAAAAATCCCAGCCCAGCAAATTAATCCTTAAGGTGGTCAAGACCCCCTAATGTTCCAACAGAGTTCCTCTGAAACAGCCTACCTTGTTAAGTTATTATTAATGCTTTTGAGCAAAGGAAGGTTTGGCGGCAGCTGGAGGCAGCTGATGACTTTTTACCCCACCAGGTTGAAGGGAGGGGAGGGAGAACTGGCTTTTCCCAGGACAGAATCTAGAATGTGGGCTGAAGAGTCTGGAGGGCATCGGCTCACAGTGTTAATAACAAAAAGGGATTACTGGGATGTTTTCCCCACTGAGGTCATGCAATGAAAAAGACAGAGTTGCACATTAAGCAAGCTCAACATCTGACCCTCCACAGAGGTCCCAAGACCTACAGTACTTTCTGCAACATAATGCAAAGACCTTACATCAGTGAATGTGCCTGATGGGCACATTGAGGACATGGTACCAACATGATCAGAGCATGAGAACTTCCATCCTGAGCAACATGCCAAAGGGTGCCTCTGCCTTATTCATTCATGCCTTTCTGGGATAAAAAGGGCTTGCCTCACAATGCAGTTCAGCATTCAGAGGTGAGACATGACCTTTTGATTTCTCTGTCTGTTGTGGCCTGGTGCTTTCTATTACCAGCCATAACTGCATGGCTGGTAGGAAGCTATAAGCAGGTTGGCAAGGTATTGCCCTGCAGAAGACTACTGGACAAAGGTGAGCCGGAACAGCGTCCATCCCGTTCTCACTCCAGCGGAGCAGTAACCATGACTTGTAGCCACCTGCAGGCACAGCCATCAGCACAGAAACCCCAAAGGAGCAATCTCATTTTAGAGATCCCAGGTATGTCAGGAGAGCACACCTTCTTCTACACCCTGAGGGGCTGCAACATGCAGTGGTGGGATGCATGCCCAGTCACTAGGCTCCCTTCTCCCCTTTAGGGGCTTTCAAATGAGCTCGGCGTAATCCAGTCTTACTCGCGATGGTTTACTGGGCATCACTTTGTTACGTCCTGCCAAAGACTAAGAGAGTTCAGGTTGCTTTCTCAGCCCATGAATCTCATGTAGTATCACCAAGTAGTACTTGGTAAATCCTCAGCTGCAGCTATAAAATTAAATAAAATTACCAATAAGCACTATTTTTAACCACAAAACATGTTACTCATTATGCAATATATGCTCTGTCATCCTCCGATGAAAAAATGCCTAATTGCTTACATTGTATCTCATTGGAAGCATAATGAGGAAAACAAGCCAGGCCATTGAAGGATGAAAATAACCATCATGGTAACACGTAGTGCAAGGGCTGACCCTAAGAGAGAGGTATTTAGTCTGAAGAAATGTAGGTTGTAACAGGAGTTTTGAAAAAAGCTCTGCCAACTACGGAAATTGTCTGACTTACATCAAGGAATTCACATTTACCTAAATATTACTTGCTTAAGCTCAGCCCATATTGTTCCGTTCCTGTGTGCAGGGGTGGAGAACAGTGGCATACAAGATTGATGGAAACCTGACTACTTTTTTTTCCCAACTATAGCATCCTTTCTGCTGCTCTTTGGGACTGTAACTCACTGTAATACAGAAAGGTACTTTTCTGAAAAATTATAGTGGCTGTCACCTACCTTTGAACATATGGTCAGTTTGACAAAATCTCTAGCAGCCTTATGGCTTAATACCTGCATACATATATACCTTGGTTTTGCCTCAACAAGCAATGGTGTAAACCCGTATCTTTTTTCCTTTCTGCTGACTGCCCATCACTTGCACACATTTACACAAAGAGAAGCATACAGGGAACAAATAATAATAAAAACTGACATTACATTTCTGCAAACACGATGGGTAGCCATTTCTCAGGAATCCTGTACGTCCTCTGCACACAAAACCTGCGGACCTCCAGAACAGCTGCTACTTATTAGTAGTCTATAAATCTGCACACCCATAAATGTGTTGGATGTGCTTGGTTAGCTATCAGATATGCAGAAAGGTAATGGTGTGGCACTCATTAGAATTCATGAATGCACTTCTTGTAGTGCTTTTTTTGTCCCCAGAGTTATATTCAGGCCAAATCAATGGCCTCCAGAAAGTGGCGATGATGCAGTGCACAGCTTGGAAATCCATTCATGAGGGAGGGTGACATGAAAGATTAATTAGATATTTGTACTTTCCGGGGCCACAGTTGTCATTTTTGTGGAAAGGCACCTGTTACATGCAAGTATTTTCCAGGTTTGACAAAACGGGGCATAACTGGACATGAAGCCTTAAAAATTCATACTTGCAATTGAAAGAGTAAATGTTGAAAGGACACCACAGCCACCGTTCTGCACACGCGGTGCGCCACATGGAAGGATGGTGATGCACTAACTTTACTGTTACAAGGTTCGTAGTAATGACTACCTGCTAAATACAATATAATTAGAGAATACTTCCCTATGAATTAAATGCAAATACTTTGATACGTGACTGAGTGAGCACATTTAGTTACTATTATCGTATTAAATACAATTTAAACCCCATTCTCAAGTGCCTGATTTTTTCCCTGAAATGGCAGTCAGGCAGAATACAGTATTTCCACACCAGGGGCAGGAGAGGGACTGGAAAGTTTAGCGAGGCACGAGAAATTGAATTTCAGCGAGGCAACGGAAGGGACATTGCTGGGCAATTACAGCGCTCCAGCGTTTGCAGTCCGCAAAGGCTGCAATCATCTGCAGTGACAGTGCGGCGTACGACTCCCCCAAGGCAGTGCACTCTAGTTAAATCAATTTGTCAGGAGCGGGGCTGCTCCCTCCCTTCTGCAGAGGAGGTCCACCGGAGCGGAGGACAGCTGGGGTGCACAGCTGTCTCTCTGCAGCAGATCAATTAGAACATCAAAATTCATCTGCTAATTAGCAAGCATGTACAGAGGGGAAAGAAACCTCCCTTAAATGAATCATTTCCACGTATTAATGAATTCAGTGACATCCCAAATTTAGAGTCTAGCCCAACAAGAAGAGACACGGCCACGTGAGGCACCAGCTAACACGATGAGACAATTTCATTATCGCAAAAGTTGAATCTGCTGCTGAGGTGAAAATAAAACTCACTAAAAGTAAAAATCTGCACTTCCAATATCAGCGAAAGAAGACCTGCGTCTAGTGGAGCTACTGGCGTCTGATCACAGTGTAAACAGCGATCACTGTAACGCGGCACTGAGAGTAAATAGGAAAAAATACTAATCCCGGTCAGCCTGACATACTGCTTGCTTTGAAATATGCTGAGAAGTCCCTTGACTTCTGTGACTGAGGACTGGGCCTCCAGTCAGCAATTTTTATCCTTGCTTTTATTTATTTTTATATTCGACCTTTGCATTGTTATTAAAACGACACTTACTGTTTATTCACATGTTGCAACGTTGCCAAGGGGTGTTTTTACAAGAGAACTTGGCCAAAGTCAGCTGCTGATCCAATGCCTTTTCAAGGCTTAGCAGGGCAAGGTCACTAATTTTTTTTTTTCTGACACTTCTCGCATGGTTAGTAGAGACAACAACAGGAAAAAAAAAAGTAGTCATACTACCTTTTGCATCACAGCTCAGAGCGTGGCTGTTAATTCTTGCATGTGCAGTTCCCAGTCCAAAGAGGAGCCAAGCACATTGATTGTAATGTATAGAAAATTAATTTCTTCAGTTGGGAAGTGCACCACCAGCCTCCCTAGTTATTCCCAGTGCCTCAGCCACCACAGCCTAATCGCAACGGACCTGAGTAGCTCTTCTCTGGATACCAAGCACAAACCCTTTGCTCTTGGAAGCTTGTCCGAGAACGCTCGTACGATGGGCATCTTGTCACAAAGGATTAAGGAAAAGAGAACATTGTTGTGAAGAGGACTAAGACAAAATGACCTCTCAGACACAGTAGTGTAGCAAGGGAAACTCTAAAATTGGCACCAGCAATGACCCTACTGCTCATTTGAAGCAGTTGATTCACTATAAGTCAATCTGTTTTCCCAAGCTGTTTATTTTTTAAGGCTCCATTTTCTTACAACTGCATGTAGGTGGGATTTTTAGGCCATTTGGCATCAAATAAGAAACTGCAAATCAATCATTATTTTAAAATACATTACTATAACCTGCAGTGTGGAGAAGCCACAATGCACAACACCTACTTGGAAACTATACTCTTTAACCTGACATACAGGTGCTGAATGCTCACCTTGTTCCTAAGTGTTCTGTTGCCTCACCAAGATTTTTCCTCTTTTGTTCTTTTAATGGCACTCAGTAAAAACAAAACTGCATTGCATGGCTGAAAACACAAAGCCACGCAGCAATGCCAGGACACGAGGAGCTGAATTCTCTAAGGGAAGGCTCTGAAACGTTATTGTTAGCTCTGCTACAGTAACACAAACTGCCGCGGAGAGCCACGTCCATTCTCATCTACTGAAGGAGAGGAGCTGAGAGTAAAGTCACAGAGGAGGTCAACCAAGACAGTACAACGCCCCACTCGCCTTACAATAATGACAAGAATGTATGAAAAATGTTTAATAATATGAGGAAGTTTTATCACCACCCTCACTCCTTTTCAAATCCTGCATTGGCCTTTCATGAGAAGGGAGAGTGTGATCCACCAAGTTTTACAGCTCTAAGCTGCCATTTAGTTCTAAATCTCTTTCCTAAGTGAGGACTGCTGAATACGGCAAGCACTGAACTGTAATAGATATACTCCATTAAAAGCAGTCCAGAGAATGTGACATTCTTCTTATCATATTACCTCAGTTACTGGCAGAATAATATAATTATGATTCACATTGAAGTGGCCTACAGAATGAATTTAATCAAATTTTAATATAAAATATGGCCACTTAGAGCATATTCCACTCGGTAGCTTGTTCAGTCAAGATGCTGTGTAGGGCGGGGAGGTGCACAGTTGTCATTCCTGGTAACAAAACAACAATCGCTTTTAAGTCAAATATGGCATCAGGATGTTTAAGCAGACATTAGAGGATGCACTGGTGTCACGTCGTGCTGTACTCCAAATAATTTGGCATGGATGACTGCTGTGCCACTTTCAGTCCCTTACGCTTACAATACAAAGACATGGAGAAACTCAGTATTTGCGTGCTCCTAGCAAGGAAAGAGCAATTCATTCATTGAGGAAACTCTTCTCCTACCTGCATTCATACAGACCAAGTGGCTGGATTCTGTTCTGAAGGACACCGGTGAAACTCAGAGCACAGTCATTGAAAACACACCAGCTGCTGCAATTCTACACTGTTCTGACTGATCTACTTATAACCACATAACTTCAAAGCAGAAGCGTGGCCCATCGATTAGATCTTCGGTAATTCCGAATGCAAGGAGATACTGTGTAGGTGTGTAAAATTCTCACCACGTAGGTAGCTTTTCAGAGAAGCGGCTTGGGAACTATGGTTGCAAACTTCCAGATATGAAACCAGATGCAGAAAAGACACAAAAGACACTAGATGTGAGAGGTACTAGACACAAAAGGCATTTGTGCAGGAGTTTAAGTTCATTACTGTGCACATTTTCTGCAGCACAAACTCGGATTTGCTGCTTTTCAGTTTTAAGGCTCTAGCAAAGCCCTCATGCTCTGGTAACACAGGAAGAGCCGTGCCGAGTTAAAAATTTGGTGGAGAGCTACCTTAGCTTGCAGCATCTGAGGGTCCAGGTGTGCAGTTTACAACTATTTACAACATTTTAGCCATTTGACTATGATTTCCTAGCTGTTTACGAGATTTTTCTTCAAGGTGGATTAAGTCCATGAATTCCCTGGATGTCGTTCATGGCTTTTGTTGTTGTTGTTATTTTGTTGGGGTTTGCCTCTTTTTTTTGTTTTGTTTGTTATTGTTGTTGCTTGTTTGTTTTTTAAAAAAAAAACCTGTCCATCTGCTAATCTCCTAGGGCTCTCACCACATCCCTACTGGCTCATAGCATCTGTCTCCTTCATCCTTTCCTTACACAGTTGCTCTTTGCCCTTTGCTTTCTTCTGTTATTTTAACTTCTTTTTGGTTCCTATCTGCTATGTCTGACCATCTTTGTTTGTTTATTCTCTCTTCATCTCTCCCTCACAGTAACCTTGTGATCCCACATCCTCGCTGCCTTGCCTCTGGTGATGTTCTCCCCCAAGGAGTAACCTTCCTGCCATGTCCACCTTCTAGCTGCCCCTCCAGTTTTGGTGCTACCTCCAGGTCTTCAGTTACATTATTCCTGCCTGCACAACTCATCTCTCAGCCTCTTACTTTCTCTCTGTCTCTGTTTTTATTTTCTCTTCAACTCTGTATTTAAAATTACTATAACCAGCCACAGCTTCCTTACAATTCCCCTTTCCACTATTCCCTCAGAGATCAAGATGATTTCTTCTGAAAATATTCCTTAGCTATACTTTCTGAGCGATTTCTCATTTTTCCTACCACTCTCCCTACCTCTGCTCAGATGGTCATGGGGTTATTAGACTCCCCTAGCAACCTTTTCCAAATGCTTTCTAGTTTGGAATTTTGTTCAATTATTTTATTTTAGGTTTATTTAGTGTCACATCCAGTTCTATTGCATCTCCCCTCCATGTTACTGTCATTTATGATCCACCAGCTCCTTCCTTCCCTTCTTCAGAATTAACTGAACTTACTTTTGATGACTGAGTCTTCTACTCCTTCAGTTAGACAATTTATCATCCTATCTTCATTCAGCCAAAAGCATTGATTCAAGTCTTCTACCCTGCCAGACTAACCCTTAATTTTACTTTGTTCCAAATAAGAAACAACATGTTCCCTCTCACTCCCATGATATCCTTCACTACCTTCTGGTCTCAGCCAAAACAGAGCACCAACCCCTCCTCTTCCCTCCCTGTCACTAGAAGTCCCAGTGATTTCCAGGTCACGAATGCTGATTACTTTTTGCCTATTATCAGTTTACTCTTGCGTTCTTTAACTTGCTTTGCCCTTGTGCATGTGGCTGCAGATCATCTCCCTTTTCCATTTTTTTCATCCTCAACTCACTTGTTCTTCTGCCTCATTACAAAGCATAGGAACTGCTTGGACATCCTACTTCCCACAAGCTTTTTTACAAATACTGTTTGAAACACTCCATTTCCATTTTTGACCTCTTGCAGTCTGGCTCTACTTCTTGTACAAATTCCTGCCTTCGCTGAAGGCTTTCGTGTCTTCTTTTTGGTCAGGTTTTTTAATCAGTACCCTGGCCATCCAACTGCCTTCTACAAAATCAGGCAGAAACTTTTTCTCCAGGAAGTTTAATGCCTTTTTTCCTACCCCTCCAATTACTACTTAAGACAATAATCCTCATCTCCTCCCCATGATTTTCAGAAAAGATCTGACACGGGAATGCCTTGTGTTCTTTAACTTTCTACATCTTATTCCCCAGGTAACCTCATCAAGACAAGTGTACCGATAGGCTGGTATTATTGATTTACCTCTCCCATGCACAGCCATTTCCTTTTCTCCAGTGTGTATTTTGATCTTTCATTCTGATATCTCCTGTAATGATTAACAAGTTCAAGAACAGGGATAAAACACAGTAGGCCTTCCTACTACCTCCTCCCTTGGCTCTACCATCTTGCCAATCACACAATGCTTGAATGGGATGCTATCTTCAAGTCTACCCTCAGTGTGACTTTTTTTCTTTAGCTATGTCCTAGTCTTGCAAATGGGCCTGAGGTATGACCTTCTCTATTCATCCTCATTGCCAAAACTTGCACACTGTGGTGATTTTGCTGGTTTTTTACAGCTCTTAGTGCTTCTCAGTTCATGCAGGAACTCAAGAATTATGATCTCCTTGTGGTTGTGGCAGGCAACATTAGATGCATTTACTGTCAGAAACCCCTTGTTCAGATCTTTCAGGTTTTACTCCCTATCCCTACCTAAGGAGTGACAGAAGCAGGCAGGTGAACAGGGAGGGACAGATTCATACACATCTAGAGGGTGGGACAGAAGGTCCTGTATCCAATCTAGGGAACTGAAACACGGAGGAAAAAAACAGAAAGGGAAAAATAGAGAAGATGTGGAAATAAAGAAAAGGACAGAGAATCAAAGAAATGCAAGCAAAGTTAGAAAGAAGAGAACAAATGAAAGAAAGTGTGTGCAATAAATAGGGAAATCGAGAAAAAGAAAAAAAAAGAAAAAATAAAAAATAGTGGTGGAAGTCTTCACTACTTAAAAGGATATTTAAAAGAAATTTAAGTAGGTAAGCTCAGTTGTAATTTTAGGAAAAGCAATACAACCACCTCATATAATCAGATGTCAGCCAAAATCACCTTGTTATAGCAGGAAGTATATAAAATCTAAAATATTTCCAAAGTTTTCATTAATCTTTAACTTGTTCTTGAAAACACGGAAGGAGTGGGCTTGGTTTGAGAAGATATTCCAAGTTAACGGTACAGCTCTACAACCACAGCACCAGAGAGTTGACCTCTGCTGCTGGGGTCTGACGTGGGAGCTGCAAACACAGCACGGGGCTGGCATCGGGATCAATACCAATAGAGGCACTGGGGTTTCACTGCTCTGTGACAGCACAGCTACTTCACGTGTTTGTTACCGTGCATGCAAGTCATCGTAGGCCCTCACTTGTTTTAAGATTGTTTTCCAATGAATTTAAATTCATAACAGTGTTTTCAACATATCAACATCTTAAACGAAAAATAAATGTTTGTGCCTCAGAGTCAGACAAATAGCTTAGGTAAACCTGTTTTGTTTAAAAAAATGTATCCTGCCTCTAAATAGAAGATTTTTCCCAGGCTATTCAAACTAAACAAGAAATCCACTATATTTTAACTGGACAGTGACTTCAAAAAGAAACTCAAAACCACCATAGATTACTCTAATCAAAATATTACCTGTTTGAACTGATTTCTACACAAATTCTAACTGATTAAAATTATGCTGAATTGTGAATATCTAAACATACTATTTATAACAAAGACAGATCATTAAATACTGTGATTGTTGTCAGAAAAACTAAACCAAACAACAGAAATTTATTGTACAAAATAAAAATATTAGCTAGGTCATCTCCAAAGTTAATGCAGGATATTCCATTCTCAAGATCACTCTTTTTCTCAGGGAGAAGATTAATTTTTGTTTGCTTCCTAATCTACACATTTTAAAATAATCTATGGTGTAACTATGGTACTTCCATCTGTTCCAGAAGCATGCCCTTTTGGTATTACCTTTTCATTTATCAAGACCATGATGAATATAAAATCAAAAGTATCATAAATTATCCCAATCAAGCCACTGAATATATTAGAAGTTGAGTAAAGAAAGATGCTGAAATAATTTGTCTTGCCAAGTGAAATGATGGAAAAGGCAGCAGTGCAGGGGCAATGCTATGCATGGAAGAAAAATAAATGGAAAGGTCTCTGTTTCACTGACTGCTCAGTATATTTTTCTGTCCAGTTGTGTCTAGTAGGTTAATAGCTGGGCTGTCTTAACCATGATAGCCTTGATGACTGTATTGACAAGAAACCATGATCTACAGCAGATCTGCTTTTACAAAATGGCTGGATAAGCCCTTCCATTAACAATACTAATCAGATAAAGTATTGCTAATGGATGACCCTGCATCTGGTTAGCATGAACTGTTCTGCTTAGTATGTATGTGCTGTATTTCTCATGCAAGATCAAGATGTCACTGCTATAAATTTATACATTATGTTTGGAAAATTGTTTATAATTTATTCTCTACATCTGCTGCAACTTTGGCAAACAGAGCTGGTTCTTTGTTCTTGTCATTAAATCAGATTATTCTCATGCAGTACTAAAAGTTTTGATGACCCAAACAACAAACAAGGGACCAACGTGTGAAGACGCACTAGGAATTAATTTATGCATCCACCTTTTCCTCCTGGTATAAAGGAGCTATCTACAAAAAGCGTGTCCTGATGATCACATTTCTAGGTAAAGCATACAGTGATAAATCCCTTTCAGAAAAAACACCAAAACAAAACCTTGTCCTGTGAGCTTTATAGAAATGAGAGAAATCTTAAGAGATGCAGTATCCACAAAATTCACATGCCAACAGATCCCCCAAGCTCTTCTCCATGAAAAGAATGGCTTCTGTGCCAAAGCGTGTATGAAAATGTTTTTCCTTCAGTCCTGTAATGGGTTTACCACCAGATCAGTGTATGCTATTCACAAAAGCTTTTACAGCATTTGTCTTCACTCAGTGAAAACCTCCCCTACTGGCAGCACAGATAACAGAACTTGGTTGGCTTTGATCTCTTTTGCAATGTAACACGCACAAAGAGAGCAAAACATCACCAATTTGTAACAGCAACATTTTATACCTATCTTGAAGAGTCAGTGCAAAGTCAGTTATAGTCCGGACATCAGCAAGAAATTGGAACTGAAGTCACATTGTTTTGATCCTTCCAACTTCAACATTTGTTTAATAGAAGAGTCCCTGCAGATTGTGGCTGGCTTTCACTTTGATGCGAAATTTTAGGACTCTTCCAATCTGGCCCAGAAAACATCTTTGCTTCAAGATTACCAGGTTTACAGTAAAGATACAGAGACTTGTCTTTGTAAAGGCTAACACAAAAAATGAAAGATGCAAACTTAAAGGTTAAAGGACCTATCCAATTGCCCCCTAAAGTTTCTTTATTTTTTCCTCTACAACAAAAATCACTTGCTACTCTACTAGGTCAAGCAAGCAAGATCCTCTTGGAAAGCCAAGCTACAGAGAAAAGCTTAACACCCCTATGCCTAAGCAAATCCTCAGTTACAAGTTTTTTCTTCTTAGTAAGGACCTTGGACACAGAGGGACAGTTCCTTACCAGCAAGGGGCTTGGGAGGTCAAAATCTCCCCTCCAGCCATGGATCTCTTGTTTGTTAGGTGGAACTGGGATGCTTAACGCACTTATGAAAGAACATAAACTATGCCCTAAACTTCTATTCGTTTGATATTAGCAACCTGAGATGCATGAGCTGGGAAGCAAATGGGCATTTAGAATATTAGTGATTTTTAAACACATTTTACTTTGGCCCCCACAATTTCTGGAACTTAAATGACTTATGCCCAGTAGTATTAGCAATGCCGAACATTGCACGGCTAACTCATAGCACGCACTTGTCGTCTCACATATCATACAAAGAAGCTAAAAGACATTTTTGTATCAGGTTACTAATAATCACTCTATAAAACAGAACAGACAATGCAATTTCATCTTTGAAAGTGCCTTTTGCCAACCTACAAGTTTAAATTTTCCACTTTCAATCAATGCAAACCTCAGTCGTCTTCAAAAGTTATCTCCCCCTCTCCCCAACAGAATACTGTGCCAAAGCTTTTGCTACTTAATTTTTTATTTTATTTTTTATTTTTAGGTACAATAAGGTTTGGATGCCCTTTCAGCTTTAAAGCTTTGATCTAAATATTGCCCTGCCCTATGTGATTTTCATGTGGTCTATTGCCACACAGAAACAATGCCTACGGTTATTTCTGTGCATCTTTTTGCCAAATTATGCAGCCTTCCACCTGTGGATGGAAACAGATGCCAGATACTATCAACTGTAAGTGAACTCTATATCTCTTCTCTATAATTCATCTATTTTTCTTTAAACTTTAACCTTTGCTGCTGCCAAGTCTGGATCCCCCTCAGTGCTGTTCTTGTGCCTGCAGTGAGGTTTGCTCAGCTTGGTCAATCTTCTTGTAACACCTGTCAACTTACTGTTATGCTTTACATGTTTTCCTTAGCCCCTCCACTTCTTAGATTTTTTTTTTTTTAAATCCAAATGAAAATCGAGGTCTAAATCCTCAGCTTTCAGTCTTACAGAATCCAGCTCTACAGGACTATGCCAAAAAGTACAATAAAAAAAAATCCTAGCCCAACCCAGGTTGGTTGGCTCCTTTAAGGCCTTGGGACAGATCCAGGCAGTACAAGTGTTTGCCCTTAATTTGCTCTGGTATTTTCTAGCCCCACTGCACAACGGGAAGGTGGATAAAGCAAGAAAGAGGACGGTTTTGGTAAAAGGAGAAACTGAACTGCCAGTTCCCACAGTTTTCAGATTTTTAAGGATTTTTTTCCTCCCTAAAATATATATAACAAAGCAACGAACCTTTTACAAATGAGATGAGTTTCTCTTCCCTATCTTTATGAACATCATCAAAAACCACAGACTGGAGGAAAGCCAAAGGGCAGCTGCCTGAGCACTGAGCCCAGGAGGACCATAATGCAGAGGACCAAGTGGTCCAAACTTTGTACAGGGTGATGGACGGAATTAGCTTCAACACGCTGACTGCTGCAACTACGTTCTTCCATGAACACTCTTCAACACTGAGGTCACACGTACAGAAAACTTTTTCACGTGTGCTTTAGGGATCATCTTGACACTGGATATGCCTTTGTAGTGAATAGGAAAGTATACAGTTGACGAAGTGCCTCTCACAACCTATTTTGGCCATGGCTTAAAGGCAGGTGCTTTCATTAAAGAGCTAGAAGCAACATTCATTTCAATAAATTCATGGGTGTAAATTGTCGGGAATCCCTGTGGCTATTCTTACCATTAAGATGGCATCGCAGTGTTACTGAGCTGCTGCTTAAGCTTTAATAGGTCTGAGACTTAACCGTGAGAAATTCTCAGCATAGCTCGTGCTGCTCTCCCAGCATCATAAGCATGTGCCCCAGAGTTCAATTACTCAAGTAAAATGCATCCGTTGCCTTATACAACATAACGTAAAAAAAAAAAGGTACATTTTCACACAGGAACTCATCTATCCATTTCCTTTCAGGGTGGACTTTAATTTGTTACTCAGTTGTCCTTTTACTTTAATTAGACCCCTTTGCTGTGTTAGCAATTGCAAGATAATTTGAGGTTGGGGTTTCTTCCCCCCAGAGAAAAAAAAGGTAGCTTGGTGGTGGTAGTGGCGGAGGGTGAAAGGATCTTTAGGAAAGGGGGATGGTTTGATGTTTTGCTTTGAGGCTGGTAAGTTATTTGGATAAGGTGATTGCTTCAGGCAATGTCGCAAAATAAAACAATATGGTCTCAGATAAAGGAAAGGAGGAAGGTCATAAATATCACAGCAGTGCTCCAGTAAAATGCAGTACAGTTAACTCTGTGAGCTGCAGCCTCCCTACCTGCATTAAGAGTGGTCTGCCACGAATACAACGCCCAGTCACCTGAACTAGAAGAATGTTTTCCTGCTCAAGACTGCTGCCAACGGCTATGACCAGACATGAGCATATTTCATGAAGATGACAGTTACTTTGAGGGAAACAAAGTCTGTGCTGATGTCCACCCCAGGCAACCCTAGTGATTTCAGTGCATAATTTAGGTAACAGCAACCCCCTACGAATTCCACGCTGAAAAAAAATGTGTGTGTGGGAGAACATATCCCAAACATCAAAAAACTCAATGCTACATCCCACCTTCTGACCACCTTCTGTCAGAATGAGGCCCAATCACAACCTAACCACCTTTTAGGGGTAACCTCTTCCTACAAACCTCAAAAAAAACCCACCACATGTATACGTAAAATAAAGAACTATAATGCACGTATGTATGCACGATCGCTTGAGCTTTCCTTCTGGCTTGCCCATATGACTAAAATAATGACATCTGCTTAAGGTCAGAGGCCTGTAACACATATACGAATATTTTGCCTGTAGTTCATGCTTTCCAAAGGCAGGCTGCACTGTCATGGATAATTATGGTATCTACTGCAGACATGTCTCAGTTTCATTTACAGTAGTGATTTTTTTTTAAACTGTAAATAGAAATAAGCCTTGAACTGTAAGACATCTTCATTATAATGGGAGATCTCTTTGGCAAGACTGACCGTTTAAAATTAATTAAAGTGAAACCCACAATTTTTTTCAAATTAATCTAACTTTTCATTTGCGTTTAAATTTGCAGTGCATCAGATAATTGTACAAGTGGTCTAGGAAAGCTCCATGCTGATCTTTCAATGCAAAAAGATCTCATTAGAAAAGGTTTTGACCACAAGAAATTAAAGGCTATATTCTAGCTACAGACCACGCGATCCATTGCCATCGAGAAATGTTCTGCTAACTCAGTCTTGACGGTTTTCTGAAAACAAGGGAATATATTTTCAGGTCAGTGATTTTCAACTGTTTTCAATTCACAGATCCCCAAATATTTTCCAGTAGAGACGCAGACCTTTGAATATAAAAAATTAAGCCCAAGGCAAAGTATTTGCTTTTCATCTTTACCTGCCATAGGTTTCTGAGGTACAGCTCACAGACCATAGCCTGAAAAACTTTTTTAAAGAGAGACCTCTTTATTGCAATTTAGCTGTTTTGCTTAGAATACTGCCATACTAGCTTCCCCAAAAGGAAGAGGGAGAAGAAGAGACACACTTCCCATGCTGCGGACAAGATTTCTTTGAACTGAAAACACAGATGCTTACATTTTCAGGTCTCTTCATTCTAGGTATGTTTAGCTACAAATTACATTGCAATATTTCTTTCTGTACTTTAGCAGCCTTCAATTATACAGGATTTCTGGGATCAGCCTCAACCTAATAGTCTCCTAGGCCACAGTTTTAGAATCACCAGGCATAGGACAAACCTATAAAAAGCCTTTTTTTTTTTTTTTTTTTTTAAATATCTTTCTTATTCTGCAGAATCCTTTCCATCCCTTAGTTCTGGAGTGAGGGGAGGATCCTTTGCTCCAGCAGAGGTTTACACTATGCATAGTCACCTCTGTATTTCCTTTGGGATTATCTCATGCATCCGTTTAGCAACAGATATGATTCAGCCAAAGGACCCAGCCCATCATTATGTGGCCTATATGAAGAGTCCTTTGCATGACGCATAACCCTTCAGGCATAAATTTGGAATCAAAAGCATCTTTCTGCTCACTGATCATTGAAGCCCCTAGAGCGCTTCTTTCAATCCATGTTTTGTACACATGTTGGTTTTGAAGACACGCATCCCTTCTGATCTTCAGAAAGTGTTCTCAGTGCAGGCATTTAAAAGAAATACTGATTTGAACAGGGTTCTTCCTGGCTGTGTACTTTCTTTTCCCCAGTCTCTTTCCAAATTTTGACTTAAGGTTTGAGCACTAAGCCTCAGCTTTAACTCTGGTGTTTGACAAATGCACATCATGGCTAGTGGTGATACGCTGTATTACAGGGAGGAAAGAACAATACGGTCACCATGCACTGGCTGAGGCCCAGTCTGGATGATTATGCAGGCTCTTTCCAATAATGTCATCCCCTCTTTTCCACAATTTATGCAGGAAATACAGATTTTTAAAAAATCTTTATCAGACTAATTTTTATGTAGGGATTGTTCAATTTGATAGAGAACATGACAAAGCCTTGATAGAATCACCAGAAAAAATTCTTACTAATTTATATGGTATAGACAATAATAATCTAATCTTTTTTCACAGTGGTTTTGATGTTACTTATTCCTCATCTCTATCACTAAGTCTGTTCCCCTGCTAACACACTGTAGAAATCCCTTTCCTGGCGAACACCATCATCAAGGGGACAATTTCCCAGAGAACTCTGGCTCAAATTCAAGATTCTTTGGTAGGATCAAAGATGGATCAAAAAG
Source organism: Egretta garzetta (assembly GCF_000687185.1). Taxonomy (NCBI): domain Eukaryota; kingdom Metazoa; phylum Chordata; class Aves; order Pelecaniformes; family Ardeidae; genus Egretta; species Egretta garzetta. Next base: position 164,789 of record NW_009259854.1, read on the forward strand.
GGGGAAGGGAATTCATGAACACATCAACGAGAAAATTCGCATGCATCTACTCTTGCACTTGATAAAAAAACCCCAATGTTTTCTTTTAGTCTCTTTATGACTGATGAACATTATGGCTGAGTCAACACCTCTGATTTACAATTGGGAGCAACTGTGCTTTCAGAGGGATCCAGATCCAGTCCATGAAATATAAACAAAGATCAGTTAACATCAAAAATCTTCATTGTGGAACAAAAGATGCAGAACAGGGATTTGTATGCCCTATTTTTCCAAACAAGTTGTACATAACATCCTGACACATCTCATGTTCATGCTTTTATTACTATAAACCTGCAATACACTCCACTTCAATAAAAACTTGATTTTGATGAGCTAGGAATCAGTGGTCCAGAACGGCTTCAAAGAATAATAGACTACTTCAGAAAAATCCTTCAGATTTCTGGATGAAATAAAACAAAGACTTTCTTTTATGTGGCCATGAAAGCTTACTGAATATTTTTGTTCCTTCACACAACAGCAATCAGGCTGCTTAATTAGAGAACATTGAAAGTAATGTTAAAACTACTAAAAAAAAACTAAATAAAAGAACTATCTTGTGGAAAATTGCACTGAAATTTATTAGCCTTGGCTCATAAGATATGAAAAAAGAAAGTGCATTTCAAATATACAGACTTGTCTTTGCAAAGAATACTGCCAGAGTAAAATAACTCAGATCACACTAGAAAGGGCTTCCTTACCATTGATAACTGCCTTATTGAGAGTTAACCCAAGTGACCTAACCCTACCTTGTATCGTCACACTCTGCCTAAACCCTTCCAGCATTATCAACTAATACACTTTCCATTGGTCTTAAACCGTCATTGTTTAACAGCGCTTTGCAACTTAACTTTCCTGAGCTGATGTCTAAATTTGGGTGCATGTCAAGAGTGGACAAAGTGATTGCTACTCTGATTTGTGTGTTGCATTTTCTTTGGCAGATGAGGAAAAAACGAGGGAAAAAAGGGGCGGGGGGAAGAAGAGAGCTGAAGGGATAGCAGAACAGTTCCCGCCTCTGTAAGCGTCCTCTGTGCCATTCCAATTTAAAGACAGACCCTTAAGACAAACACCGTGGTGGTCATCTTGATCACAAGCCAAAGAACAAAGCAATTCAGGTGCAAGGACTACCAAGGCACAGAAAGCAGTTAGGAGACAATATCTGTAAGCCTGCAGTGGTGCTGTGGCATCATTTCTGATGTTCTAACTTTCCACAATATTGTCCTTTCCCACCTCTGATTCTCTGTCGAGACGGATCAATGCAATGTCGGGAGGTCCCAGCCATCTGACTCCCAGACCAGCATCAGTAACTTTTGGTAAGTCTGTGTGCCAAATGTAGCTGGGTCCCAGCTCGGCTGGAGATGCGTGCCCCAGCCCGCGAATGCAGGAGGCATGGCCTCAGCTGAGGGAATGGGAAGGGAAGCATTACACCCAGCGGTCACTCGTGTCTTATGACCACCCAAACTCTGGCTCTTCTAATGGCCATAGACTTTTTTTTCCTCCAGCCACCAGGGAACTGTATCAATAGGAGCCAATTTTCCTATTTAACCTTGCAAGGATAATTCATTACAATGCAAGCGAACTTAGTACAAGTTACTGCTCAGACCTTGAAAACCTGGTTCATTTGCAAAGGGATTCCACCCCCCCAACCCCCACCCCCCAACCTCCGACTGCTGGCTCAGGAGTAGCTGTCGTTGCATTTCCAGCGTCTATGAGATGAAGCCATTTAAGAGCCATTTCTGCTCATCCCAGAAGGTAGACAGACACTCAGACACCAGCTAGTCCGTGCAGGCCAACTGTCCGCACTTGACCGGCTAATCCACCTGGGGTGCTTAAATTAAAAAAAAAAAAAAACAAAAAAACAAAAAAACAAAAAAACAAAAAAAAAAAACCAAACCACAAAAAACCAAAAACCAAAGAAAAAACCTAAAACCAACAACCAACCCACCTACCCTAAAAAACTCCAAACACATCTATTCTCCCTTGGTGACAACGAGACCACAAGCAGCGTGACCGCATGCTCCCTGCCTCTGCCTTGCCTACCAACAGCGCTGTAAGAGCCTATAAATACCCCGGGGATGCACACTTGCGGTGCGGAGCCCACTCACGCTGTCTTTCCATTCTCTGGCCTCATCGCCAGATGCCAGACAGTTCTGCAGGGCTGCAAGGGCACTCCTGGGCTTTTGTAGCTGACCAGAGTAACATGGCAGCATCATTTGTTTCGGAAACAAAACAATACAGAAAGCTTCAGCTGTACAAGGAGGAACCAAACCGTTTCTTTTAATCTCGAGAACCTGTTATCTGTACATATCTGTCTTCCACTCCACATTTTTCTTTTGCTATTTATGCACTACAACACGAACTCCCTGAACAGCCTACTAACTTTTAATGATGCCAGGTGAAATAAATAAATAAATACCTTCTGCAATATCTTAAACTCAAGCACTCATAGAACAACCCCCCTTCAGTTAACAGCAATGTCAAGGGCATTCAGGAGACCTGCTCTGAGGATGGGGGAGGCAAACCAGGAATAACCATCCCGAATTCCTCTGCTCCCAGCACAGTATGGCAAGATGAACTCAGCGTCTAATAGCCCGAGATGGACATTAGGAAGGAACTAGTCATTTACCAAGGAGATGGCAATCAAAGACCTGTCTCTGCAGATTTGGTGGCAATGAGGTATGAGACAAGATTCCAGCTCCGGGGCAAGAAAGATGCCTTCAAATGGCTTAAATTTTCTTCCTAAATCTCATTTCTAATTCCAGTTCAATTTTTGCTGCAAGTCCCCTTTCCTTGGGCTTCCCTTGGGACAGCAGGACTGCATTTCAACTTTTCAGGACTACCACTGCTCTCCCAGATCTCAGTAACTGCTAACTTCAAAAGGGAACACGCTTGGTTCATTAGACTACTTAATGACATTCATTTTGGCACTAATCTTAAAGCACTTAATGCATTTTATTTTTTTTTTAAATAATCAGTATAACCTAGCAGTTATAATGGGTTTGCCAACAATTATCAGAGACCTCCATCACAAGAGGAAGCACGCACATTTTAAGGACAGCTTGCCTTATTCAACTTGCACCTGAATTATGATAAAGCACCATCCATAACCATGCATCAAAATATTTCATACAATATTACAGCAACGCTTAAATATTTTCCAGCTGAAGATAATGAAACAAATTAATCTCTGGCATGGACTAGTATGGAAGCAAATAAGAAACATGGCCACTGATGTCAAGGATAAATCTGGATGGGAAGAGTAAGAAACCACCAATGGTGACACAATCAGCACAAAGTCTTTAAGTGTTTACATCTGGATGAGTAGAAGAATTTGATAACCAAGGAACAAACTGCTTTCATGCTAATTCTGAAATTCTACCATTCACTCAGGCAAGAACAATACAAGATGCCAATAGTGTGAGCTATTTCACACAGATAACCAATTCTAGAAGGAAGCAAAAGATGCCAAATGTTACTCAGGGGATGAGAAACAGCAGTAGAGAGAGAATTAGACACATAGGATAAATTTAGCAGAAAAAGACTACTGACTTGGAAAATGCACATTTACAAGAAAATTACAGAAAGTTAAAATAAAGATGTTTTATTATAAAAGTTGCTACAGATGTCATTAACAGAATCCCATGATATTTCTATGCAATTTGATTTATAAATGTAATTTGATTTATAAATGTAATTCATTGTTGGATCACACTGAAACTGCAAAAAATCTTAATTTTAGATAAATCAGACACAGTTCAGAGGTTTGATGTACTGGGGGGGTGGGTGTGGACTGGAGAACAAACCAACCGAGCCTGTAAAAATGTAGAGGCCACATAAACACAGAAACTGAAGTTGACTTTGTGAAACTTCTGGTATATCCAGCAGCTGATCTTACACGCAGTGGTTTCTCTCTGTTTTACAACTATTACTTTGTTGCTTTCTTAAAATCAGAAACAACAAATACGCATGAAAATTAACCAAAACCAGAATACATATCAAGTAAAGATGAATGATTTTTTAATTTTTTTTTTTAAAGCCCATAAGCATTAAGTTCATGTTCTTTGCAGGAAATATTTTGCATGTTCCCATTTCATTTGCCTTTGTCTACAAAGCCAAAGAGGATAGCAATCCACAAACATTTGAAATGTGCTGGTGCAGAAAACAAGGTGGTAATAAATAACTAAATAAACTCATAATGAATAAAGTTATTCCTGCTTTAGGTTGGAATACAAGCAGCACTGGCAAAAACTGTAGCTGTCTAAAAGCACTGAGCATGATGCCACCTGCAAGTAGGGTCAATATTTGATTGGAGATCAAAGATTATTTTGTAAGTTTGATCTGTTTGCAGGAGAAGCAACTGCTGGTCTGCGATGTGCATGGATCTCCTATAAATCCAAGGAAGTAATAATTCCACAGTACAAAGCCATGACGTGACCACAAATGGAATACCACATGCAGCTCTTATCTCAACGGATTGCAAAAAAAGATAACTATGCATATACAAAGAATGCTAACTTAAATGATATAGGAATTGGAGGATAAGATACCGAATATGAAGACAGACTAAGGAAGCTAAAGTTATATAATCCAGAAAAGAGGATTGAGCAGAATATGATCATAGTCTATAAATAACTTACAGGTAACAATATAGATAAAAGAAGAGAATTATTTAGAGTCCTGGTAGAGGATAAGATGAGAAGCAATTTCCTTTAGCTGAAGAAGGAAAAACTGAACAGAGGAATGTAGGCCAAACATTTGCAAAACCTAACACCCCACAGCAGTATGCATGGGACTGCATTTTAATCAAGGCGGAGCCATTTCACCCACACGGCAGTTCCAACTAAAACAGGCAAGTCTTGTGCCTAGCAGGACACAGCCCAACCCTGTGGTCACCAGCCAACAGAATGGACGGGGGCTTGTGTTGCCATCTGGGTACCCAATAGCAGAGATGAATTCAAGGAGACATCAAAGTTGAGTACAGTTTTAAAATTAGAAAACAGGCTGTCCAAAAGAAGTATTTTTATTTTCCCCTGCAACTTATGGGAGACAGGTTGTTAATACTAACAGGAAAAACTGCATTAAGAGGGCAAATAGCCCATTGTAACAGTTAAAGATGGAGTGCCCAGGGCATGTCTCAAATGGAAGGAGAAGACTTGCTCTCAATTAATCCAACTTGCAATTTTCAAATGTCAATGTAAGCAATACCTGCTCGCAGCAAATAAATTGGAATGAGTAAGTAGAGATTTACCTCAAAGATGGAAAAAAGTGAAGTTTGACCTGACAAATACATTCAACAGAGCAGCAGGAGTCTACAAAAGATGACAAGAAGTTGGCCTTAAGATTAATAGGAGATCCAGAAGGCGGCTGCTGTACCCTCACGCTGCTGTAAGGCAACGTGGACTGAGCTAACTTGGGAGTAATGATTTCCTCAGGCACTGTAGCCATAACCACACAGACATAAGCACAACCTGCAAAGCCATGTTTGGATGCCGGTAAAAGCTCAGGCTCTTCCCTGGTTTTGTGCTGCTGTGGCTACACCGCTGTCACTACGCAAGTAGCCCAGTTTAAGGGTGGTTTTAAAAGGTCTGCAGGACGACTGTGGTGATGCACAACTTTGCACTGCAGGCAGCCAAATATTGATGTATCCAAGTGGATTTACATTCAGGGGTTAACTTCAGCTTAGCAAGGCTTCCCAACAGTCAGGGAATGACTGGCGTCCAAGATGAGCAATTCAGAGCTGCTCTTCCTAGAGGTGCTTCTCTCTCCACCGACTACAGACTGAGCCAATGTGGGGGAGTCCTTATTAGGCAGCTTTGGGGAATACTCCCCCTCACTTCAGACATACCATGCTCATAACCAGATATAACTCTGCCCACTAAATTCTTGAAACAGCAGCATTTTACCTTGGATCGCACACTTGCAATACCATTAAGTGTGTGTCTGACAATCCAACTGATTTACAATGGCTTTAGGAAGACGCAAGTAAGAATTTTTTATACTTAAGAGCATTGCTGCACACATCTTGGGAAGATTTTGTTACTTGATTGCCAATTGTCATGAAAGCTCACATGAGCAGTGGAACAAGGATACATCCCTTTGCCCCATAAACATGGCCATTTGAGAGATTTTTTTCACTCTGGAAATGTCTCAGGTTCAAGAAAGGTAATAGAATGCAGTCCATTTGCTGACAAACATTTGCACAACACTATTTTTCTACAAACACACCCAAGATCCATGACCATAATCAGCTCAGAAGAGAAACATTGCAGTAGTTAAACGTGTAACTAGACCTACAGATTTCCCCTTGCTGCAACAGAGGTAGGCTTTTTTTATGTTTTGTTTTTACATCACGCACTTGTGTCTACAGTACTGTTACAGTGCACTAGATAATACACCGGTGCTTACTAGGGAGGACTGGTCAACAACCAGCCACAGCCTACTTGTTCCATCCCATTAAGAGTCCCTTGCTAAGGCAGACACGCACAACTTCACATAGAGGTTTCAGATGCACTGGATGCCATCCAAGACATTCTGCTCATGTGCCACAGCAGCACCTTCTCGTGTCATTTATTCCCATTTCAGCTGGCATCAGAAGTACTGGGGCTGAGACAGTATTGAATAGGAAAAAAAAAAAGCCTGCCTAGAATATGATCTTTTAGGTATTTCACTGCTGAATGTTCCAAGAGATTGAAATGAAAATGCACAAGTTTTGGAAAGTCCATATTCCTACTAAAGTGAAGTGGTGGTGGACAAAATACAATAAGCATTATGGTGCAGTGTTTCAGTACTAACCACTAAATCTTTCCCACATCATTGAAAATAATATCTCCTCTTAGGGATGTGGAAAAAATCCACATACCACAGTAAGCATTTTCTACCCAAACATATTGTAAAGACTTTCACTCTCACTTTCTAATCTCATGGTCACACCACTCTCAGTCTCCCTTTCCACTGGTCTCATGACTGAGATAAGGCATCTTCGCAAACCCATTTCTTTCTTCTTTTACCGCAAGAGAAGGTAACTTAAACAGACTTAAAACTCAGAGGACCTTCTAAAGAAGGGAGGGAAAGTCAGCAGAAATGGATGGGGCCTGTGAAAACACAGTTTCTATGGATCTTAGAATCATAGAGTCATTTAGGTTGGAAAGACCCTTGAGATCATCAAGTCCAACTGCTAAACTAACACTAAGTCCATCACTAAACTGTGACCTTAAGTGCTTCGTCTACCTGTCTTTTAAATACCTCCAGGGATGGTCACTCAACCACTTCCCTCGGCAGCCCATTCCAGTGCTTGATAACCCTTTCAGTGAAGAATTTTTTCATAATATCCAATCTAAACCTCCCCTGGTGCAGCTTGAAGCTGTTTCCTCTCATTCTATTACTTGTTACTTGGGAAAAAGCTGGTATCTTATTCAGATACAAGCTGAAGCAGTATCACACATCGCTTTCACAATGAGATGCCATCTTGCAGCCCAAGCCAACAGAAGTGGCTGGTAACATCTTTCTGTCGTCATAAAGACAGATATTCCTGGGATGTAGGAGCACAGAGGATCCCAGGAGCCCTTGGGGTTAAACAGAAACCTGTTCTCACCCTACTGCTCTAACAGAATAATTGAGGAGAAATTCGGTCAGGGGCTCTGTGGACATCTCCTCTTCCTCAACACCTTCCTTGGATGTTACAGCAGAACAGGGCTACCTCCAGATCAGCCTTTTATCACATTTGGTCTTCTGCACACATGTTAAAATTCAGGACAACCTTCACAGTCTGTCCCAAAGAATTAAGGCAGCAAACGAGCGGAGTATGTAGAAACAGCTATCTCAATTAGCAAAAACTAACCAGGCAGTACAGCTACAGTTACAAATCTAAGATCTTCATTGGCTAAGAATGCAGATCAATGGTGCTTCAGATTGCCAAAAAAGAGAAACAGAAGAAGATATTTATGGCTCAGATCCCCCTCTAATACCACTTTTGTCACAAAGTCACTATGTGTATATACAAGCTACAGATAGGTACGTAAATCAGGTCTGCGGTGCTTACACAAAATTACTGACTTTGACTAAATACTAATTGAACAACGTTATTAGGTTAAAATTAATATAGATGAACTCCATACTTTGTTGATTACACATCATAAACTAAAACAAGATTTATCTGAACAAATACAGGTCAATAAGGCCTTTTCATGAATGAGAAGTGCGAAGGCAAGAGAGGCTGTTACAAGCAGCACTTATTCAAAACTGCAGACACAAAAGCTAGTCTTGCAACATGAGCTATAAACCCATTTTTGTTTATTACTATAGCCTACCCATCTGACATCTACCCTAATAAATGGTTCTCAATGAAAAGCATGCAAGCACAGACCATTTTCTCTGGCTTTCCCCAGGGTATTGAGGATCATTAGACAGATCATCGGCTTTCTGCAAGACACGTCTGCATAGTTTTCAAATTTTGACTAGTAATCGCTTGAAATAATGTTTGCAGCAGAAGACATGCTGGGCCAAAGTCGTCACTAGTCTGAATCTGTGAGGGTGTGATTTTTGAAGACGACTTTGCCCTCAACTTTAGATACGTTTGCAGGTCCAGAGTGGTTTTATTCTGTGGATGTCCCCACCCCCCAAAAACTGCAATTACTGTCAAGAAAATAAGAGTACCAATCCAGAACTACTTCAACTGAAATGTTTTTGTGACTATACCCAGCAACAAACTTCTTTCTCAGAATTTTCTCAGAAAGCAGAGATAACAGTGCAAATTCATTTCCATTTAAACTTGGGAAAATACGTGCACAAATTTTACTTGATTTGCCCAGATCTATAAACAAAAGCATACAAGAAATTTAATGTACTATAAACACAATAATTTTCTTTATCAAATTGCCAGCCATGGTTTAAAGTTGTAGTTAAGTTCCCAGTTAACTGTTTCAAGTGGGTAAGAATTACTATTTTTTAAATCAACACAGCCAAGAAAGGATTTTGTAAGATCTCCTGAAGTTCACATAAGATAATCCCCCCAATATAAAAATATATATATCTGAAAAATCTGAATTGCATTAGCAACATAGGAACTAGAAATGAAACCTTTTTAAAGTGCATTTGCAATCTTTTATGCTTGTCTAGTATATTTTAAGGATATCATTTAGAAACACATTTCTTTATCTGTCAACTCAGCCATATTCTCATTGAGAGCATCAGATTTTGATGCATATTTAAGTATGATCTCAGAGCCATACAGAGCTGAAACGAAGGTGACTTTTTATTAGTAGCCCTAGGCAACCCTAGTTCTGGCTACTTTCATTCTTATTTATCTCCCAATAAATACATGAACTGCTGCTTTTAACTTTATTGACTAATAATAATATTCACCGGAGACTGGGTCTTTCCTGTCTAGCGATGGGGAAACAGAAAGGTCACAAGATAAAAGAAAACTCCATTTTCATAGGCACTTTAATGCATTGCTCCTAGGGGAATTCAAGTTGCTTTAGAAAGGTTTAGATATATATTGGTGGGCCCTTTACTCCTGAGCCAACTAAAAGCCTGTCCATCTGTGCACAATCCAATGTAATAAAACCACAGTAAAAAGGATAGTTTCTGTACACTTTTTTTCTGTAAAGCTTCCCTTGCATTTTATTGCCAACTCCACAGTAACTTCACAAACCCACTCAAAGTAAGACTGGGGTTGTTTCCTAACCAGAGGTACCACAGGCAAGAAAAGGTCACAGTGCTGTGAGATTTCCTTTCAGACAATGAACAGGATTAGAAGCGAATAGGTCTCAGCGAGCAGATTACCCTAAAACGAAACCCAGGGATGACAAGGCAAAGCCCAGGGTCCAAGCTGTGTGTCAGCAATCTCCTCCCAGCAAGGGTCAAGAAGTGGCTACCAACAAAACAGGCATGTGTATATATATATGTGTGTGTGTGTGTGTATATATATATGTACGTGTGTAATCCACCACAAGTGGTGTTGATACATTTGCCCAGTCAAAGAACAAAGTAAACAAACAAAATCCCCTAGAAGTTTATTAAATCCAAAAATTAAGGCTACCTTTGCCAGAAGAAAACTGGTATCAGAAAATATGGGAACATAAAAAAGGTTGCCTAAGTGACCGTAACTCTGCCTTTTATCATCTTTTTATTGAAACTAAAACCAAAGAAAGCAGGAAGGATGTTTCTGAGAAATCAAAAAGCATCATTCAACCACATTAAAGTATGTTCATGTAGCTGCAAGGTTTAGGCTAGACATTAGGAAAAACTTCTTCACCGAAAGGGTTGTCAGGCTCTGGAATGGGCTGCCCAGGGAGGTGGTAGAGTCCTCATCCCTGGAGGTGTTTAAAAGAAGGATAGATGAGGTGCTTAGGGACATGGTTTAGTGGTGGGATGGCAGGGTTAGGTTAAAGGTTGGACTCGATGATCTCAAAGGTCTTTTCCAACCAAAGTGATTCTATGATTCTATGATTCTATTGCATCACCCACTGGCTATAAAGTACCCATCGTCCACCACTCATCAGATGACCCACAGTAGCTGGTCATGGATGTGATCCCACACGGGGGCAACAGGTGAGATACCCTTTCATCCAGTCAGGACAGCCTTAAAAGCTGCAGAAGGAAATTATTTGCATTTCTAGGGTTTAAGCTAACACATTCTGCTCCACAGCCAGTACCAGGAACAGGCATCCCTGAAGTTAACTGTGCCGCAGCCAAAGATCAGCATCTTCTTAAAGCGTGCTTTTTAAGATGTGGGTGAAACTACTTACAAACACTAATTAGCTACCAAAGAGAGGTTGATGACTATGATGTCACATACTAAGTTACGACAGGATATGCCAGTGGATTAATTGGTACTGAAGTTCCCAAAGATATACAGGCAACTATGGTTCCTGTAAGCAGACTGGAGGCCGACAGCAACGCTGGCTGGAAGTGTGGGAACGAGCCGTGCCCAGCACATGATGGTCACAGCAGACCCCCCTGGGCATAGATGTGTTTCTGTCAGCATTGGAGGCTGTTTGGGGAGCTGCTCTAGTTAGTCATAGGAAAGTACAGCTTCAGGAGGCTCCACCACCACCGCTCTCATTGGAGGCCTTTGTCAGAGAGATATCATTCCTGCACAAACAACAGAAACCTCCAAAATTTCAGCAGTATTTTAAAACGCAGGGCCAGATTCAGAGCATCTTACTTACCTGACACTACAAACGCTGAAGGGAGGTTAGGCTTTGTTACGAGCAAGGTTTAAGAGCTCTTAGAATTTTTATTGAGCCTCCCCTACCCCACCCTGGTCCACAGTAAGCATGGTGCGGTGCTCACCGTACTTAATTAACAGGGGCAGTCTTTCCGATACCCGCTGGGCATCTGTATCTGTACAGTATGAATGCTGATGGGGGAAGGAGGGAGGGGGAAGAAAAGTCTATCTCTCTCTTGGTGTCTGCCCGGAGCCCTTGCTCTTCCAGAGAAATCTAATGATGTAACTTCTGATGTTCCCCACTACTCGATCAAACTCCAGCGATTTAAACACCTCTAAACTGAAAGGAAGTTGAGACTCCAAACTCTATTCTCACCGTTGTGAGTGAAAACTCTGAACTTACATATCAGGACAACGGTAGCTCTCTCATATTTTCCCATTTGCAGGAGCAAAACATTTTATTTTGACTTACTCTCATAGGTATCACTTACGTTAATAAAAAAGGCAAACAGTCTTCATATCTTTGATCATACGTAAGCAAATCTCCACCACATCCAGGCAGCTCAGGGACTTTCAGCATTTAATCCAGCACTATATAGTAATTATTGAGTGGATTTACAGCATTTACAAAGGTTGCGTCAGCCCCCAACGTTTTTTACAGCCTTTTCATTTAAAATCTCTGCTGTTGTTCTATAGAATGTTTAATGTTACAAAACAGCCGGAGAAATTTCCATTAGCTCTTCTGGCTAGATGCTGGCAAGCAGCCACAATCATGCTAATGAGGTCCTCGAGGTACGCATACAGTTTTGTTAATTGAATGAAATCACAGAAAAGTAATTTTATGGTCTTCAAAGCTCAGATTTTGTCTTTCTATTTATTTAAATCAGGCTCAAATGCTGAATATGTGCTTTACTGCCCACTGATGAGAAAATACAAGCCAACGGGGTAAGAGTAACAAACCGTCATAAATACAGGACTAGCTGGTGTGGACATTGCACCAAGCACTTTGTTGCCATGTAGCTATATCCAAAAGTATTCTTTTTTGGGGGAGACATGCCTCTCTTTGCTTTTCTGTAGAGTGCTCTGTATCTGGGACGGTATTCTGGTTCCCTTGTTGCCACCGGGACAACCACCAGACCGTTCAGATTCTATTTAATGAAATCCTCAGATTAGCACTAATATCTGTATTTGCTTACCAACAAATGCATACCTACTGGTATATAAAAGACAACAGGAGTCTTTTTCTAGAGCTCCACTTGCTCTGTATGCAGCTGCCCAGACTTTTGCTGCGTGCTTGGGACTGCGGTTCTGACACATCCGCCCCCATTTTCTAAAACTTGGCTGAACATTCGTGAAGCCCTGCTTTAAGCATCACAGTCAAGTGCTTTTGTTCGGTTTTGTGTTGTGGGGTTCTTATTTTAGTGAAATTATTCTTTGTTTCTTGTTACAGACGTGTCCCTAAACTAGGCTAAAAGTATAGCCAAACTGTTTTCAGTAAACAGACTGTGACTCTAACAGAAATAAAGCAGTAGAGAACAATGCAGAGAAGTGCAAACCAACAGTGTTTTTCTAACCTTTTTAATTGCGCTTTTTTTTAATTATTTGAAAATATTTATCTTAAGCTGTTTGTGAGGTCAAAAAACAAATGAACAAACCCCAAAATCACACATTCAAGTTTTTCTCTGAACCATTTTGCAAAAGTTTTTAGGTGTCACTGCAATAAATCCTACTAAGAAATGCTGCAGGGCCCTTCTCACGCTCTTGTATCAAGCCATTGAGCAACTAGGTTATGCAGAGAACAACAGGTACATGGACCCTTTTTACTCATTTTATAAGTTTGCTGCTTATTTATTCCATACTGCTACAGTCAAATCCTGCCACCGATGCCCACATACTTCGCAGAAGAAAAGTCTGTTGAGGTCACTGGGCTGAGTCTTGATGGTCTTAATCACTGCTCAATGACTCCCAGCAGCGTCTAGCTACGATGTCAAGCACGGACCTCTGAGAGGGTGAGCGGAGTAAGAAAGTTCATCAGACTCTAAAGGACCATTACAGCTTTGGGAAAAACAAGGTCTTATTTGAGTGGGAGTCTGGTCTGTAGAGGAACAGAATTTAAAAAAAAAAAAAAAGCATACTTTAACCCTGTTGGAAAAAAAATCCATTCATGTTGGTTTGCATTTATTTTTTTTTTAAGTATAGATAATAACCTTTTATTTTTTAAATAACAGTTACTTTCTATGCTAATTGTTTTTTGTGTCTCCGTGCTGCAGGCTTTCGGGGCTTGGAAAGCAAGTAAAGATGCTGAACAGCGTGTGTGTGTACACGAGATGACAGCCTCTGGCAGGGGACACAAAAGCTTCAGAATACGGGTGAGCACAGCGAAGGGCCACCCGTGTGCATCAGGGACGGTGGGGCTGTCTGCTAGAAATCTTGGCATGCTGCTCAAGTGGGAGTTTGTTGACCTGAGCTTGATTTCTGTGCCCGACTGATGAATGTTAACGTACAATTGCACTTGCCGAATATTTTCATGGCTTTCTAACCCCTTTGTAGACGCTTGGCCGTATTAGCATCTCCCTCTTCCCTCCCCCTAGCCGATGGACACTGCACTCCATAGGAACACACATACACCCTTAAGACTAGGTGGATGTTTATTACAAAGATTTTCTGCTTGATTTTAATCCAAAAGAGCTGGCATTGAGCTGGTATTTTTTAATTAAAACCTCCTTTGCTCAGCAATTTTTTTGTCTTGTGGAGCATCTATCAGTCAGGAGGAATCACTGCAGGATGCACTGGGTGGCAGGAGGCCATTTCATCCCCTCCCCCAACCCCACACACTGACTTTTTTCCTCCCCCTCCAACTTCATTAACTAAATGCACTGAATAAACCTTAACATCCCAGCTAAATCCTATTGGCCCTGGATTTGCTGCTTAATGCTAAAACCCAAGCGACCCATTTTTCTCATGTTGATACTTCTATTGCTGATGGCAGCCAGCAGAGAAAAATACCCGACCTTAAAATATTTTAATGTAAGGAACAAAATCCAGAGAACTCATCACTCACACTTCCTGCTGCTGCTCATGAACTTTACGTAAGCTCTACTTCGTGTGTCAAAGCCTCCCTTGCTTTTGCGCTTCATAGACAACACAGCGAATCTGTTGCTTAGCAAATGAACGCCGCAAAGCGCATCTGTTAATAAAAGTGCGATGAGGTTTCTTTTAAAGAAAAATGATCTTGAAAAGTCCATGAAAATAAATTTCTGTGCAGCCTACAAGCTCCAGTCATGACGCTGTTATAAATGTCAGAAGACGGAGACCCCACTAACTGAAAATCTTCGCGAAAGACCAACGAGGAGAGTGAACAGTTTCAGTGCTACAGATTCATTTTGAGTTCCTACCCTTCCGTTTCACTTCGAACTGTAATAGTTTGCCTTCCCGATTTCATGTACGTGACAGAAGAAGCTAAAGATTTTTCACCGTCCGCCTGGCTGCCAGCCCCCCCCCCCCCCGCACCCCCACCACAATTTATGTAGAATGCCAATGGTCACTTCCCAGCTTTTGACTCTTTATTCCCAAAGCACCAAAACTGGGTTACCCAGCCAACTGCAGAGTCTCCCTACGGTAGCATTCAAGAGCTGTGGCACGCCTGACTGCTCCTGGGGCCACCAGCCCACCTTTAGCCTTGCTCCGTCAGACCTCCAGCCTCTCTGCCCCACTAAAACCATCACCTCCACGTGTTTTGCCACAGCATCCGCCACTTCAGAACTCTTCCCTCCTGCAAACACCTCTTCCATGCTTCTGCCACACGCACTCGTGGCTGCAGCCACATTCCCCCATCCGCTTTGCAAGCTTCTCCACAACTTCCCACCCACAGCCCTGTTGTGGGGTCCCTTTGCAGTTCTCCCTGCCCCAACCTCCCAGCCCTCCCAAAGAGGAGGGATGGCTCATCCTCTGCTCTCCTGTGTCCTGTCCCACCTTCCCTAGCACAGAGCACTGTGAGGGGCACGAACAACTGTGCTTTGGCTAGGACAGCCTCTTGCCCTGCAATGGCTCCGTGGCAAGCGGCTTCGCAACCGATCACTACCCTGACGGCTTACAAAAGCCACTCACCACATTTTCAGTAATCTGTCAGAGAAGGCTATTCCAGTTTGCTCTGGAGTATCTAACCAACACAGCACTCTTTGGATTTGACTTGTATTTTTAATAACACATTTTGCTTTGCATTCATATCAGACCTCAATGCCCTACAATACCAAGGCTGGTTTCCGAGAAGAAGAGCTGCATCCTGAAATGCCTACCCCGTGCACACCCAGTCCTTCGCCCGGCAAATTCCTGTGGCGTTCAGAGGCTGCAAAGGCTAAAAAGAAACAAGGAGCCTGGACACCTGGTAGAAATTCAGATATGCTGAATAAAAATTATATTTACAAAGTACTGAAAAGTAAATCTAATCTAATGCTGAAGATATGCAGCCCAGGTTACACGTTAAGATTATTAGTACAATGCCTGTTATGAGAAGGCTTTCAAATAAAAATGCTTTCTTACTGACTGGGCACTCGCACTAATGTATTTCTTACCAATACCACTAATGGAACATTTATCATGTTTCTAGCTTCTCTGAAGCAACAAGAAAAATACATTGAGCAGTGTAAGAATAAAATGAATACATCCATGTTGCTAGGTGTTATCATACCGCACACACTCTACAGATGTGTTTAAATATGGTCCTTGAAGGAAGGAATGACTTCAATCTTAGGAAATATTCAAACCAGCATAGACTGGAGACCAAGAGTAATAAGGAACAGAATCAGTAAAACAAGCAGTTATATCCTTGAGGACTTATTTTTGCAGCATGGACACAGACAAGAGAAAGAAAGGGGACAAGGTCTTTTGTAAGAAAACAGCTATTTCAGACTGCAAGGAAAGTAAAAATGTTTTTGTTCACCTGATTATAATTAAGAAGTTATGGAGTAATAACCACACGTTCGACCAAGTTTTTCATTTTCTTGGATCGAATGAGTAGGATGCTAGATAGATGATGTATTTATTAAGAGATTTATGAGCAGGCAAGCCTCAGCTTTTCAGTTTACTTTATTTTTATAAACTCTTGCCCAATTTTAGTACGGCCAATTCCTGGATTCCTTTTGAACCATCCTCAGTGACAGTTCATGAACTTTGCACCAGGAATCTTTGTAAGGATAAGCGGCAGACAAATGGATTACCAGCTGCTAAACTCCATTTTTTACTATTGTTCTACTTCTAAAACCGTGTATAAAACAAACAAACAAGGCCTACAGCTAGACTGGATGGTATGCACACTTCTAACGGCAATTTTTTTTTTTTTTTTAACCTTTGAAGACAGACATCCACAGCAGTTTCCAGCTGTGACTGCATTTTGCTATAATCTACACAAGAGCTGTTAAAATATGATCAGGTAATATGTGTTAACTGAGCATTTATTTTTTCAGCAGTGCTGGTAGGGTTACCAGGAACACAGACAGAAGTTGTACACGGAACATAACCATGCCCAGTGTAATAGGGCGTTCTAGCAGATGAAGAGATGAAAGCACAGGTTTTGCCCAATAGTAACGAAACTTCTCGCATCTTTAAAAATAATGATATTATTAATAATGAGAGGCATGAAGTCCAGAGTCCTCTCTTATTACTGCTAGCATAAAGCTACCGTCTCTCTCCTAACTTTTAAGAAACAGACGCGTCGAAGTTCACTTTCCCCCCATTGCACAACACGCCCGAGGGCGATAGGACTGTCTCCTCAGGCTGTTGATGTTAGCAACTTCAAAACAAACAAACAAACAAAAACACCTTCAGAAAACGTTACCAGCTAAACGGGAGGAAGGAACTTCAGTGCCCGCACGCCCCGAACGCGGGCCGGCATTCCAGCTCCGTGTCTTGCGGCAGCGATGCTGGTTTCCAGCACGGCAGAAACTTCGCAGCCTCCGCTTTTCTTCTGCAAGTTTTTCCCCTTGGCCAAGGGCCAGCTCTCGCCTCTCCCCGTTTCCCGGTTAAACGATTAACCGGGGGGTGGCCGCAGGAGAGGGGGGAAGGGGGACGGACACACAGGCACCCCAGCCTCCGCAGGATGTTCTCGCACCTAAGCCCTGGAGCCGCCGGCTCAGGCGGGGGTGCCGGCCCCGGGGGCTAGCAGATGAAGAGATGAAAGCACAGGTTTTGCCCAATAGTAACGAAACTTCTCGCATCTTTAAAAATAATGATATTATTAATAATGAGAGGCATGAAGTCCAGAGTCCTCTCTTATTACTGCTAGCATAAAGCTACCGTCTCTCTCCTAACTTTTAAGAAACAGACACGTCGAAGTTCACTTTCCCCCCATTGCACAACACGCCCGAGGGCGATAGGACTGTCTCCTCAGGCTGTTGATGTTAGCAACTTCAAAACAAACAAACAAACAAACAAAAACACCTTCAGAAAACGTTACCAGCTAAACGGGAGGAAGGAACTTCAGTGCTCGCACGCCCCGAACGCGGGCCGGCATTCCAGCTCCGTGTCTTGCGGCAGCGATGCTGGTTTCCAGCACGGCAGAAACTTCGCAGCCTCCGCTTTTCTTCTGCAAGTTTTTCCCCTTGGCCAAGGGCCAGCTCTCGCCTCTCCCCGTTTCCCGGTTAAACGATTAACCGGGGGGTGGCCGCAGGAGAGGGGGGAAGGGGGACGGACACACAGGCACCCCAGCCTCCTGTTGGTTGCAATCTTTTAACCGCTTTGCCCACCCGCAGCCTGTCCCGGGCGGGCGGAGGAGCGAAACTCACTCCCTAACCCACCCGAGAGAGCAAGCGGCTCCCGCAAGCTGGAAACAAAGCAACCCCCCAAACGCCCGCGCAGCACCCCCACCCCCAGCCCCCCCGGCCGCGCTGCCACCCCAGGGA
>NW_009259854.1:183024-200339 GCF_000687185.1 Egretta garzetta
CCCCGCCCTTCTTCCCCGTTTTTCCTCCCTTCCTCCCCTGGCTTAGCCCCTGGCAGATAAGCCCGAGTCAGCCAGGGTGCGCTCGCAACACCCCCTCCACCAATCATTTCAATTAGTGCCACATGAGAGGAGCTTCTGCCCAAAATCTGCTTAAGAAAGGGCCAGAGGGCAGGGCAATCTCCTTTGCTCAACAATGACCAGAAGCTGCTATAAATATCCAAACAAAAAGCACTGTCAAGGCCAGGAATGTCACATCCAAATGTGATAAAAATTGTAAAGACCCGATGTATACCAGAAGTACAAAGAAGGAAAAATAATACAAAAAAGCCAGCCTCAAAACAAAGATTAAAAGCAGTCGCCACCTTCCTACCCTCTCCCCCAATACCTAACCTCGTAATATCAAAGTTGTGTATTTCTGGGTGCTGAGCTATTACGTTTTCGAGGTCCCAAAAAGCTCGCTCACAATTCCTTTGTGACAGCTGCACGCTAATATTTATAGGTACCCAAGTCTGTGCATCTCCCAGTACAACTCCAGTACAGTGACCAGGGCTGGTCAGAGGTAGCCTCCAACCCCACAGATATATTATTACATCACACAAATAGTATAAGCAATGACCTCTTTAGGCTAAAACATTAACAAGAGGTTCCCAACACGCCAATAAGTACATCTATACATTAGTAGAGTACAGACTTGGGCGCATTCGTATCAAAACCGGGGGATTTCATCTCAATTGATTTAGACACATTTTACACCAGCGTATTCCAGCACTGCAAGTGAGCAGAACCCCCAGCCTGAGGTTTCTAACTGTACAGTGAGTTAGAGCTGCAAACTGACAAAAAACCACCCTTGATCCGTCAGAGTGCCTCCACCAGCAGCGCTTGGACCTAGAGCTTGTGCACCACTTCGCAAACCTCCAGTTCCCACCGTGCAAGCAGCTGGACGCTGCCCGCTCCGGAACGGGGAGGGCAGGGCAGGGCAGGGTGGGAGAAGGGAGTGGTTTCGGTCCCATTTGATTGCACCCAAACTCTGCAATGCCTTTGTGGTAGTAATTTCCAGCCTGTTGATGGCAGGATGACAACAGCTAGGTTCATCTGAGGGGAAGCCGATAGTCGCTGTCACTTAATTCCCCCTGCAGACATTCCCGAATGTAATCATTGCAAAGGGAGGGCAATCAGCTGATGTCCCTCCAACTCCCTCGTCGCAATGTTTGTGTACAAATCTATGTAAAAGCAGTTAATCCTATTGACTAACCTCATGCTCTTTTAGAACTGAGATAAAAGCCTCCTGGAATTATCCCTGTTTCCTCTGTTCAGTTTCCACCAACTCAACAATAAACTTCTTTCCTACTACAAATAAATGTTATTTTTCCCATTTCGTTCCCCTGCCCTCATCTGATCATACTTGTTTGTCCCGTCCCGCTGCAGTGAACCCTGCTTTCTCATACTAAACCCATACACATACAAGCTTATCCTCAAAACACCATTATCCTCAAAACACCATTATCCTCAAAGGATGTCCAGAGATGGTTTTTGCTGGTTTATTAATTCCCTGAATTTAAGCATGCGCCGCACATAACAAAGAGTGCGCTTTTGGAAGATCATTTGAAGAAACGCATTTAAAAGAGAGAATGTTTAAGTGAAGCTCATGCAAAACCTTAGTCCAAAAATCATGTGCACGGGCTTGCAAGAACAAAACTGCCGGCAAGATTTCCAGACTTCCTAGTTCTGGCAGGGACAGAAATATTCTTTATTTCAACAAAGAGCTTTCAGAAACCCGGGGCGCACAGATGCAGAACAATAACACCAACACGACCAATACAGACGAAGCATTGTCGGGCCAAAGCCGCCAGCCCGCGGGCTGACAAAGCCCTCCCTGAGGATGGTGGGGAGCGAAGCGCAGGCGGGGGCGGAGGTCCACGTAGCCCAGCACAGCAGCCGGAGGTATGGCAGAACGGCCAGCTGTATTTGCAAGGTATTACAGTATAGTTAATAAACCCTGCCAGTTCCACCGGCTGGTCTTTACATTGGGTCCTGCTCTGACTTCAAGCAGGGCCGAGCTGGGTGTCCGCAGTGGCAGTACAGATATGCTTTGCATTGCAAAGGAACGGACAGGATTTTTGCTGAAGGGGGAAAAAAAAACAAAGAATAAAAAAATCCTCAACTACAAACACCCCTCCAGGTAAGCAGTAAAAGATTTTTAGAATAATGAGCTTACCTGGGAAAAACATGACCTATGACTTAAACGGCTGCATAGTTGTAACTGAGTAACAAGACAGCAAAAATAAGTCACTAATGGAGTGAAATGGAAGACTGTGTGTCTGTGGTATAAAAATCCAGCCAGCCAGGCAGACGAATAAATTGGCGGAACTGAGCCGCTGGTACTAGAAATGAAAGAAAAATATCCCTCTCTCTGAATTTTGGGTGGATTCTGTATCTTTCACTTCCCGGATCAGCTGTCATTGCAGAGCTCAGAGAGAAGAGGGAAAAAAAAGTTATAAAAATAAACAGTATTTCCTCGTCTTGCCCAGAGGCCCTGCTTGAGCTGGTCTGTCTTGACCTGGTCCTCATTGTTTTGCATGCTGCTTTCCTACACCAGCTTTTCCAATCTATGGATAAAAATGGTGGGGGAATCTTCCAACCTCCCTTAAGGATGCTGAAAATGTAACGTGAGGAAAACTGCCTGTATGGAAGGAAGGGTGCCTGACAGAGAGGTATTTGGAAGGGCTCTCCTTTGTAAACTTGAAAGTATTCAAAATGCCGTTTGCTTTACAGATCAAAATGATGGATTTGGTGATAAATCTAAGAGACAGATGACAGAAATCCCCATGAGCAATGTCCCAAAAAGAAAATGTATAAAGAAAAGAAACTTTTCAGTCTGTAGCAACTTAGTATATATTTGCAATTTTAAGCTGATATAAAATTTTCCACCAGTAAATCAGGGTAAGGGTTATAATTTTTTAGAAAATTATGACTAATACCTGGAAGTGCTTTAAGTTAGCTGGTTATAGAAATGGAAACCTGGACCAGAAACATTGACTCCTTGTGTTTGACATAGTTCCCTGGAGGAACAATCCTATGTATGGAAAGCTATCCTCAAGCACTGGTAGAAGTTTTCCCTTAAACACTGTTTTGTTTGATAAGTGAAAACTGACAACACCAGCAAATCATCTAGTATTAGTGTTCTTTTCTTTTACATGTCCCTGCTCTTGGAAAAAAAATAATAATGGATTATGCTATTTCTTTGTCTGAATAAAATGTTGCAGTTCCGGAGATAAAGACGTATTCAGCTGAGCAATTAAACAGCTAAATAAATGAATCAGCAGAGCAGAAGTGACAGATTTAATTACTGCTTAGAGCTAGGAAGGGGAACTAATTATGGGGTTCATGAACCACATGCCATTCTTCTCCTTAAGCATGTGCTTCGATTCTTCTGGATCAAACTCTGCAAATGCAGTAGCACCATGAACCAGATTAAAAAAAAAAAAAAAAAATAAAGACGAAAAAAAAGCTATTCAAAATTTGGAAATAAAGTCTAATCTTTGAAGAAAGAATAGTCAATAGTCAATACTTTATTTTAAAAGCCCATGTTCAGTTGACTCCATACCGTGAGTTAGAGGAGCTTTCTTTTAAATAGATAAGCACTAAAAATGTAGTTCTCCAAAAAAATGAAAGCACAATGATGTTCACGGGATGTGAATAAACCAGAGACTGCAACAGAAAGCTGTGGTAATTGAGGCATAAAGCATATAGCTATATCAAGTGATTAGGAGCCCTATTCATCAGAAAGTATCTGTACCTGGGAAGCCTGAGAAAGCTGTTGATCCTAGCTCTCTACCGCTTTGGTACAGCAAGCAGTACTGTTCAAAAAGATGCTCTTGTGGCCACCAGCTGCAAAGCCAGTAGTGGTGGAAAAAAGTGTTCCTCAATTTCTGCCTTCCGTCCCATTTCTCTACTTTGCATTTCCTCTACCATCCTAATTTTATTCTCGTTTGATAAGAATGTCAATGCCAATTATTTGAGCTTCACATTAAAATCATGAGCCTTGCGGTATAATCCCACAAACACAGAACTCTTGCCCTCATTAGTGGGAGGGAGAAAGAGGAGAAACCCTCACACATACTGCCTTTGAATCACATCGTTCAATGAATTGCGTAATTTTGATGAGTTTATGGCTAGTTTATACAAGTGTCATTTCAGAAAGAAAAGAAAAAAAAAGCACAAAACTATATTTAAAAAATAAAAAAATGGATTAGTGGAGGTGAGAGAGAAATATTTCATTCATAGCCAGTGGTTTTCTAAAATTAAAATCTCAATGTGTTTTAGCATAATTTTAAGAATCAACAAGTTTGCCTCTTTTCCTAAAAATACTGAGAAGAAAGAGATAAATAACTCTGCACAGCTGACCTCGTACACCATTCTGAAAACCAGCCAGACCTTCTGCCCCACTGACTTTGAAAATTTTTAAAAAGCAGAACATGATGCAAACGCTAAAACATCTTATGGCTGGGAAGGATCTAAATCCACCCCAGCTATCGCCATGTTCTCCTTCCACACCACCTGTAATTTTGTCAGAATTAAAGTAATCGTGTCCAAACTCAGAGATGTAGGCTGATCCCTGGGAAGGTTCACTGGACAATCACAAATGCCATCCTCATCCAAGATTACGCCAGCAGCTCTGCTTGGCAGAAATTCTGTTCTCTGAAGGCAGCCAAACCGAAGGTCTGTTGCATCAATAAAGTCCAAAACGAACCCTATCTTGAAAATCAGTGTCCGGGCTTCTGTATCAAGGGAGAAGTGTCTGGGCTTCTGTATCTGCAGGGAACCAGGAGCAGTGTCCAGGCAAGATAAGGTAAAAACAGGATTTTTTTTTTTTTTTTAATGGAATTATGGTATAACTCTATAAAAGTTACATCCCTTTCTTGGAATTCCAGTGCAGTTAGATCAGAAGAAAATGCACTTTGTACCTAGTGTACTAGGTAACAGTGAAGCAGAGAGGGGCTGATCTTCAAAAAAGACACTGTATCTGAAACATTACGTACAAGTTGTGTTAGCACTCATACCATACGAATTTTACAGCATCTGTTATCCATGTTAATAAAGTGTGATGTCTCTTGGAAGTCACTAAGGTACCCGTGATCACGAACTTTGTAGGACTCGTGCACAACTGATATAATAATTACAATTGTACAAATAACCTTGGTGGAGCGTGAGGAGTTGGAAAGGATCCCATGGGCGGGGGTGGCTGGTCAGCAGACTGCCGAAGCGCAAAGAGAGAATATACTCTTGGTGCACACCACTTCTGAACTCAGGAGGCAAAATCAGCTGTATTTATCTGACAGTCCCTGCCAAGCTGACGTGGGAATGACCATTTAAGTATCTGAGGTGTCCCTCTCAAGACAGGACATGATGGTCATTGGCATTTGTATCCAAAAGCACAGCTCCAGAGGAATACAGGGTGTTTGGGAGAGGAAGTCATGCAGAAGTGAGCTCGTCACCTGGGAGGAAGGCTGGCTCTATGAATCCACCATCTTCTGCTCTCACCGCAGGGCAATGCAAAAGAAATCCCTCATGGGATACTTGAAACAGGAGTCATGGTTAAGTATAGACCAAAGCGAATTTGTCATTGTTTTATTTATACCCTTTTGCTCTCAGTCTTGCACTTGGATGCCTGCCCTTAAGTCTTGCTTATCATAATTTTGCAGTGTTTTACCACCCAGCCAGTCTGGTGCAGTGGAGAGACAAGGTGAAACAGAATGAAATCAGCAGGTTCTCAGTAGAAAACAAAGAAGGGTGCACAGGGTGTCTTGAGGCATGGGTGTCTTGAGACATGGGTGTCTCCTCTGTCTGGGTCATAGAAACCCAGAGCTGGCAATTATTTCCTTCCTATTTTCAAAGGGTCACGGAGGGATGGAGGGAACGAGGGCTTTACTGGGAGGGAAAGGATTAGCCCTAACAGGCATGAACAATTCCTCTCCTGCAAGAAGCAGATGGCAAAGCAATACTCCACAGCTCTGGGTGAGCCCTGGGTTTTCAAACAGGCTCCGACTCCGTGTTTGGTGTTACAGGGAAGGTAGAAGGTCATTTTTCACTGCCATGGGGAGCATGCCAGTTTATCAAAGCTACCCTTGGGGAAGTTTGTTTGTGAAGATTTACAAAACAGGTGACTAAGTATGCCAGTGGGTGTAAGAGGAGTTGCTAGTTGACTGGTACAAAGAAGAAATTACTGTGGTTTTTGTATAAAGTCTAAATAACATTTATACACTACTAATCACAGAGCTAAAAATAATTTAAAATCACCCACCATTTTCTTCTTTTAAAACTCAAAGAAGTGTTTGTGGATTTTTTTTTTTTATTTTGAGTGCCTATTGCATTTTCCTAATAGTTCATCAAAGACTGGAAGCAAGCTTCCAGTCTTCACTGAGGACTAATATAAAAAACAATCAAGTGCCTTGCCAATAATGACAACTGAAATAATGGGAGCCAGTGTCCAAATCAAAAGCTGAAGTAGGCATCCAGCCATGATGCCCAAAGGGTTTTCACTGAGAAGGGCAAGGATGCCTGCATACAAACATCAGAGCTTTCTTACTGTTGGAATAAGTTTTATCTGGGAAAAAACAGAAATATATCAGAAATATGGGGAACAAGGACGCACGTGAACTGGCTAGAGGGCAGCCCTTGAGGGCTGAGCCTGAGTAAAAGAGAAAGTTCCTCCTTTCTCCTAGTGCAGTGCTATGTATACCGAAGAGGAAGCAGCCATAGAGAGTATGAAATAAAGAGTAAGAACTCTGATACTTACGCGGCTCACAAACACAACTCTTGACCTAATACAGATGATAAAAAGGGGGATTATAACATGGCTCACTGTGACACTTTTGAATGATTAGAATAAAAAGCTGTCTTGATTTGTAAAACCAGAGGAACAGTTATGTTGTAAAATTCTGCCACTTTGAAAAACACTGGCTGCAAAATAAGGGAATATCACAAGCACAGGATGGATGAAGAGAACAATTCACAGATCTATAGGAACTGTTCAATTCCAGCACTTAAGGTCTGAGGTTTGCCAGATTGAAGGAACAAAGCTCCAGGGCACGAAAATCAGTCAGACAGTTATGTGAAAAACTTGGGAAGTTCCCCTTCTAGACTCTGAATTTGGCTACTGAATTTGTAATCTCTGGAAATTTCCATGGTAGAAGATGTAGAAATTGACAAGCCAAAAACGCTGAAAACACAGAGAAGTTGGAAAGTTGAAACTGAAACACCTTTGTGGTTCAGATCTCAAATGCAGACCATGATGGCAGAACACCCATCCATTCATCCTGAATGAAAACCAGCTTTAGCACTAATCTGCTGAATTCACAACAAAGAACCCGGGGTAGAAAGAGAAGGAACTGAGATAGTCAGGAGCAGAGAAAGAAATGTTGATAAAGTCATCTGCATCTTGGAACGAGTAGCACGGTACATGCAACAGTTAGATCAAGGACGCTCCCTGAATTTCTAAATATAAGTAATGCCATGATTATTCCTCATTTAAGAATATAAACATTTTGCATGCCTTTTATTCTAGACCCAGCACAAGACTTTTCAACGGCTCAGACAAGATTGACAGTCAGTCCTCCTAAAATAACAGATGGGACATGGCCACCCCTGCCTGCCGCAGAAAAGTGGGAATTGCAACGGAGAGATCTAGAGGATCCACGCTGCTAATCTGGCTGCCTCCAGGGACTGATACCAGTCAGCTATCACAGCTGCCGGCACTGGGCATTCTACCAATAGTTTCCACTCCTACTTTAGGGGCAGCAGCGGTTTCAGACAACCTGTTTTTCCCAGTCCTAATATGGACAAAATTGGGGGGGGGGGAGGGATATTAAGGGACATGTGCTTTGTCTTCCCAGCAGCCTGCTACCTTAGGCAATTTCTGCTTTGCCTATGCACACAACCAGTCCAATTTGCTGCTGGAAGGCGAGGATTCAATTTAACTTTGCTTCTTCTGCATTCTCAGAAGATTCAGCAAAGGCCATGTTCACCACTGCCATCTTACAGTTCTTCTGAGAGTTAGGGACCTTGACCCTAAATGTATGAAGTCCACCTTATGTCAGTCTTAATTCTTCTGCAGGGGCACCAGTATAATATAGTTCTCAAAAAAGCAAACAGTTCACCTATAATGATCAAGAATTGTTTTAATATGCTGTCCATATTGTGCTCTTTAAGTTCCTTATGAAAGAGTTTGAGTGCAGGCTACCATGAGATATTTCAATGCGCTTGTGCAACGTAACAGTTATCAGTATGCCAGGGTAGAGCTTGACTAGTTTGATCAGAAAACTACTGAAGAGCCGTGGAGTAAATAATAGATTTAAAACCAGGAACAGCTTTGAAGCGTGTATTGGCAGCTGCTCATTGTACAATACCATCAGAACACGCTTTACATCAATATTGGCAGATAACACTGAAATTTCAGTAAATATTAGTGTTTCGAGTTAGAGTTATTAAAGCCTTATGCAGGTATATTTGTTACAGCTTTTCTGACAGATTATACCACTGTGAGCCAAGTCTACTAACATAGCAACAACAGGAAAAAAATGCAGAAGAATAATTTTGTTCGACATAAAATCATACCTTGCCATACCATAGTGACTTTTTATATCCAACTCCTGCTCCATTCCATTATTGTCTTTTAAATGTCTGAAACATTACTGAGGGAGAAGATACTTCAGTGATGTTTACCAAGTTCAGACCCCTTTTCTACTGCAGATTTCCACTGGGCTCACTTTGTCTTTCAGTGCCTTAGCTCCATGGACATAAAATAATAAACTTGTCGTGCCTCACAGAGCTGCTGTTAGCACAGCCCATTTAGGGTCTGGAGCATTGCAGAATTATGGGAGAAAAATTGTTTATCTATGCACCATTTTGTGCACACTATTTCCACTGAACTTTTTTAAAAAAAGTCTAAATTTGTCTCTTGAACACTTGCTTTTTTCGTTTTCTTTTCTAACGTCCATCACTCTTTTGCTTTGTACTGTGCTGTGTCTCCTGGCACAGTTGTCTTCCTCCTTCAGTCACTTTTCTGTGTCATATAACAGTGATGAGGTTTCTCTCCAAACTTCTTTTCTCCACCATTGCACTCTTCTTATCTCTCCTATATTGTCTAGATTGAGAATAGATAACTATTCCCAAACTTGTTCACATCTCTGTCTCCTTTTTCATTGCTCTGAACCATTCCTTTCCTGTCTGTGTACCATCCTGCTTCCCCTCCTGAAAGAATTGTCTCCCTTTACAGGGGTGAGGGAGAACCCTGCACCAGCAAGTGTTCATTGATGAGGAGGTAGGGAAATTAGAAAGAGTGACTGATCAGAGCGTTTTATTCAGGATGCATGTAGGCCTTTAGATATGTGTAAAAGACCTCAGCGAAAGAGATAATGAATGCTTCAGGGCAGGGATGGTACCTGCCTGAAATAATCTTTTCTCCAGCGCTTGCTGCAAAAAAGCTGCTAACCTTGCAGAGGCCTTAGAGTTGCTACAGCTGAAACCCCAGGAGGCTTTGCAGGTGAAATCTTACATCTTGGACCCAATGGGGAAACAAAATCAAAGCTGCTGTATGCTACAAGACATGTGGTTTATGGGCTGATCGCAGCCCAGGTGCTGACGGCTCCTGGCTGCTTATTCCCTTGTCCTGTGAAGTGGACTTTCAAAGAGCCCAGGTCAGAAGCAACCAATGCTGTCATTTACCTCGATTTCACTCCCTTGGAGGATCTAGATCTATCCTCAGAAAGAGAAGTTAAAAAATCTCATTGTTAAGCTTAGTTAAAAAATGATGCTTACGAATGCAATTGCAACTTAGCCTTTCAAAGAAGAACTCAGAATCCAGCAAAACTCCTAGAGTAAGAATGGATACATTATTTATATGTATAGTGATATTGATTTTTGTATTTCCTTCCCTTTCAGGGGTGGTAAGTGCATTTTTAAAGTTTCATAATTGCTCAGTTCCAAAAGGTAAGATATCTCCTCCCTGCAAATCTGGAGAAATGTAGTTGGCAATACATCACTGGAAAGCCTTACCTTGTTAGGGCTCAAACCAGAACCACCAGTTTTGTGCAGGGCAGCAGGCTCAGGGAGAAGTCAGCACCTCTCCTTCTGGAGTGGCCCACGAGCAAAAGCTCGCGGGACTCAACCCTGCAAGACACTGATGCAGTGTGGCACCACACTTTGCTGCTACAGGGTGCGCTGCTCAGCCACTGCCAGGCTACCACCAGGAATCACGTCTCTATGCACCTGTATGTTTACAAGAGGCTGAAGCTGCCGTTTGGAGTCTGCTGATGAGTGGTGAAATTTAGGCAGCTGCCCAAGGATGAAATTTGCCTCTGTTTTGGGGGACCTGCTCGCAGTTCTCGTCCCATCAAAACATCTGGAAGCTTTGCTGCCCCAGTCTTCCTCACTTTTGAGGCAGGACATGCACACACATGAGTATGTCCATATTTAAACCTCTGTCTATATCATGGTATAATTTTCAGAAAACAGAATTTATTCCTAGATCCATCCCGCTGATCTGTAGCACAAGCTGTGCTGAAACCTTTAATATTTCAGAAGTGGTTATTTTGGTATGATCACTGTTTCATTTTTCTGTGTAACTTTTCCCAACTGATTCTTCCCTCCTGCTACTCTTTCTTATCCACACATGCTTACACCAACCCTTCCTTTTTGCAATGGTTTTTCTCTTTTTTTTTTGTTTTTCTCCACAGTTTGAATTTTATGAGCATTCCCTTCATGTTTTAGTTCCTTTTCTGAGGGGCACAAAAGAGAGAGAAAGCAATTCAGGAAAAGAACAATAATTACTTTATAACTTTAACAACATACCTAATGTCATTTTGGGGGGGACGGCAGGGAAGACAGAAAGAGAAACTCCCCAGAACTGTCTGTTTTTTCTAGACCATTTCAATACACAGCACAGTAAAGGAGATTACTAGAAGTTCTTCTGCAAGTAGAAGTAATTTCCCAACCAGAAAAATGGAAAAGAATATCAACTCTGGCAAGTTAAATTTAATAAGCCCAGCCAAAAAAAAAAAAAAAAGATTTTGAAGAGCAATTTGCTAGAGGTATAAAACCAATAATAAAATGTTTTTTAAACACATCAAATCCAGGAAGTCTGCCAGAAATTCTGTAGGGCTGATAAGCAATTGGGATATGAAAGGGGAGTTCAAACAAGATCAGACTGCACACCAGCAAAGCAAGAAGAATTCTTTACATAGGTGTTCGCTGCGGAAGAGCTTTTGGAGGTTCCCAGCCCCAAACCTTTTTTTTCTTTTCACGGAACAAGCCCATTAAAACTGGTTAGACAGTAGGGAAAACACAGGAGAAGTAAATGGTCACTCTTCACAATGCAGAGAGATTTGTAGTGGATCAGTGCAGGGAAATGCAGTGTTTGATATAGTTGCCAGTAACTTGGAGAAGGCTGAATAGTGAGGTGACAGTTAACCACGCTAGATTATTTAGGTGACTGAAAAATTGCAGAAAGATCTCAGTTCTGTGATAAATGTGGAATCTGGAATAAAACCAAACAGTCCTAACTATACATACCCAGGGATGAGCTTTAAGTTAGCCGTTCGCTCTCTGAAAAGCAGCTGCCCCAACAGGAGAAACCATGTACAGTCCTATGAAAACATCAGCCTAAAGTGAATAGAATATTATGAATTATTAGGAAAATGAAATGAAAGGGAGCAATCTTATTGCCACTGAGAAAATGTGCCTTATCTTCTGAGCCCCAAATGACTCGCTTGAAGTAGAAAACGTATAGACAAGGGTGATAAGTAAGGTAGTTGAAGGTAAGGGACAGTATCTGTGCGAGGAACAGTAACTAGGCTGGGATAACTCAGTCTGGAAAAGAGGTGGCTCAGAAGAACATGGCAAAACCCCTGATATCATGTGCCACGCTGAGAAGGGTAAAACAGGAAAGGCTATTTACCCCTAGTAAAAATATGAGAAGGAAAGAGCAGCAAAAGGAATGTTGGAGTGTTAGATTAATGCCTAAAAAATGGAATATACTTCTTTACAGAATGGGTAATTAAGCTATGGAATAAGCCTTTAGAATATATTGCAGATGTTAAAAGCCTGAATAAATTTAAAAAGCAATGAAACAAATTCATGGGACACCCCACCACTCCCAACATTTATTAGAAACCAAGGTGTAATTTCTAGCCGAGTCCCTAAACTTCAGACCAGGAAAGGCTGAGAAAAGTGCTGGAAAATGTAACCCCCTAATGTTGCCATCTTACACTCCTGAAATATATGTTATCGCCTATGTTTAGAAGAATATACCAGGTCTACTGGTAGCGCCCAGCAGATCCATTTTTCTCTTCCTACCCTCGGGAGAGCTGTGCTCTGAGCAGAAGACCTGCGCAGTTCAGGACGGAAGCACAGGGCTGTCAAACCAACCCCTAACAGCATGTGTCAGGACAGCAAAAGGGGGCCAGAGGGTCCTTCATCTCATGCTGGGAGCTCTATGGCATCTGTACCCAAGCTGAAGGGCTCTCTGAGCCTGGATATTCCCCCAGTACAGTCAGAAGCTCTGACCACCTTGCTGGCTGTGGGTTTATTCCACTCAGTAATATAGGTTTTCCTCAGAGGAGTTCTGGGACTGTAAGAGGGAGGATGAAGTCTTGCCCCCTTGAGAAGAATCCCTTCTGCTCACAGAGCTATTGGACAGTAGAGTCCCTTATTTTTAGGTAGGTCTTGGCACACAGCTAAGTGACAGATTTTGAAAGAGAAATCTTTGCCTGTATTCTGGAATAAAAAAATCCCACTGAAGTCCACAACACTTTCTTCCCTTCATTTCCCCAGCCCCCAAGGCCTATCAGATTTATTCTCTTAGCAAAAGAATATTTGTGAAGATTGAGAAAACTGGTGAAGAAAGTGGTTTGCATTTTAAGCAGAAGAAATAAGCAAGACAGAAAAATATTAAGATATATTTAAGTTGGATTTGTCCAGGCTAGCAAATCATCCAAACTGACCTATTTTTACCTTGTATTTGTTTACAGGGTCTGCAGAACTCTTCACTTATGTGGATTAAACGTGCTTCACTGACTTTTTTGTTCTATTTAACAAAAACCCACAATCCATTCTGGCAGCCTGGTATACGTGACCACTCCTACAATATTTCCTAGCAGCAATGACTTATATTTTGGTAAGACTAATGATCTGCTTTTTCACTGTTCTTTTCCTTCAAAATACAATATGCCCCAGGAATATTATTTAAATCCTTAAAGCAGCCATTTAAGTAAGCAAAACCAAGTTCTGTTGGAATTATCAGGTTGGAAGGGATCTGTGGGGCTCATCTGGGCGCACTCAAGCAAGATCAGCTTTGAAGTTACATCCAGGTTCAAAGGTTGCTCAGGGACTTGCCCAGTCAATTTTGTCATATCTCTGAGAATGAAGATGCCACAGACTCTCCAGGTACCTGTGCCAGTATTTGACACCCCTCACCCTCAAGGCAGGAAAGATTTTCTGATACTTAGACAAAATTTACCATGTTGCGACTTGTGTCTGTGCCTCGTGTCCTATTATGGTGCACTGCCTAGAAGAGTCTGGCATCTTCTCTGTACACTGTCAGTAGGTAGTTTGAAACACTTGCATCCCCTTCTTAATCTCATCTTCAGGCTAAACAAACCCAGTTCTGTCAGCTTCTCCTTGTATGTCCAGCCACCTGGTGCTCCAAGAGTCTCATTCCAGTATGTGAACATCCGTCTTGTACAGAGGAATCCAAAACAGGACACAGTCCTCCAGGCAGGGTCTCACAAGTGCCAAGCAGAGGGCAAGAATGACTTCCCTCAACCTGCTGGCTACTCTCTTGCTTGTACAGCCCAGGATGTGGCTGACGTTCGGGCTGACTCACGTTGGAGTTGTTGTCTGCTGGGACACCCAGAAGTTTTTCTGGAAAACTGCTTTGCAACCAGTTGGTACCCCACCTGTCCTGCTGCACAGGCTTGCTCTGTCTCAGGTTCAGGAATTTCTGTTTGCCTGTGCTGAACTTCCAAAAGCTTCTGCCAGAATACTTCTCCAGCTTGTTGAAAGTCCTCTGAATGGCACCCATGCCTTCCAGCATATTAATTACTCCCCTAAATAGGTACCATCTGTGAACTTGCTGAGGGTGCATTTCATCCTGTTGTCTAGGTGAAAGAATGAATGTTGGTACCAGTATTGACTCCTGATAGATCCTACTAGAAACCACCCATCAGCTGGGCTTTATATAACTGATCACAGCTCTTGAAGCCTGGTGGTACGGCCAGTCCACTCACTTTGTAGTATACTTCTCAGATCCATGGCTCACTAATTTGGCTGCAGGGATATCATGTAACTGGATTGTAGAAGTCAAGGTAAATAGCCACCGTTCTTCCTTCGCACACCATACCAGCCACCTCCTCAGAACAAACTCTCAGATTGTTCAGCCACAATTTGCCATTATTGAATACATGCTGGTTGCTCCCAATTGCATTCTTGTCCTCCATGTGCCTGGACATGGTTTACAGAAGGATTTTCTCCAAAATCTTCCTGGGGACTGAAGGGAGGTTTATGAGCCAATAGTTCCCCAGATTTATGTTCCTGCTCATCCTGAAGAAGTGTGTGACATTTGCCTTTTCCCAGCCCGAAGCAACCTCTACTGATCCCTAGGGACCTTTTGAGGAAGGTACAAAGCAGTCCTTGCAGTGACCTCAGCCAGCTCCCTCCACATCCTTGCATCCACCCTCTCCTGTCCCATGGACTTGTGTATTTACCGTTTGCTTACTTGGTCACTAGCTCAATCTTCCCAGATCCTGCCTGGGAGACCTGAGGACAGAACTTGCCAGTAAAGAGCAAAGCAAAGAAGATGTTGAGTTTCTCGGCCTTTTCTGTGTGCTTTGTTACCAAGTCTGCTGCCTCATTTTGCAGCCCCACATCTTCCTTAGGCCTCCTTTTGCTGCTACCTTCAGAAGCTCTTCTTGTTGCTCTTCCCATTCCTCACCAATTTAAAATCCAGCTGAACTCTGGCTTCCCTAATTCCCTACCTGCACGGCTGGACAATGGTCTGCGCTGTGCCCAAGTAGCCCTCCTTGGCCTCCCCTGCCCTCCCTTTTGGTACCACAGCCCGGGCTGGAGCTCCCTGCCTGTCTGTTGTGCCTGTGCCTGGGCTGTGCGCTGGGCTGAGCCCAGGTCCGGAGAGGTTGTCCTCAGGGAGCAGCACCCTCTCCGGGTCCCCTTCCCCTTCAGGGCAGTCTCCTATGGGAACCTGCCAAATGCTTCCCAGAATGAGCTCTTGAACCCCCTATTTTCATTTGCTTTTATCATTCTGAAAACATCCCATTTTTTCCCAAGGTGTTTGTTCATTTCAGACAAAAGATCTGCAAACAAGGAAGTTGGGTAAAAAAAAAAGAGAAATTAAAATGAAACTTCTTTTCTCTATCAAAGTCAACTTTTACAAGGAGCCATAGACACTAAACTGTGTTCACTGACCAAGCTGAAATAAAAAGTAATGGAGTAGCGATAGCTGTTGATTATTGACTATAAATAATGTAAATTATTTGTACTTTTAAATATTAATTTGTAAATAATGATCCATGGCTAAGCCTGACAATATGGCTGGAAAATAAAATCAAGAGAGATTACAAAAAAATCCCCTCCCAACTCAGCATCTCACAAATTTTGCTTGCTACCTGTCAACGTCTCTCTCACTTTTCAGCAGACCTAGTCTCGCCTCCTTTGCAACTCACAGCGCTGCCCGATTCAAAAATTCTGTAACCATGTTTTGTAGTCCTAAATCATAAGCCTGTGAGATGTCCAATTACTGCTTCTTTCATTTTATTCACAAAAGACAAGCAAGAGGGAGAATACTGTTTTTTTACTCCCACCTGTTATGTTAAGAGAAGCCAAATGAGTGTTTGACAGGTAAAAATATAAATTATGAACCCCCAAATTAAAACAGTATTGGAATTAAATTCACATACATTTGTGAGAGTCTGGGCAAGTTCCAGAAACTGACAGCATTTTGCTTTTTCTTCGACACGTACAGTATGTTCAAAAGGCCTCCATTAAAATGCTGTGTAATTAACTTAGGATACAAGGGATGAAATGCTGAAGAGAACAACAAAGATAATTTGTCATCAGTATTTTCATTAAAAACCCCAGTATTATAGGAATCAGTTTCAGCCCTGCCTTGCCCTGATTACTGCCTGTCAGATAGCATATGGGGACCAAACAGGATATTTGAATGGGGAGCGTTTGCAGAATCTCATCCTACATCAGCATTATGAAGGTAAGTAAGTGGTTTATCTACGTTGACTGTAATTCACCATCTATATTTTCATATTCCAAAACCCGACGACTTTGCTCTGATTTTAACTTCTCCTAACATGACCATTTGCAAGTAAATGTTACATTGATAATAGCTTTTCCTGACGCATACTGCAGTCTCTACCTTTGATGGAGAGAACGATCTGTGTGCTTTGAAATCCCAACAGCCATTAACTTGTTACTTTTTCCTCCCAAACTTTGTAGTTCTTTGCTAAATAGTGTTAGATCACACAGGCATGTGAGAGTTATTGGCCACAGAAAGGAGAGATCCAAATTTGATTTCAGACTCTGAACTGACCTACCACCTGCACAGCATTTAGGCAGTGTTCTTATCCAGCCTTCACATTTTTATTTTTTCAAAATGTTCCCCTTGTAAAGCAGACCACTTTGGAGCCTGTGACACGTTTTAAAGTAATGATTAAACACTAATCCACTAACACAGTAAAGTGGCACTTGAGAATTTAACAGTATCACTTTAAATAATCTCTTAGCCTACTGATGCCTCTGTCAGTATCCTGTGTTTCCACACATAACTGATGAATAAAATCATTTGAACTAATCTTTGCCCGTACTTTACTTCACACAGTATTTCTTGCACGAAGAACAAAGGATGCAACATGCACGGCTTAGAGTAAGGAAACCTGTAATGCAACATATGATCAAAATTTCCGTTTCTATAACATTTTTCCTTCAAGTTACCAAAAAGTATTTTTATAAACAATCCCACCTTAAATCTGAGAGTGCCACTGTGGAATAAAGACTGTATTACAGGAATTACTTTCATCACTTTTGGCCAAAGCAATGCAGGAGTTCAGTGTCACACGTGGGGGTCAGGGAGGGGGTAGCAGATGGAGAAATCAAATTCACCCCTACAGCATGCATGAGATACGCAATGTTACTGAGGAATAACAGGCTGCAATGTTGTACAGTGTCTTATAAAATCATGTTAAGTGAACACAGAAGTCATTGGATGTTGCCTTGAGTTCTTTTTGCTCATCAGCAGG
>NW_009259854.1:200399-201074 GCF_000687185.1 Egretta garzetta
AGGAACTCATGATTTATTCTCTGCAAGAACTTGAATGAATGATGTCTGTGCTGCACACCACTGCCTAAAAGGCATGTAGGCAAAGTACCTTTTATGGCTTACAAATTATTAGGGGATCAAGATCCGCCTAGCTCTTTGAGCTGAAATGTGGCTAAAACCAAAGGACTAAGCTTCTGATTCTCTCTCTTTGAGTGGGGAAAATGGAGGTAGGGGGTGTCCCAATCCTTAAGCAATATCTCAAACAAAAAATAAGCATTCTCTAGCATTATGCTTTAAAAGCCGTGTTGGTTCACTGGTTTTCCATCCATTCCCAGCTTTCCTAAGAGCTATCCCAATATGCTACAGGTATTGGGTTCAAACCTGCTTTGCTTGCATCTTCCATCATAATCATGTTATGAGATGACACATACATTCATTTGGCTGTAAGGGAATGCTTAGAGAAGCCAGGTTAAGAAGATGACTCACTTGCCTTATTTAGATGAAAAATTCTTCTGAGTATCCAGCACATTAAGCCATTCATTAAATAAAAAAAAGTGCCATATCTCTTTCTTGTCTCTATTCTCATTTTTCCATTCTCAGTTTCCTGGTCCTTCTATCATTGCATGTTTCCCTTCTACCAAACTGTTGATCTCTTTTCTCCTCTTTGCTACTCCTATACTTGCTCTTCCTCCTGTT
>NW_009259854.1:201084-230569 GCF_000687185.1 Egretta garzetta
CTTCCCTCTTTCCATACTCTCTCCTACCCTACTTCTACAAAACACTGCCAGTCATTCCCAGCTTCTCCTTTTATTCACATCCAGCTTCCTTCTATTTACGCTGTTCCTTTTTATGGAGCATATATACATGGCAGGAAACCAGCAGCTTTCTCATTTTCCAGTACTTCACGCAGGGAAAATCTGTGCTGTTACATACGATCTAAACCCGGTCTACAGCAATGCCCTGTTCACCAGGTCCCCCAGAAGCAAAGGGCCACCATTTCTTTAAATGTCCTGCAGCCTACAGAGTTATTTTAGCCACAAACAGGTCCCGTAAGTGACATGCATGACAGTCACTCCATGGTAAGCAGCAGGCCTTGCTCTTCCCTGAAAGTCTTCAAGATTGCTGGATGCGTAAAACAAGTCATGTTCGGTCAAACTTCACAAAAAGTGGTTTTCCCCTCCTCTCCCAGTGCTAGATTTGCCTTTTAAATTATTAAACCTACTCATCAGAGCTAGTTCTACTGGGCAAGACCTGGGGCTTCTGAATACAATGCTATCAGAGGCATGAAAGCATTTCTTTTCTGCCACAATGGAGCCATAGAATGGAACCTAAAATAAAAAGTAGAAAACCTAGAGACAGAACATTAGATTTTTCTCTTTGATTTTTCTTCCTTAGATGTAAAACACATTAAATAGGCCAGTATGTAGGCAACCTCTTATTTAACTAGAATTATGGCAATTGCATCCACTACACATGGAAACATATCGAGTAGTAATGGCTAATTATGTCAATGGACTTTTTTTCCAATCAATAATTATGACTCCCAGATATTGATTATAACCCCTACCTTTAAAAATATCAACAATTACTGCTAAAAGACTGAGTAGTTGCTTATAGTGGAAAACATACACGTTAGGAGAGAGGAATTATTCAAAATTATATGCATTCTGTGACACAGAAAATCTATTAGCACACACAAATTAACGAGCTACTTGGTGTTTCCAGTCAGGGCACCGTGCTAGTCTGTGACTGGTGATCTGGAGCACAAATAAAGCTGTGAATTTGCTACACAAAAGCACCACCATTGATATTCCCACATCTACTGTGCCCTGCATAAATGAACTACTCCAAGAGGAAGGCAGTTGGATGATGCTTGCTTAGATTTAGACACCATCCTTTATGTACCAACTGTAAGCCTTGTCACAGGGCCTATATAAGGACACTAATTTCTGTGCCTAATTCTTTCCGCTTAGTTAGCTCTAAAACGTTAGATAACATCTGACACAGGAACTTATACGGAAATTAGGCCTGAATATGACCTTCTCCCCCCAGTCCATTCTCTCAGCCTCTCCTCAAGGCCAAGCAACTGGATAGATTACAAGGATAACCCAGCTGCCAAGCATGTCCAAAAGTATGTCAAATGCATAAAGAACGGTGAGAAGGGCTTCCTCCAAATTCATCTCCCATTTTCAATATAGCCGCAGCAGTTCTACATGCAGGGCAAAACCATGGCTGCAGGGCCACAACTTGTTGAAATTACCTTAATTGTGCTTTCTCTCACCTTTCTTTATGGATGCTGCTGATATCAGTCAAAGACGACTCTTTGAAATCCCATCCTTGGAAAAGGCACAGAGGACTTCTGCACCACACTTTTGGAACAAATCTGTCTTGCTAGACTCTGGGTTGTACTAAATCTGAAGCAATTTCTGCTCCCTACAGAAAACTAGGGCAACAGAAACACGATTGTTAGCAATGTGACAAAATACATTTAAACCTCTGGCAATTAACAAAAAGCACTAGTTTCTTAGCACAATGCTGCCTTTGTACAAGTTTACAAGTATCGCAAAGTGATACTTTCCACTGGCTTCAGCGGGAACTGGTCATGTAAATAAAATGTAGTCCTGCTGCACCTGGATGTAATTCTGCCCTTGCTGCTTCTGTGCTGACAGACTTCTCAGCACCTACAGTCATCTGTGCAACAAGAAGGCTTTGTTATTTACATGAAAACCTGGGGGTAAATGGAGGGGGTTTTACTTATGTAATTTTTTTTTTCTTTCTTTCTTTTTTTTTTTTTCTTCTTCTGGCAATCAGTGCAATTTCCAGGAATTAGAATGCATGGGGCTAGAGGAACAGTGGCATGCTTTTCTATAAATCTTATAGTGATCAGGATAGGAAAGTCACACAGTTGTGGTCTCCCCTTTCACAGCAGGGATGTAAGGAAACTACAAAATATTGCAATATACACCAATATTACTGTGAGTAGAATTTGACCCACGGGACTTTTTTTTTTAACTGAAAAATCAATAAATGTCAAACAATTATAATACAAGTCACTTTTCCCGACACAGCCTGAAACGATGCTTTAGATGTAAGACGAATGCAAGCCATATTTTAGCCATGTTTTTGAGTAGCTAAAGGCAGGGTTCTCTAGAATTATCTGCTGTCACCAGGACATAACCTGAAATTTTATTTTTCTGTATCTTCCAGATACATTTTCAGTTATTCTTTTACCTATTTATTTATTTTACTTCTCACCATGGTGTCCACATTCTCTGGGTAAGGTTCAGTTTAAAAACATCTCTCTTTTGGTTTACAGCAGAAGAACAATAAACACTTATATGCTTCCAGGCATGAAACATCAGTCTTTTAAAATATATAATGATGCTTTGAACCATCACAGAACTGATTGCAAAGGTGTTCAGAGCTTCTCTGAACCTGAGCTACTCAGACTGGGTCCCACTGCTTTGCCCATCCACAGGTAAGTGCAGCGAAATAATAACGATAATGTATTTATACCACTTACTACATGTGTGTGTACTCACGTACATACGTTCACTATACATATGTATGCACTCTGTATGCATCTACTATTCCTGTAAACATCATTTTATTATGATTAACTTAATGATCAACTAATTTTTTTTTTTACCTGAATCTGAGCTATCTCCATTCTGTTAATACTTGATAGTGACCTGTAACTTTTCTTTCTCTCAGAAAGAAGGGAAGACAATTTAGAATCTTTATCTCACTTGGCATTGCTCATTTGGAGTGAAAAAGCAAATCCTCAAGGCTTGGTACAGTAATTATGAGAATGACAAGAAGAGCAGCTTGCTTTAAGTTTTGGGGTAAATTCAGGCTGATAACATCTGAAATCAGGAAGGCAGAACTGATGTATAAAGCCAGTGTACAGCAATGAGAAAAGATTCCCCTGTGTCTGACTTTAAAAAAGGTATGCAAAGCCCACGCTGCCTACAGCAAGTGATATCCATGGTCTGGATGGCGAAAATAATATAGGCCTTCTCCTGCAAGAAAGCAAAGCTGCTCACACCACCCCCCCCTGCCTCTGAAGGGAGACAAAGGCAAGGGATTGATCCGTATAAAGAAGGAAAACTCCTTGCTGAAAAGATGCAGAAATACACACCCCTGGGGCCTGACACAGGAAAGAAGAAAGGGTGCTGAATGCATATATGCACATACATTCTTCTACTCGCAGCGTTACCCATAGCCAAGAGAAAACAACCAACTCGAGAGAAACAAAGAGAAAAGAGACGGAAAGCAAAATAAAGCCAGCCAACCCAATGCAATAAAAGCAGAGGCAGATATTTAAAGGAGTTCAGTGCCCATGATAAGGGTTCTGCCCTGCCAACAGGTCTCCTGAGCTCCTAGAAATGGTGGGGGATAGAAGAGGAACAAGAGCATGGTTTTGAAAGCTTAGTGAGGGTGCTGGTGGAATTCCTTACACTGTACCCTAACGCAATGTCTCAGCCTTTGCAGTGGGCCCCTGAAAACACCCACGTTTTGGGGTCTCATGTTCAGTATTTGTGTCATTGACCAGACTCTCTGGACAGTTCAGAAGGAACCTGATGACCGTGAATATTTTGTGAGCATGCATGGTGAACCAGAGATGACTGATCTATTTCACTGCACTCATAGCTTCACAGAATGAGAGGTTTGTGCTAGACGTCCTTATTATCATATAAAGCCACATGAAGCACTTCACAGGTGACACAGCTCACTGTAGATTTAGGGTTTACAATTCATGGAATCTAGCCCTGGGCACCATGAGTCCTGGGCTGGGCTGCTGTGATGCTGACCTGAGCACCAGGGCTGAGCGGTACGGACGCTCGTTTTCTGGCTTAGCCGACTGGGTTCCT
This sequence comes from Egretta garzetta, assembly GCF_000687185.1. Classification (NCBI taxonomy): domain Eukaryota; kingdom Metazoa; phylum Chordata; class Aves; order Pelecaniformes; family Ardeidae; genus Egretta; species Egretta garzetta. The sequence goes on from NW_009259854.1 coordinate 205,222, forward strand.
CCAAGTAGAGTGTGAGTCCATAAATTTCTGCAGAGCAGACGCGCTCAGCGGGGAGTTCAGTGGCTGACAAACAGCTGAATGGAAACGCCCCACGAACAGCTACTGCCTCTACGTGTGGGCACAGCAGGGTCAAGCCAGCGTCGCCTCCTACCACGGGCCCTATTAACAGCTGCGTTGGAATCCTTTGCTCCAGAAACACCTCCTAAATATCCCAGTTCAATATATATATAAGCAAACATTACACAGAGGTGCACTCTTATAACATTAATGCAGGGTGGGTTTTTCAGTGCAATGCTTTGGCATTTCATAATGCTATCTGACTGCTTTCCCAAAAGAAGAATAACAATAACATACAGAAATAAGAGGTTTTGCTAAAGGTACAGTGACCATGAAGGAAAGAAAACATAAAATCCAGACACATAACAACTGCTTGGGCTCTTTCCTGGCCTAAATGTCTAATATCCTGGATGCAGAAGACAGTTAAGGGATATCTCATACCCTGGATGCAGGAGACAGTTAATGACGATCATAAAATAAAATACTGAAATGACTATTCAATTCCTATTCTCTGGCAGAAACTGTGATGTTGGTTATTACTGGCCTTTCATGCTTCAATAAAAGTCTTTAAAATATCCCCTCTGACTTGACTGATGTGTTTTTGAAGTAGTTTCTTGAATCAGAATACCTCCGCTGCCAGTGTACTACAGAGTTCCCTTCAGAGTTACTGGCTTTTGTATTAACAAGTTTTCTTAATGTTTTTTTCTCTCCTGTGTTCAAGGTTTGGAAATGCTCCTCTATGCATGTGTGCAAGGACACAAAGTTCCTTTTGGTGATTTTATTTAAGAAAACAACCACTGGGATTAATTAATTCTCATATGTGACTTCCAAGCTGAGAAACTACATTTCTTCCCCTACTTCTTTTGTTAGTTCTGTTAGTAAAGGTTATTGTCATCTACTGGTAGAGAATTTAAACAGTAATTTTGTTGATGATACACTTTGCGGCAGAGAATGGATCTTCCCTTCTCATTGCGACAATGGTGCTGCCGTCATTCCCGGCGCGCACACGGTAGGGCAGACAAACAGCGTGGATATTGCAGCCACAGGCTTCAGTCTCCTAGAGGACGAAAAGAGACTAATCAATCCTTTCAGCATCTGGGTTCCTCCTCAGGTGTCCAAGCCATGTTATCTTCTCCATATACATAATTTTTCTTCTGGAGAAATCGTTGGAGATCTCCTAGGAAATTACCAAACTGAACTCTTCAAACTCCTTAGGCCTTTCCATAGCTGGGATTATGGAGCATTAGTTATCTACTGCCAGGTTAAGCTCCATGAGCTGCCGAGAGTGCCTCCTAATGAAGCCTTATGTTTCTAGCTGGCTGACTTAGAGATTGCGTTGTAGTTGTGCGACAAAGGTTTGACACATCCTCATTGATCTCTATTTACTTAAATAAATTAACAGCCAGTTAATGTGAAGTAAAAGAAAACCAACCTCAGAATGCTAGCACAGGCCATTTTTAGTTTTTAGAAAGGGGGGAAAGGTGAATCGAATGTTCAGATATCAGTGTGAACAAAAAAAAATTGCATAGGACTTTACGTATCACTGCATGCTTAGCATCACACCTGAGTGCAAGTCTGCTGGGCACGACCATGCTACAGCCACTTTCTGCTGCCTTCTCTTGTGTCTAAAGTGCTTAACGCTTGGGGAATAGCAAACGCTCACTCTGCACACAATATCATGCTGATTTGACAACATTACTCCTCCCTGTTTTCCCCAGCCTGCCCCATAGCTGAGCCAGAGGAGGGGGTCGTGTGAACACTCTCTAAAATGCTCGAAGCAAAATGAGCCAGTTTAAGCGGGATGAACCGTGGGTCCGGACTGGCCTGGCTGAGTTTGCAAGTTTCAGGCTAAGGAGCAATCATGCGAGCCACTCTGTTAGCAAAGCCGCAGGGACAACACTGGCAGCTGGCGAGGGGCAGTGGCCGCAGAAAGCAGGAACGTCTTTGTGCAGAACAGCTGGAGCCTCGAAGATGCCACCCCACTGCTGCTGTAAAACTTCTGCCTCAGTGTCCCTTAGGTGTGCACAAGACCAATCCCAAAATAAAACAGATGTGACAGGGAAAGTTTCTGCTAGTAGCTGTAAGAAGGAAAAGTTACAATATTTTACTTTTGCCCACTTGATAGAAGCTATACTTGAAAAAGAAACCTACACCAGCTAGTAAATCAGCAAACTCTTGTAAGTATAGAAAGCAAAAATTTCTTATACCCAATCCTCAAGCAAACAAACTACACTTTTCTATGGGGTAAGTGCACCAACTTAGACTTTTTTCCAGCTTTTGGCATTAAACCCCCTCCAAACTCATAAACATTTTAAATATCAAAAGCTAAATCTATCCCTAAATGTTGTTCCTCTACTGGCAAAAGTTTGCAGCAAAGTTTTGTTTCAGAGAAAACACCACTACTGGTACTTAACCTTAAGAGTGTCTATGTCGAGTTTGTAGGCTAAAGCATCAAGCAAATAGCATGTCTTACAATCCAGTGGTAGTTTGATGGACAGTTTTTTCTAGCCTGACTGAACTGGAGCACTTCCCTTTTCCCTGTGATGCGTGTTCAGTTGAACCTGAGTAACGATTTGGGGGCTACACTGCAAACCAGATGAGCACACTGCTCTGCTTTATAAAGGACCTTGACAAAAAAAAAAAAAAAAAAAAAAAAAAAAGAGACGGGCAATTTTCCAGGGTTGCTAACGCAGGCCACTGTTCAGTCCTACCAAAAACTATACCAGCACAATGGGAAGAAAAGAGGCAAAGGCAGGTGGCAGGTTGTGGAGAGGGGTGGGAGCTACTTAAAGTCAACTTTGCCACCAAGAAAAATACCCATGGAAGTCTAAATTGGTGTTAGGCATGAGTTCTGTGCCCCACTCAGAACTACCAACTAGCATTTAATAATTTATATTGATACTAATATACATACATAATGTACTCATAAAAATGTTAAATTAAATATTGAACATACTAAATAAATAACAATATTATAAACCTTGATTTAATAGTCTTTTAAAATTGTAATAAAGTAAAACTATAGTTCACGTATGTATTACATATTTGTATTTTAACACCTTTAAAGGACTTCGTCTAAAAATATAGTATAAATTCTTACGCAGGAAAACTGTCACTTATGATTCAATGTGATTCGTCTGTTGCATTTGGAAGGAACTGTGGGATGGCATCATGGATGCGTATTTGCCTCTCATTCTATCAGATAACGCTTTCAGAATGGTTTTAAGTGTCATAACAAAAACTCTATAGGAAGCAAAAAAATAGCTGAAAATCACACAAGTCTATTTTCTAAGGCCTCCCTCTGACCCCAGACACAACCATTAGCACAGAAACTGCACTTATCTTACAGATATGGAATACAGACTTCGAGCAATGGCTGCCAAAACACACATTTAATGAAGATAAAGTAAAAGAGTGCTGGAGAATATCAGCTGGTAAACTTCTCAGGATTCCTCATGCAGGACATCATCCTCTCGGGTAAATACACAAACATGCAGTACCAGCCAAAATCCATGTTAATCTAACATTAAATTCATGGCAATTTTAACTTACATGCTTGAAACTTGCCTGCAATTTTGGTCAGCACAAGAAAGGACCGTGCCCGTGCCCTGCAAACCCACCTCTCTTACCTCATGGGCATTTAAAATCAAAAGCATCAGTTTAAAGCCAAGAAAAATCTGTTCTCATATAAAAGGAAAAAATTACAGGCAAACTTGTGGAAGACATTGAATTATGAACGAATATGAGAAAACCCCAAACTGTAATTAAAGTTGCACCTATCGTTTTCCAGAGCAAAACATAAATTATCTGAGTGGCTGTATTTAATTCTTTACGTAAAGCTGTAGGACAGGATCTTTGGGTCTCAGCTTTAATCAGAGGAACATTAAATTCTGCAAGGATTAAAAGCTCTACGAAGTTGCTGTTACATCGCACAACTACTGACCTGGCTTTACGTGGTGCAACAGACTGAAACGCTGTCTTTTATCAATCAGCGGGCAGCACTGAAGAATAGCACAGAAAATGGGATGTATTCTACTCAACCACAGAGAAGCTGTTGTACTTATTTTATAGATTAATGAGAGATTTGGGCAAAGTTTTTAATGATAGAAGCAATAACTGAAACAGCTGCAGGCAGCATTATCTATCAGACAATACTGTGGAAGTCTTTTTAGCTTTTGTTTTATCAAATAACAGTTTAACAAAGAAGTTTCGCAACTTTTCATTCTGTTCCCAAGTATTTAATGACAAGCACAGCTCCAGAAAATAGCTCTTGCTACTCTCCTGGACTCTGATTTCTCATGCAGAATGAGCGCATCGAGGTTTTAATATTAAATAGTTTACTCACAGCACTTTCATTCAGATTCACATGCTAGTTTTCCTCCTTCATAAAAAGGTATTTTTGGATACATGGCTGAAGAGCCAATCCACAGAGTTGCCTTCCGAATGCAGCAGCTGAGCACAACGCGCGATCCTGGTTGTTATCCCTCTCGATAGGCTCGGAGGGACGCATGGGTAACCCTCTGCACCTCGTGTGGAGCATAATGGGAAATGCCATCCACGCCAGCAAGGCTGGAAAAACCTTTTTCCCGATTGGCTGCTCGTGCCAAACCGCCTGGCAGAGGTTCGAAATATGCAATGCAGGGAAGTGATATTCTGTGGCATTCATTCAATTTACCTGCACTGCACTCCAGGGAGCCATGCTGTTAAACAACAGCTCCAGCGGGTCAATAAAGTTAACTTAATTAAATTGCTTTCCCTCCCACTCTTCCAACTAGCAAGATTTAGGGCACAGGGACACAGTGCTGCTTGTAAATAAAGGGATGATTTAGCTAATCATTTGCTGAAGAAAGACATATTTTTGTCAATATTTCTATACACAAAGCAGAGAGCTAGTTTAAATTAAAGCAATCATGTAGGATAAGGGGAGAGACAATACCTACTAATGAACAGCCATTAATATTTTTCAAGACGTGTCAATTAAATCCACCACTTAAAAGTTAAATCTCAGACATTGCACTTTTTGCTCCATAAAACTGAAATTACAATTGCTTGAGTGTAATGTTATAAAACATACTATCATTATTACAAGCATAATGAATACACATTCTTAATTTGCTGGGGACTGATCTAGTCCCTTTCTGGTCATTTTGGCATGCTCTCACTGCTTTACAAGAGTCATGTTTTAGGAGTCTCTAGTCTGTCCTTTTCTATGGCAGTACACAGAAAATATCACCAATAACTAAGGATAACAAACATTACAGTTAAGCCAATGTTTACAGATTATTTGCAACCTTATCATACTTTCAAATCCTGTCTGAAACCTCAGCAGTTGCTTGTGTATTTGAGGCGAGAGGTTTTGAAATGCTACAATTAAACTGATGTCACTGTTTCGCAAAATGATGTTTAGGTATTCTTATTTCTTTTTCCTCAGAAACTTGACTTCTTGTTCACTGGAAATACAGACCCACATTTTAGCAGGAGTTGCCCTGATGCTACACGTTACTGATCTGCCTCGTAAGTGCTTCCAGCTTTGCCCCAGATCTCCCTTTGCATACGCTGAGCAAAAGCACGCCACGTACTGGCAGCTAGACTCTCTAAGGATTTCTTCTGTGCTGTTTATAAACTATTCCCTCTGAGCTTTTACCTGCAAATAAATGGGTCTTTTTTTGTTTCTTTTCTTCAAATATCTTTACTGTTTCCTATGAATAGTGAGACCTTGGAGCTGGTCTGAGTTCTTATAAGCAAGTGAAGAGAGAAGGATGCTTGTAAGGACACATAGGCACAGTTTAATTTGGGAACTATGAAAATACACTACAAGGCAGAAAAAGGTCCCTTTATGTCCTCATAGCCAGTTCTGTCTGTACAGGTGGTCTCTCCATAAACCTGTCTGCCATGGGGTCTGAGATTGTCCTTTCCTTCTAGAGCTCAAATCCTCCCGCAGTGTTGGGTTTTCTGCTCTTTGTTCTGCTCTGACTCCATCCATCTGGTGCAAATGAAGGTCTCTGATCTCAAACCAGTGAAATCACCAAGCTGAGTAGCCTTATGATAGAGTTCCTTCTCTGCTTTTCATATTGCTTATTCTGTCTCATATTTCTTCACAGAAAAAAAAGCGGACGGCCAACAGCCTTCCTGCCCATCCTCTCCCAGCGTTACAGAAAGAAGCCCAGGGAGAGCATTACTCACAGGGATTTGAATGTGATTCCATAAGAACTCCCACTGAATACCGTAAGACAAAACTAAGATTAAACGTATTATTTACTGTGATTGGGAGTGTCAGAATTCATCTGAATGAACAGCCATTTGACTGCTTCATATTCCAGGATGTGTTACTTCATCAATGCCTTGTCAAAGTCGAGAGTCCGTGATGAAAAATGCATCTACAAATACAAACATTAAATAACTAGGCTGAGAAATAATGTAAAACTAAAAATCACCTATCTAGGTGTAGTGTCACATAGGTCTAGGAACTATGTGACAAAGAGACTGAATTAATTTAAATCAATGGCACAATGCAGTGGAAAGGTGGTCAGGATGCTGAGTGCTGTAGGGTCAGAGCCAGGAGGTCTGGTGGGATTGCCTGTCCCTCTCTTCCCAGAATTTCTGCAGCACTCAGGAGTGATGCATTTGACCTCCAGGAGGGGAGGGTGACACTCAGCTGCTCCGGGTGCACCTTCCCGCTGACGGATCTCAGCCTTAGAGAAAGAGAGCTCTATTCACAGCATCCAGCCCCAGGAAGGGGAGGGAAGACTCTCTTGTAGGACAACAGTGACCTTTTGGCTAGGACTGAATACACTGAATAAGACCCTTCTGGAAGTAGAAGGGTGAAGAAAAGGGAAGTTTCCTTTATAAAACAAATAGCATTGACATGGTAATCTTCTCTTTTTTTAACCAGTTTAACTCCATATGGCAGCATAAAATAATTCAATATTATAGTCGTTATATTCATATATTTTCTTTTCCTTTTTTCCCTCAATTACCCAAGCCTGATGAAGTTGATAGGCCAGGAGACAGATGCTCTGCACTTTTATTACAATATATAAATCTCAGTGAATAGTAGCAAAACTACAATCATTACCAAAAAAAGGAAAGAAAAAGAAAAAAAATTAGGAAGACAATTTTCTTAGTATAATTAAATGGCTTGGTTCCTTTCTAATGAACTGTATGTCTGCTCTTTACTCATTTGTACCCTGACAAGACAGGCAAAGAATGTGTCTGTATCTGCCTAATAAGCGTTATCTTTTAACTGGTTATTAGTACAACAATACAAAAATAATATTCATGTTGAGCTACATAGGACTGCATTTAGCCAAACCTGCTCTTAAGCTCGACTGGGTCTGCCCTACCATATCAGAGCAGGGGAATCATTGTTTGGAAGTGGCACTCCTCCTTAAAAAAACACGAAACACTCGCTCTCTGCCCCAAATTCTTTGGGCTGTCAGGAATTTGCAGCCCTTTGCCAGAGCCCCAGGAGGAGCTGCTGGAGGCAGGGTGTCGCAGACATACACCATAGCCCCAGGGATCCCAGCTGCAGCGACATCCATTTCTTCTATTTTTAATGTTGTGGGTGATGCAGTGCTAGCCTGTTCTCCAGCCAAAGGGCCAAGATGGGCGGGCTGACCCTACAGACCCTCCCCGGCCAGGCTCCCGAGCTCACTGCCAGGGCTGCTGCTGGGCATCAAAGATTTGTGCCTGTGGGAGGAGGTTGTGGGGACCAAAATCTCAAAGGCTCAGCTCCCCATGCCCTCTGGAGAGCAGGAGCAGAGGAGCAGGAGCAGCAGCCTGTCTATGGGCTGTACAGAGCAGAGACCACTCGCTTCACTTGCAGGAGTGAGGACAGAAGTTCACAGCGACCCTGCCAACCTTTAGGCACTTAACCAAAGCTCCTAATTCAGGAGAACGGTTACCTTCATCTGATAACGGAGAGAAACAGACGCCTCCGTAGGGCCACTCGGACCATAAGTGGACCAGGGTCCCTCAAGGACTTGCCCTCCCAGTACTCCTTCTCTATGACAACTGGAAGAGCCTGAGGTGATGGTACCTCTAAACTAAGGACCCTCAGTTGGATGCCAGAAGTTAGACAGACATGGGTCCATGGGATCTTTGAGACTGTGAGGATGAGAGGGGTGATTATGGCACCCAACACCCCAGCAGGACCTGCCCGTTCATCTCCTCCTATCGCCCTGAGCACCCCTGCAAAAGGTCCCTTTGGGGGGACCCTTGTGTAACTGCAGCTCAGGCTGCTTCGCTTGCCCCAGGTAGCAGGTACGGGGGGTTCTTGGTCCCCTGCACCCAGGTACTACCTGGACATAGCAGAAATGGCCTGGGGCCACAGTCACATTTCTGGGGAGGAAGGCAGAGCTGCAAAGAGCTTCCCACCACCACAGGGGTGAAGGTGCTGGCCACGGGTTCAGCACCGAGCACGAGCGGCGAAGACAGGCAATACCTGCTCCAGCACAAAGTCTCTGAGGGGAAAGGTAGCCCCTGAATACAATTTTAGCACACCTGAACTGTGGTGAATTTCTGCCTTTTGGTGTCCAGTGCCACTGGCGTTTCTTGCCTGATTAGAGGCTCCCTAAAACTGAGTTCCTCACCCAGCTGTCCCCTCTGCCGTTCCCCCAACCAAGCGACGGTGACCCTTCCTTTTTACTCATGCATTCACCTGCAAAGCTCTGAATTGGTAAAGACAGGTGTCACCGGTGCTCAGCATCTCCTGTGGCCAAGATATTTATTTGTTATACCTGTCAGCCCAGTCAATGAGTGCTCTATCACACCGCGGGCCAAGCATATTCCTCCCTGCCAACCTCAAAAGCATATCTATCTATTCAGCAATGCTCTACGCCGAGCAACTGCAATGCTGCGGGGAGAGGAGATTGTGATCAGCACCATTTGTCTACATAATTACACTTGTTACCGGGCAATTGTTGGGTCAGAGGCGAATGGTTTTTATTTATAGTCTTTCCACATTCATCTGAATTTTCCTGTGCCTTTTCCCATAACAAAGATTGTGATGCCATTTTGGCTTCACACTGCAGAAAGCCTGCTAGAAAACTGAGAAAAAAAATCTGAAAGTAAATCCATTACACTCAATTGAACAGAATTTTACATTAAGGAGCTGGAGAGGTGCCTCAGATTCAAGGGGTGTTTCTAGGAAAAAAGAAACACCATGTACATATTTAACTTCTTTTTTCTTCATATTGTGTAACTTCTATTTCTAGGAAAATATACTGAATTCTGCTAATGTTATACATGGAATTATACATATGGAAGATCAAGATCTGTAGATTTTCAATGTTAGCTTTCATATAGTCCCTTATTAAGAACACTACCAAAGAGAACTCAAATGTACTTGCCTGGATGCTACCTTGTCTTTAAGGACTGAAACAAAAAAAATATACGTCCCCCTTCTATCTCAGTGTCCATATAATCTGGTTCTGAAATTCCCCGAATCAGAAAAAATACTTGTTTTCTTTATAATAAGAATTATGTTTGTTTTCACAAAGATAATGCATAGTATTTCACCTTTTTGTTATGCTTATTAAATAAACAATCTAAATCTGAGTGTAACACACTTGTTGCTTTAGGCAAGCCACTATTTCACTTCTTTAACACCTTAATCATGCAAAGTAGAGCTGCTTGCTTCATTTTCCATTGTTCTGCAGGCAGCCTGGTTAGAAATTCATGCATCATTTTTTAATACAAGAATGGATTTTGCTGAAACTGTATTTTTATCTAGATGTATTTTTTTTCAGATTAAATATATATTTTTATTTAAAAGTAGAATCATTTAAAATTAATCATGGAATTTTAACAATGTACTGCCAAACTTCTTAAATTCCATAAATTGATTTACATTAAACAACATGCAGTATTCAAGTATTACATGTCTGTTGGTAAAGATTTGCTGACCACCAAGCCACTGAGCTGGGAGAGCTTGAGTGACTGGGGAAAATGGTCTTTGATGAAATGTTCAGTCTAAGTTTGATAGCTGTAGCTTTCTCTGCAGAGAAGGTATTTTCTTCACTTTATTCAGGTTAGCTCTGTTCAATATCTAGTTCATGCAAAGGTCTCCCTTGAGAGCCGATAAAGGCAGAAAATCTTACTTTCTACTGTAGGTAAAAGCTCCATGGCAGATGCTGAAATCTGTTAATTCTAAATTCTTGCAGGACACAGTAAATAGAAAGAAACAGTTCTGCCTACTCAGTACAAAGAATGGTTAACTTGACAAATAGGTCAGTTTAATATAAGTAATAAATGAAACAAATGAACATAGTAAATATGAAATGTCATTCATTGGTTTCTAAGATAACAAAAAGTAAAAATCAGGAATCTGAATAAATATATCAGGAGCTTTTATATAACTCCCTAAATACAACTTAATATAGCTCCACCTTTACAAACCAAAGTGCCTAATGTAAACAAAGTAGCAGTCAAAATAATCTGGTGTGTGATATTCTCACAGCAGTGGAACAGGACTGACTGTAGCGATCAAGGACTTTTCTCCCATCACCAGTCGGACCACGGTAATTATGCTTCCAGCCAACAATACTGTAAGCAAGGAGAATATGATGTAAAAAGAAATTACCCACTCTTCTTTGGGTAATAAGATACTTCCCAGTCTAGATTATCAAACAAGTGGGGTCACCTTATTATTTGCTGCTATACTGTGGCAGAAAACCAAAATACTTTAATGGTATCAACTGAGAAGAACCAACCCTTTTCCAGGAAACTAATTTAAAAAGGAAACGCATGAAAGAAAGATGAAGTGATGATTTCAATTACATTCCTTGCTTGCTTTTGCCCATGGTAAGGCCATCAAATCAGCTCTTGGCTTATTTTAAAAAAGCCAAAGCACGCCGAGCTCTTTTGAATCTTTGCAGACATTTTCTTCAGCATAGTAGTGATTTCTGTGGCCCTCTTCTGCCCCCCTCTGATGTTTCCAACACCCGTTCTTAAAGCAGTGGCACCAAAACACAGTCTTCTAGCATCAGTCTCACCAAAGCCAGACTTACAACCTCCATTCTATGTAATCAATTTTCTCACTCGAGTTGCTTATCTACTGTGATTCCTGAAATATTCCCCTCAAAGGTTAGGACTCCTTGGAACACAATTCCTCTTTCTCTCAGCGAAAATAGTATTCTTTAGCCTTAAATTCAGTATTTCGCTTTATATAGATGGACTGGGGTTACTAAGCAACCCAGGTTGCTCGCTATAGCAAGTGGCCTGGACTCTTTGTATCATTTGCAAATTTCATTGACGGCAATATTCCGTCAGCTTCCAGGTTGCCTGAAAAACACTGAAAACATATGTCTAATTGTGAACTTTTTTGAAACCTGCTGCAAATGTTCTTCCTCAATTATGACTCCTCATGCCAAGTATTACCCGTGGTGTCCCCATTTAGCATGTGCTCTATTGACATTGTATGGGGTTAATTTTTTATCAAAACATTAAATAGATTGAAGTAAACTCTAATAAATTCTTTGCCTGGGAATATTGTAGAGCCAAGGTAGCTGAAAGGTACTGTAATCAGAAGTGAGGGACTGGGTTCAAATACTACTTAGTAGAAGAGGGAATTGACCCTGTGGCTATTACAGTCCTGTACTACAAAATAAAAGGATATATGACCACCACTACGTCTAGCTAAGCTGTGAGCCCACCTATCCTTCTCCTTTGCTTTTGTAACATCTGCCTCAAATCACAATATCGTTAGTTAAAATCAATTAATCTGCCTAAACCCAAATGGAGCCTCTTGCCCCCCCATCTCAAAATGAAACCCTCCCTTTATCCATTCAGATTGATTCAATATTTATTATTTATTTCCTGGGTGGATTAAGTGATAAATCAGTTTTGTGCACATTCCTGGTATGCTTAATACCACAGAGATTTCGTAATTCAATTGTTAGGCTTGGATACATTGTGTCAAATGGCCTCAGCTTCCTTATGGTGTGCTTTTCATGGTAAACAGGACAGAACTCCAAAACTGCATCTTGGAGACAAATCCAAGAAAAATTGAAGCTGTTGGCTCTAGCCTGTCTTTCCTCTTAGTAAAAATACAAGTGAATGGTCAACTAAGTAGATACGGAAACTCATATTGTTATACACACCTCTGACACATTATGGTCCAGATAGAAAAATGAGTCACACAGAAGTGTAGATAATTAGAAGAGAGATCACTTAGTAACAAGTGATGTATTCAGTAAATCTACTTTCTGGGAAGCGAGAAATCTAAGCCATGACCTTGTATTCCTTTAAGACCCCAAATAAAGTTGCAAAAGTTTGACTACATGTGTATAGTCAAAACACCTGAAAAGAAAGCAAGCAAGCAATTAGAAAGAAGGAAGCTGATTTTGCACTTGTAGAAACAATGAAAACTGAGAAAAAACCTACAATTTCATCTGCTTGGGTAGAACATGACGTTTCAGATGTTCAATCTATAGCTTCTAATAAAATTACATTTAAGTAATATAAATTATATAAACACAAAGATTTGTATTTTCACTGGTTTGTGTGAGCAGTTATTAAATAGTGTATATTCTTTATATCACTTTTTCTTTTTTTATATGAAATAACACACCAGAAGCATTTTATTTTGGAGACTACAGGTAGCTAAACTTGCTTGATTATGATATATGGGGTAATGAAATATTAAATACTGTATGACTTAAGCTCAATGCATTCCCTTCACCTTTATCTTAGAAATACGCAGTGACAAAAAGTGATAATATCCTAAAATTTCATTACCTATCATACACAGGATGATCAAATATCATTACCAAAGCTGAGCCAACCTGTAACCAGACACTGAGTTTCATAAAATCCATCAGATACACTGGAGTATATTCCAACAAGAAGCAAATAACATAATATTTACAGTAGCTATATGAAACCACAAAGAAAGATGAAGTATGACAGTGATATGAGAATCTTCATTACTATTTTGGTGGAGCAGTCTCTGGAAGTATACATATATATATAAAAGATCCCACACTTAAGAAGCTAGGATGAGTGGACTCCATTGTTTAGAAATAATTTTGTGTTTTAAAATGTAGTTTCTTATAAACATTATTCTTCATAAACAAGAAAACTTTAAGAAATTCTGAATTTTTCCTTCAACAAGTCCTAAACAGAAAGGAGCTTTCTTTTCTGTTCCTCTAGTGAACGGTAAGGATCCTCCTTCTCTCCCTTCCAATCCAAGTCATTCTTTTTCCTCTCCACTTTTCCCGATCCTACCAGTCCTTCTAATACTCTTTCCTCTAATTGTGGAGCCTATCCTCAGACACTATTATTTCCATCAGTTTCCGAATTCTTCCAGTTTCCTTTCCCCAAGTCCAGTAAGTACTTTGAAATTGTTAAATACCATTATTTTTCTCTTTCTAGAAAATCTCATCTATTTTTGAGAGATATCGTCATCATATTTGTCTCAGAGTTTTCACCTTGGGCTTCACTCAGATTGGGAGGAGTAACAATTTGTAGGTTACCTTAAATATCTTTAAAAAGTTTGAAAAGAGATTTTCTCTTGTTCCTTTAGAATTGAAGCCAAGGGTGAGACAAAATCCTCTTCCCATTTCCAGTATAACCACAACAGAGTCCAGGTAATCTAACAATAACAGGAGAAGAATAAAGTCTGAAAGACCCTTTTCAAGCCTTGAGTTCCCCATTTTACATCAGTTTACCTTTGGGGTAGTATGGTATGATGTATCAAGCCTGCACAGGCATGAGAAGGTTTAAGGGCAAAGGTCTACATTTTGAGGAATGCAAGGGAATTTGAGAACAACAATGCAGAGTCGGTAGGAGAAAGTGAGTCAGGTATTACTGCAGTATAGATAATAAGCATAGCTATGGAAACAAGTTATATTAAAGGGTTATTCTATTGTAACCTGTGGTACTAGGTGGACTGCACTGTGTAAGGTACTGATTTAGATGCAGTGTTCACAAACTCCTGATGTAAGTCTGAGAGTTAGCCGCTCAATCTTTAAAAGAGTAGGACACGCAGAGGAGCACAGGAGACTAAATGGCAAAGGAGGCATATGACCACAGTTTTTGTATCCATGTGAATCCTGGAAAACTTTAGGGTCCCATTTACTACAATGAATAACCTCTGGAGGCCCCCAAGAAGAAGAAGAGCCCAACTGCAAATGGATAAGCATTTCCAGACCCAGATGCCACATAATTCTAGTGACATAAAAAAGGCTTTAACCATTTAACCTTTTACCAGGGAAAAGACGCAAACATCCAGAGATGTGACTAGAGTCCCACCAGCATTACAGGTTGGAATAATCAGGTGATCCAGTTCTTCACCTCAATTATATCTGTAATATTAATAGGTTTCATTCTAGCTGGGAAAGATTAAGATAATTTTCATACTATTCAATTTGCACTCATATTCTCCTGGCCCAGAAAATAAATATGTAGTATGTATAATAAATAGAAGGATAAAATACAAGTCAGGAATACAGGGGAGGAAAAAAAACCTGAGAATGAAGAACTTACTTGTCAGAAGACCAGTGATATTTAAAAAACTGCTGTTGTCGGTCAGTTTTTGCAGTCACTCTGCAGTCTCAAGGAAGAAATCTAAAGGTGTTGAATATACTCTGAAAAGAAGAAAAATGAAGGGCTTAGTAATTAGATCACTTATCAAATACTAAAACAAGACTTGTCCAAAATAACTTGCTTTCCCATTTTATGGGATTATTCATTCCTAAAATAATTTCTTATTCCACCACTGAATCTCTGCAGAGAGTTTATTGGCTTCTACCTGTTGAACTGCGCAGATCAGGCTTCCTGAAGTGCACAGGGATTCAAAACAATGAGAAGAGTAATTATTTAATTTATTCCTTTGCATACCTACACTCTCGCAGCTGTTCCAGCTGTGAGAGCAGTGCAAATAAAAGAGGCCCACCTCCTTTCTGGTATAATATACCAATATGTTGGAGTAAATGACTTACCAAAACAGGCACACAAAAATCATGTTCCTAAATGTCTTTTAAACAATTGGCTAGAGTTCATTGGCTATCTTTTGGACTAATTCATGTATTTGGCCTTCTTATTTGTGATCTAATAGCTGAGGATGCCCCTTTGTATTCACAATGTTATTCTGCATTTCAAATCTAGCTTTGTAATTTACATTTGTCTTTAATGGACAGGAGTCAAGGAGCTACCTCAGCTCTCCAAATCAAAATGAAATGGAGAGACTGGGAGATGACCGGCGTTTCCATCTGTGCAGACTGTGGGGGGAGGAGGTAGAGGAGTTGGGATTGAAGGAGTGAAGTTGAGCTTGGCAAAAAGAAAGGGTGGAGGGAAGGTGTTTTCAGTGTTTTTTTCTCATCACCCTACTCTATTTTTAATTGGCAATAAAATAAATTCATTTTCCCCAAGTCAACTCTGTTTTTTCACCCATGGTAGTAATAAGTGAGTTATTGCCTTGTCTTTACCTCAAACCATGGGATTTTCCATCTTATTTTCTCCCCCTGTTCTGTTGAGAAGGGAAAGTGAGGCCATGGTCAACCCACCACAGTTACAAAATAAAGTTGCCGTTGCTGATCTCTCCCAGACCAGAAGGACTGAGATTGAAATGGAAAAAAAACTGCCATACTCTGCCTACAATGCATGGAAGTAAACAGAATTAGTAAGGAACAGAACTCTTTCTCAGAGAAAACTGCGTTGACAGGAAATCTTCAAAACCCCCTAACTTCTGTACTGTATTGCAGCTACAGATTTGAAAATGAGATCTTATGTTAACATGAAAAAGTCAAATGACTCATACTCCATTAAATGAGAGTGCTGAAAATCTCATTTTAGAAAGATCTCTGCTGTGAATACAATACTGAGCTCTTTCTGATAAGGAATTTTTCATAACGATCATTGAAATATAACATAACAAGTGCTTTAAAGTCAGAGATGATACTGATCAACTTGCAGTAATATATTTATTCTGTCAGCACTTCTTTTAGAAACAACTATTTTAAGTTCTCCCAGAGCTAGGTTTTAACAATCTGAGGTGATTTATTTAATTCCAGATTTCATTAAGTTCCAGAACTCCATCTTATAGTAGTAACACATTTTGGCTGTGAAAAAGAATTGAAGGGATATGCATCTCTACTCGATATTGAAGACTATGGGACGAAATCTTCATTAAGTTAATACAGCAAAAGGTTATGCATTGTTTGGATTCCTTTGGTTTTGGTCAGGATATGCCTTAGTGGCAAAATTAGCAAAACCGTCCTAGAAAAAGCTCACTGAATGAATTCATTCCTGAATGGCTTTCGTGTTAGAATTAATGTTCTGTTAAAATAATCAACAACCCACTGAAAAGATGGGGTCCATGGGAAACATCCACATTGCCTCACATACTTGTTGTGAGAAATCTTTGGTATAACAAAAACCTAGAATAATATAAAATTGCCAGTAGAACTGATCAAATATTAAATTCTACCAACTATCATCCTGTTTACAGCCCCAAACACTCTTGTAATTTAGCTGTGTTTTCATGGCTAAGTAACTAACGTCTCATGCCTGTTCCCTGGGAAATCTATAAACACCCAGTGAAATTAACTGTTGGTTGGGAAAGAGAGCTTGGAAACGGCTTTATGAAAATGTCACCTAAATCCTCATCAACTGTCAAAAAAGGAAATGGTATGTTAGGAAATATTAGGAAAAGAACAGAAAACAGCAGAAGAAAACACGATAATGCTGCCATAAAAATCCATTGCCCACCTAACATTTTGAATATTGAATATGGTTCCAGTCATCTCATCTCAAAAATGACAGGGTAGCAATAGAAGGATAACAAAAAGGGTGACAGGATGATCAAAGGTATGTAACGGCTTCTCTACTTGGAGAGAAAAAGTAGTTTTAGGATTTTCTTATTGGAGGAGGGAGAACTGAGGGAAAGGACTGTGACAGAGCACCAGAAAATCATGAACAATACTGAAAAAGTGAATAAAGAAATGCTTTTTCACTGTTTTTCATAGCACAGGAAGCAGTCCAAATAAAACAGGCAGTTAGCAAGTCTAAAACATAAAACCCAAGAAGGGATGCTATCCACAAAGATCATAATTAAATGGTGGAACTCGTTGCCACAGGATGCGGCAGATGCCACATACATGTGCGGGCTTCAAAAAGCAATTCACTGAGGTGATAAAAGAAACATCCACCAGTCTGTATTTTAGGCAAAGATGGACAATATTAGTCTTCAGCTTAAGAAGCACCATAGAGCGATGTGGGATGACACCAAGGGAAGTTATCCTTTGATCTGATTTAAATACAGCTGTCACAATGTCCTCATTCATTTTGCTCTTTTATTGCATTCTTGGTGATCTCTTGCAACCTGCAGATGTTAGCTAGTGTGCAAGGAAGCTTTTGAGGGCAGAAAATTCCTAGTTGTGCTCATCCCCTTGTGCAACTTCACATCCTAGGGTAATTAGAGTAAGGGAAGTGTTAATTTCTGGGCACTTTACAAGTCCATCCGTAGTCCTGAAACTAAAAATTGAATATAATGATAATTACATAATACTCCATACAGCCATGTCATAATCTTTTAGTGTTTTGGCACCTTACATAAATGAGTAAGTAAGAATGGTTATACTAGGGCAGACAGAAGATCCATATATCTAAGCCATACCCCATCTACAACAATGGCCAAAATACAACGTTAGCTTTGGCTAGCCTGACAGATTTAACTTTCAGGATACTATACACTTCAGAAAGCCATGCAAACCTTTTTTGCCTTGAACAGACACTGAGTAAACACTATGAAAGAAAAGCTTTGGAGGAAAATCCTCCTCAGGCCCAAGTCCTAGTTCACATCCCAGCTATTGGGATCACACCAAGAGATGCCCCATCACTTCTAGTTTTCATGGAAAAATAATGTAGGCAGATCTTTTGTTTTGTTTTTGGGGCATAGGAAACAACAAAACCCTTTCCAGGTCAATTTTACTACCCTGGCATGAGGTGGGACTGCTGGTGTGGCTAAAGCCCAGCCTGAGGAATGCTTTGTTTGTGGAGCATAGTACACCCATATTTCTGAGTCCATGAGGAAAGCTCTTCTGCTGTGGGTGTGACCACAATAGACCACACTGGCTCAATCACTTTTGTAGCAGTTTACTGCTTCATCTCCCAGTGCACATCTTAAGAATTAAACTTCACTGTGTAGAAAAGATCCCAAGTTAACTGGGAAAAGAAAAAATGAAGCAGCTCAAGGGGCCATGCAAACCAGGGCTTAATCTACTGGACATGCTAGTGCCCTTCCATGTTAGTCTCACCCACTCAACCTACACTTAACCTTGGCAAAAAGGAGTAGCTTCTTCTTGTAGTTTGTACCAGGCCTACAAATTATATGAACTATAGTGTGCCTGCAGGGCTTCCACACTGGTATGAGAACGGACATTAAACCTTCTACTGGCCCAGCACAGCAATAAACACACTTCAGATGACATTGGTGTACCAACAGCTTCTTGCATAGTCCCAGCCTTATTTTTCAATGGAAAACAGGAATGTGAGCATAATCAAAGAAATAATGAAATTCATAGGAATAAGTTAAAGAGTAGAAAATTATTAAATTTTTGATAGCTTAATTCTTTGCATTGAGTGTAGGTGTCAAGGTGCTGCCCATTGGGGCACTGCAGGGGTGGCGCCTGTGAGGAGCCAGGCTGGCGGCACCTCTGGGAAAAGATATTTAAGAAAGGGTAGAAAATGCCACACAGGCAGAGGAGAAGGGAAAAAACATGAGTGAGAAACAACAGAGGCAGTACCAAGGTCAGAGGAGGAGCATGTGCTCCAGGCACTGGAGCAGATAGCCCCTGTGGCCCGTGGAGGACCCCACGCTGGACAAAGAAGATGTTTCCTGAAGGACTGTGGCCCATGGGAGAGAATGCGGGCTGGAGCAGGGGAGAAGAGTGAGAGGAAAGAAGCAGCAAGGAAAAACCATTTTGTACTGACCATAACCCTCATGACCCCTACACCTCTGCGAGGGGAGAGCTTTGGGTGCAAAGGAATGAAGCTGAGCATGGGAAAGGGGGGAGGAAAAGTCTTGGTTAATGTTTGTCTTCTTGTTTCTTTCTGCCTGAATCCATTTTAATTGGCAGTAAATTAATTTTCCCCAAGTGGAGTCTGTTTTGCCTATGACAGTAACTGGCAAGTGATCTCATCTTTATCTCAACTCATGAGATTTTTCATCCTATTTTTCCCCCCTGTCCTTCTGAGGAGGGGGATTGAGAGAGCAGCAGGGTGGGGGCCTAGCCACTGGCCAAGGTCAACCCACCACATCATTGGATCAGGAAACATGTTTATGCTACTGGTTTTGGGTGAAAGCATCCATACTGGGTTTGTTGCACCTCAATTATGTACATGAATTCCATACTTTCAGTTAACTTGATCTGAATTGCTCTGAGCAAACCTTATATAGACAAGCAACAACTCTCTTCTCAGGGAGCATAAGGATGCAACTGTACTTTCCTACTACATCCACTGTAGCTAGTTTGTAAATGCATTATCCAACCCTATTTCCCGCTTGCAAATTGTTAACGAGCAGACTTCTGCCAATGCATTTGTTAATCCAAGTGGAGTCTGTTTTGCCTATGACAGTAACTGGCAAGTGATCTCATCTTTATCTCGACTCATGAGATTTTTCATCCTATTTTTCCCCCCTGTCCTTCTGAGGAGGGGGATTGAGAGAGCAGCAGGGTGGGGGCCTAGCCACTGGCCAAGGTCAACCCACCACATCATTGGATCAGGAAACATGTTTATGCTACTGGTTTTGGGTGAAAGCATCCATACTGGGTTTGTTGCACCTCAATTATGTACATGAATTCCATACTTTCAGTTAACTTGATCTGAATTGCTCTGAGCAAACCTTATATAGACAAGCAACAACTCTCTTCTCAGGGAGCATAAGGATGCAACTGTACTTTCCTACTACATCCACTGTAGCTAGTTTGTAAATGCATTATCCAACCCTATTTCCCGCTTGCAAATTGTTAACGAGCAGACTTCTGCCAATGCATTTGTTAATTATGCACTGAATTATTTGGACAAAGCATTTTTAATGTGTGGGTTGTCCATCAGCTGTTTGCTATTGGCCATGCATTGTCAATAATTGTTTTGACTTCTGCCTTATGTGACTTATGGTGCAGAAAGTATGATATCACTCATGAATGGCCACCTCATAGTAACAATAATGTTTCTGCTTACTGAACAGATGAAAACGACCTTCCAAAAAGACACAGGTGAATAAGGAGTGACTGAATAACAAACAGCAAACAGCTACCATGTTAGCTTGCACCTGGATATTGTTGTTTACATGCAAGTACAAAATATTCAGCAAAGCGAAGCAGTTTCTCACACATATAAGTTAGTATTTCTCAATTCTTCATAAAAAGAATTGAAATGTCATCAAACAAAATAGCTGTTTGGATCTAACAGATGTTTTATTCAAATGTTATAGCCATAGTGAATCAGTTTATAAAAAAACAAGTTTGCTGTGACCAACATGTAATCTGTAATGCAGAGGTTGCCATATTACTGAAGAAGTTTTGAGTGAAAGAGCTTTGCGTGAAAGAGCTATGAGGGCAACCAAATAGAATTATTATATTTGCTGTAAGTTGTTTGGACAACCACCTGGAATGATTTAGTTTGCTTTAATCTTGGTCAACCCTAGTGCATTCTTTTTTCTGTTTTTCCTTAAAACCTCTGTGCCACCTGAAAAGATCACATCTGGTAGGGTCAATGTGTTTTCTTTGCCCTTCCAATACCACACACACAACATTTTTTAAGTCCCAAAGGCCTTTGACATTGCATTACGATAGATCAGCCACCTCTAATATGCTGAGAAGGAAGAAAAGCAGACTCCCCAAGAGAGGGGAAGCAGACAATCTGCCCTGAGGCTTCCCTATTGTTATTTCATTTAGAGAGACAGGCAATACCACAGTATCTATGACAAGAGAGGAAAAGATTTCGAGTCCCCCCAGCTGTCTCCTCCTTAATTCGATGCTGACTCTTTAGTTGGTCCCAACAGTCCATAAAACACTGAGATTTTTCATGGCTGCTGTGCTAGAGAAATCATCTGCCTGCTTGTGATGTGCTGTTCTTCTGCTTTGAGCAATACTCCAAAATCAGTAAGCACACGAGTAATCATAGGCAGCAGACACCATGCTACCTTATCCAGCAACAAGCTATTTTTTTATTGAAGTTTATCCTGGTGTGTCAGGAAGAAGATTCATGCTTAAACTTTTCTAAAGGCCTCAGCTTAGTTTCATAAGGACATGTAAGGATATATGTGAAGAACATTACACAGTTCAGTACGCATTGCTTTGGGAAGGATGGACAAAAAAAGAGTGTGGTGGTCAGCGTGGTATCCTTGTTTGACAGGCTTGGACTGAAAGCTGCACAATACTGTGCAGATAACAAAGAACAAGGGTTGTTTCACTGACACACGCCGTAGGAGGTAACCTCTTCTCTCCGAGTAGACACTGATCAGTATTGGTTAGGAACAGGGAATCTCTGAGGGACCATGCCTAGTTAATACACCATCTCAACTTAGAAAATACCAGCGTGTTTATTGTGTTATATTGCTCAGTAGAAATATTAAGCTCTTCCAGAGTTATCATTCTCTTCTGCAGTAGGTATCAAACTTTACTGGTTGAGAAGCGGTATTATGCAGATGGTACAAAGAGGCTGAGCCACATGCCTCAGGCCTTGCAATGGTAGTGGTAGAACTAGAAGTAAAACTCATATCAGCTATCTTAGATGCTATGCAAGTTCCATCACTGCAGACAGACTTACACAGATGACACGTCTCTACCAGGTAAGGGCAGAGAAATGACGTAACTTGCCCCATGTCACATAGGTGAGGCTTATTTAACTTTCATAGTATTGCATTACCTGCTAAACTGCTCTACCTCTGGAATTAGCTAAGGCTAATGAAACGGTGATGTTATCGGAAGGCTACTGAGAAGAAAAGTCTCACTGTGAATTGCCTAAAGTTACTGCTTACATCCCCCAAATGACACCCATTAAAGTACCACTCTCCAGCAAAGAGAAACTAACAATCATCACACAAACATAACAATTTGCACAGAGAACTAACTATACAGGAGGTTTAAGTTTACTAGGAAGAAAAATTTTTAACATAGTATCAATTTAATCAACTATTTTTATTCCAGGGCTACAATGAATGAATACTACCATATTATAAGAATCTGTGAGGACAATCCCATTTCACTTATATATGAAATCAATGGCCTTACATTAGAAAAGAACCTCATTCAGGGCATCCTTGAAACCATTCACATGATTAAGAAGATCAAGATTTCACTTAATAAGGTCAGCTGACATCCCTGATGCATATCACATATCACCAATTATACTGTTATGTTATCCTTACTCAGCGCTTCAATACTTAAAAAGCCATTTCATCCATTCAAGCATCAATATTGATCTCTGGCTACATTAAGTATTTCCAGTTAAACAGTGTGAAAAATTCCACCTTTTCAGCTATGGTTTTAGTTAAATAACTTGGCTGAAAACTGCCAGAATAATTCTTATCCAATTTCCTCATTCTACATATGAGAATGATTGGCAGTAATCTACTTCATTCAAACAGTGATCTCCCATAGTTTTCCAACAAGATATAAATGGAAACAAATAATTTTGATCAATCTTCAGCTTATACACACAATAAATAACATATTGCAATCAGTAAGCAAATCTGTAAGGGTACAGTTTATAGCAGCAGGTCATTTGCTTGTACTGCAATTTACATTTCAGTTTTCCCATATCCGCTTAGCAATTTTACCTGCTATGTTTTCCAGAACACTGCGGTGTATCCTGTTGTCATAGGCAATTTGATCGTGCAGAAGCAGAGTGATGTTTCCATAATTTAACTTGCATGCATACGTCCACCTTACCCTTCCTTATGCCAAAAGGAAAGCCATAGTTGTTTCCATTGCTTGCAGATCATGACCTTCTTATGCAGAGATCAGCAGGCCCTCTTTGATCCCTGTGTGACCTCCCACAGAACATGTGATGCAGAATCCCACTTGGTTTGTAAGTCCCTGACTGCAAGCCTAAACTACTCCCTTCCCACCCGCATCCTACCTTTTGACAGCGAAGCTGTTTGGTGTTAGTGCATGAAAATAGGATTCCTCTTAGAAATTATGCTTCCCTCACCTTCCATGGCTGTCTCTATCTCCTCTAAAGATAAAACAGACAAAATAAGAAAAGGTGATAGAAAAATGGCTCTACAGAAGGAAAGAAGGTCAGAGACAGGGAACTGTGGAATTACTGCTGGTCAGATTCTGCCGTCCAGCTCCAGGGTAGGTTTTTCTTTAAGATAAGGCAGCACAGTCTATTCCATCAGCCAGATCATTACAAAAAATATTGAACAGTTGGGGGAGTTGAAGGGTTGCATACTGGAAAGGGCTCAGTTGATGATTTCAAGCCCAGTCCCTCCTGGGAAAATCTGCAAGATAAGCATGGGTTCAGAAAGTCTAAAAATTGTCATGGGGGCTGAGATGAGGAGTTTGCAGTATAGGCAACTCGTGGGTCAGGGGTTGAAGGACAACCCAATCTTCAGTGCAGATAGTGGACAATGACCTGCATAAGGCACAAGAGCCAGGAAACACCGTGCCTTGGTGCTGCATAAACCCACTGGGGCTTGTAGTTTACTTTTCAAGGAGGGGCAATGAGGCCTAAGAGAAATCTGACCCTTTCTGCATCAGTCTGCCACCATTAAACCTGACATCTTTGTACTTAACAGCTGCAACAGCATCACAGTCTATGGATTGAGACAGATGCAGAAATTTTTTATGGGTACCCACTGCAGTAAAAGTGAAAACTCTTCCGAAACATAAAAGTTCTTTGAATCACTACAGTATTTATAATGAAAAGAGAAGTTAGTCATTATAAATATGTAAGTGTCTTAAATAAAGATTAGTTAAGAACCAGGCAGGAAGCTACCTTTTCTTTTTAAGCAATAAATTTTTAATTGCAAAGTATGCTTTAGTAACAAATTGGTGCTTAATGGAGACATAAAAGGAGAAATCTGAAGGTCAGGGATAATGATCGGATACCTGCCTATGCCTCTGCATGTAGAACACGATGCTATACTTGAGCAAATATTGCAAAAATTATTGAAAGATATTCATTTGAATAAAATGCTAAGTTCTGTTAAGTATTTACCATCCTTTTTATTTTCATGAGTTCATGCTCATATGCAAGAATATCCCTTAAAAGAATACAAATTGCAAATACTCCTACAAATTTTTCTGTGGTTGACGTGTCACTGATTAGGAAAGGAACAACAGAAAGATGCCACTTGGAAGAGATGAAAACATTTAATTTTAACTACATGGAAGAAGCCATATTTATGGAGTATGAACATAAGCAAAGAGCTTCAGTTTTCAAGTAATCGGGTAATAACTTTGTTAGCCATCTGAAGATAGATGCAGGCATTCCATGTGCAATGTCATGGCCTATTTTAAGGTGTTCTCCACCTGTGTGAAAAGAATGATAATTCTCTGGTCTTTTAAGATGAACAGAAACCAGAAAGGCACCGCGAGTTCAATTATTCTCAGCTACTCAGAGAACCTGGAAAAACTGGTTATGAATGCATGGGCAGGGCATATTTTGATTTTGTTTTAGCATAGTGCCTTGGTTTGTTTTATTGACTGACACTTCCCCTGTTGAGTGAGCTTATTTATGCAACTGTATGTGTAGAGCTTTACACGTAAGTTAGGATATATATGTGAACCATCCAGGTTCACAGTGCTTTTGAGTATTGGGTACTAAGCGTAAGTACTAGCATTTTATAGACACTGTGCATTTAAGGAAAGATAATTCCTGCAATATTAGTTGCATAAAGGCAATTCTGAAATGCAGTTTTATAATTGAATGAGCAGATTTGAAAGAAAATTCAAACTGCAAGAAGAATCTTACTTGAACTGAAACCTAGCTCTTGATACAAAACCTATGGATCAGGCTGAAATCATGCAGTCTCCCTTCATATGAATGTGGCCTCCCAACATGAACAGAAAAAGTCTCCATCTTATATTCTTGCTTGCCCTTTGCACATTCAGAACTAAGAACATAAGAATGATAGAAGTAAAGGGCCAGAGAAAACATTATGGAGTTTCCCCCGGTTACTCTCTTGGTGGCATGCTCGACAGAAAGAAGGTTTCTTTTTTTTTTCTCTACTATTTGAATTTCCTAGATGCAACCGTCCAAACTTATCTCAGGCAGTAGGACATTGCTATGATTTTTGTGTACTGACCACACCACCTTTCCCCCCCTCCTCCTGCCC
>NW_009259854.1:230697-250922 GCF_000687185.1 Egretta garzetta
CCCCCCCTCCGCCCCGCCCCCCCGGCCCCCACCTTTATTCTACGTTTACAGTGGAACTTTGCATGCTTTCCCCCTAGCCACTTTCTGGTAAACTGAAACTAAGAAATGAACACAAGCGAGAGTGAGTGGTTTTGCTTTTGGCAACTTTTCAGAGTATCACTTGAAATGGCAATATTTTATTATTTTGTCTTGGGAATGAAGTTCCTAACCAAAACCACCGCAATAGCAGAGAGTGTGTTTTCTTTCTTTGGTATTAGCACAGCAGATACCACTACACTTAGTATAAACTGTTAGTCTCACGAACTGCAATTATACCAGCTTCTCTTTTCCTGGTGATCAATCACTGGTACTTCTTATGGCAATAATAGAGCATTAGGAAAATCCTCTATGCCCTACTGCCCCATGGCAGAGGCAGGAAACAACCTCCTTCTTTGCAAACAAAAAATTGCTAGTGAACCCTAAAGCAGAGTATTAGAATCACAGGATCATAAAGGTTGGAAAAGACCTCCAAGATCATCAAGTATAACCATCAACCCAACACTACCATGCCTACTAAAGCATGTCCCAAAGTGCCATGTCTACATGTTTTTTGAACACCTCCAGGAATGGTGACTCCACCACCTCTCTGGGCAGCCTGTTCCAATGCTTGACCACTCTTTCAGTAAAGGAATTTTTCCTAATAACCAACAGAAACCACCCTGACAGAACTTGCAGCCATTTCCTCTTGTCCTATCGCTTGTTACTTGGGAGAAGAGACTGACCCCAACCTCACTAAAGCCTCCTTTCAGGCAGTGGTAGAGGGCGATAAGGTCTCCCCTCAGCCTCCTCTTCTCCAGACTAAACAATCCCAGTTCCCTCAGCTGCTCCTCATCAGACTTGTACTCCAGACCCCTCACCAGCTTTGTTGCCCTTCTCTGGACATGCTCCCGCACCTCAATGTCCTTCTTCTAGTGAGTGGCCCAAAACTGAACTCAGTATTTGAGGTGCGGCCTCACCAGTGCCGAGTACAGGGGCACGATCACTTCCCTACTCCTGCTGGCCACACTATTCCTGAGAGACGCCAGAATGCTGTTGGCCTTCTTGGCCACCTGGGCACACTGATGGCTCATATTCAGCCAGCTATCAACCAGTACCCCCAGGTCCTTTTCCAGCAGGCAGCTTTCCAGCCACTCTTCCCCAAGCCACTTACTGAAGTGATGCATTGAAATGATAGATTCAAAAATGGAAAAAGTGGGCAGTTAAATACAAGAGATTTTGAACTTCATGGTCTTATCTGAACATATTTGGTCAAATCCTCAGTTGGTATAAATAATCTTAATCCCTGAACCTCAGAGATACATTGGTTCTCCCCTTGCTAGTTATGTAGCACAAGTCAAAAAACAATCCAGTGCTGGCTTCCCACCTTGCTAAGCTTTGGTGGTTTGCATATTTTATAAAACAATTTGAGAAACAACCATGAGGATTTACCAGCATTTTACATGATGTCCACTTAGAGAACCTGAGTAACTCAGCTGGTAAATGGCCTAGGAGCTGCTCTGCCTTTCCAGAGGGTGGCCTACGCACACCAGCAGGACCATCTGCGGTAGCCTCCACAACATCTCCACAGCTGTACACATTCTCTGGATCAAATGATGCCTTCAGCCTCCCCAGTATTTACCAAGGCAGTTTTATGAACACCAAGGAACACTCTTCCTTGAGGAAAGTATAAAAACTTCTAAACATTTCTAAGCATTAAAAAGAAATGTGGGGAAAAATAAGAATACTTTTTCAACAATTTTGAGCACTGATTTTCCTGGTAGGTATATGGGGGTATAGACCATATTCTCAAATGCTTCTTCAGCTGTAATGATCTTTCCTTTAAAACTTGTCAATTCAAAATGTTCATGTTCTGTGGTAAGGACTATCTCTCACTGTCTATAAATTTGCTTATGTACAGCATAGGCCATAGTCTTGGTTGGACCAATGAGAAAAAAATCCAAGTGAGTTTGACATCACCTGTATGATGGGGCTCTGTTTTACTGTAGTAAATGTACTCCATTCACTCCAATATATTTTTTCGTTCGTAACAAATATTTGGAAAAGCCATAACACCCCTTGCTTTCCTCAATATTTTGGAGGTGTAAGTTTTTGATAGAGATTACATTTTAGGGATGCTTAATACAAAGAGAAATGAATATTAATGGAACTGATCATTGGATCAAGATATTTATTGATTATAGTAAGAGATTAATCTGTTTAGTTCTGCTAGATTTACAAGATCAAGAAAGAATGAGCAGAAATGCTTCTATACCAAGCTAGACTCGGAAATGAGCACCACTGCTGGCAAATAAAACCACAGTGCCTTTCAATGTTATTCACAAAGGTTGTTTTGGTTGGGTAACGTAGTCATTTGATACCGACATAACTCCATTTATTTCAAAAGAGCTATAAATGGTTGGTTTATCTCTCCACTGAGGAACACATTTTCATGCTGAGGATTCCCCGCTGAGGCCCTAATTACATGGTGCCATACCAGTCTAGCTGAGTGCAGAATCAGGACCTGTACATGGTTTGACCACCAGAGCCGTGGTCCTCCACTTGCCCACACAACCCCTAGTCAGAAACTGATGTTTCCAGGGCGTTCGACTAATGATCAAACTGGCTGACAGAAATCAAAATACAGAGGTTCTTTTCTGTACATTTGTTGTTTGTCTATGGCACAAAGGAAACAAGCACATCCCTTACAACTGACCTTTTTCTATCGTTTGAGCAATGAATGTGTTCAAGCACTGCTGTAAACAGGGTAGGAATACTACTGCTGTGCATCAGGAGTAAAACAAATAAGACCAGACAGTAAAAAAAATGCTTTCTTGCTGAAACAGACCAAATCACAGCATGGAACTTTATTACAGAATCTGACAGCAAAGCACTAATTTGCTTCTTTGAATGATGCAGATCCAATCAATAAATCTCTAGCCATCAGAGCAAATCCTTCAGGAAGATAAACCAAATCAGAAAATCAGAATTCACTCTTCTTTTCACAGAACATTTGAAACATTTAACTTTTTCTCTACTATACTATGTTTCTAAGGTATTGAGTCCATACCAAAGCCACCCTTTATTTTCATCATATAAGCATATCAATGTTCCCGTGTTCCTATTTCTTAAAAAAAATACTTTCATAAATTAAAAAGATAATAAAGCTTCAGTGAAACAGTAAACTATTTCTGCACAGCTTTGAATCTACCAGGTACTTCAAGATGTGCCTTGCTCACTAAGGCCAAGTCAAAGATGAATATGTATGTTAAAAACTATGGCAAATCAAGGATTAAAACCTATATCCTGTATCCACAGCCCTACATACTCTGTGGCTTGTGTAGCATACATTTTCTGAAGTCCGTTATTGTAGTGGAAGAGAAATGTAGCAATGCTCTACTCTCTGGAACTTTGACATTTGCTTGTCAGCTGAAGGTGGCTTTAAAACCAAAGGTTGTTATATAATTATAAATTTAAAAAAGGAACATCATCAACAAGAGCTTCTAGGTCTTCTTTCTTCTGAGACTGAACTCAGGTCTCATTTTTGGCTTGCTTAACAACATAGCCATTTCCTTCATTTGCTCCATGTTTTGAATTTTTCTATTGTCATGACATACTTACAGATGGTGGTAGAGAAGGAGGACACAGAAGAGAAGGTTCTGGCAGGGTTGTGGCCAGACCAAATGGAGTAAATACCTGGGAAGCGGTGGCTAGTATTTATGAAACTTGGCATAATAACTGTGAGGAAAGTAGAGTGCAGCAGAAAGATCTACAGTTTTACTGAAGGTCTCCTTCCAGCCCTGTTTTCTATGGTTTTCTTTCTTGATGCACAAGAGGCCGACTGAAATTTTGGACTTGTAAATTTTTGACTGAAATTTCATGTCCTGTAAGTCCTTGCATGGAGGAAAACAACAGGAAGAGAAGATGAGAATTTAAGTCTTTACTTTCTGTTTGAGAAACTAACAAGATCTTTATGAAGTAAGCAAAAGAAGGGAAAGAAAAGATGGGAGAGAGGAGTAGGTTTTAAGGAAGGAGTTAAGGGTGAGAGAAGTGTTTTGAGGAGCAGGGTTCAATGAAAGCTAAAAAGCAAACCCACCTGGCCAAGAGCACAGTGGAACGGA
Organism: Egretta garzetta; assembly: GCF_000687185.1. NCBI lineage: Eukaryota > Metazoa > Chordata > Aves > Pelecaniformes > Ardeidae > Egretta > Egretta garzetta. Next base: position 234,834 of record NW_009259854.1, read on the forward strand.
AGGAAGAGACAACAATTTGCAGGAAGAAATGTGATCCCAGTGATGGTTTCATGCCAATATCCACAGATTGGGGAAAATGGTACCTTTACCAAGATCCCTTATCCACAACATTATATGATTATCAATAATACAATAAAAGAAGTGTGACTACAAATAAAGTATAGTATGCACTAAGGAAACTAATAGGACACATAAGGTTGGCAATTTCAAAGCAGATACTTGCTATGTTAATTCACATAGGTTTATCTTCCTCTTAAGTATATTCTTAAGTTTACCTCAGCTCCTGGGGCATTAGGACTCCAAGACAAATATAAGAAGGAAAGATATTTTATACCTGGGAACCCTTCTGGTGGCAAAAGTCTCGCTCCGGTTACAATGTTTATTTGGTTTAGACAAGAATCATATTCAGGAGCACCAAAGCTTGCATCTGGATGACACTTTTTGGTTCATGTGTTAAGAGAAGATGCCATTGCACCATTATATCTCCTGCCCTCCCCTTCTGCCCAGAGAACTCCGGAAAGGCTTATCAAGAGAAAACTGGCATGTCCGTTCGACGTTAAGATGCCACTAAGAGAAGGAAAAGAATAATGAGTACAAAACTGAATTTGAAATGTGTCATTCTATCATGCCAGTGAGAAAAAGGAGAGACTCAGACGCATTTTCTGAAGCTCTGTGGAGCACTTTTTGAATCACTAGCTGGGGTTGTTAAGCTGTAAAGTACCTCCATTCACACAGAAAGAAATTAATCTATGTAATACACCTGCAGAGTTGGAAGTGATTAAGTAATAGATATCAGTTTAAAAAGAAACACTTTTTATTTCAGATGGCATCCTCAACCACAAACTACTAAATCCCAATATCTTAAAAGAATTTATTTAGAGAAGGAGCACCTGCATTCATCTAAAGTTTGAATGCAGCAGACAATGGAATGCTTAAAGAAATGGAAATCCTCTTACATACCCACTTGTTGAATATTCAGCGACACACCTTTGTGCTTTCTCCAGCCCTCTGCTTCATACTTAAGATGAACGTCACACAAGTACTTGAAGTTACCCAATTATCCTTCTACAAATCCCTTCTCAAAATTCTTATTTTCCATGATGCCTATAAACACAGAATACAGAAAAGGAGATCAAAGGGACCACAGGAGGTCATTTATCCATCTGCCTAAGTCAGGATCAAATTATTCCTCAAGACCGCTGCAGTCTCCACAGTGACAGAAGGTCTGCCTGAATCAAAGTGATCTATAGCAGTACTTTCTAAATACTCCCTTCACGTTTTCCACACCTTTCCTTTAAGAAAGGAGTCAAGGATGATGTCTTTTACTCCAGTCCACTGTGGAAATGAAGAACACCATTTCCTTCCCCTTGCTGGTGAAGCCATTGCACTACTAGGCTGTTAGCAGTGCTGACCGTTCACCTCACACAGCTTTCACTGTTCCCTTTTATCTTTCTTGCCCATTTCGTCATCTTTTACTTATTGCAGTAAACAGTTAATGCTCCTGACCAACCTTTTGCTCTGTGTGCGCCTAAAATTCAGATCAGGTCTTATTTGCTCGTATCTTTACACACATAAATATGAGAAAAAAAAGATTGTAGTTGTTAAAAGATGAGAAAAATGGGAACTTCTACTAATTATTTCAGAGAAATGTAAAGATAATGGATGTGGGTTAAGCGATGACCAGCAGCCATCTGGGGTTTGCCAAAAATATTGTCAAATCAGTCTAAATTCCTTCTACAATGTTATAACAGGCTTTTTAGAAGAGAAGAGTTAGCTGCTTAGATTTTGACACCATCTCATATAACATTCTTATAAGTAACATGAGGAAAACCAGGTCTGAATGAAATGTTCATACAACAGTTACAAATATGACTGAGTTTATCAGATTAATTAATGAAACGCTATATTTATTGCAAAATCAAAGGATGGAATAAACAGGGTTATCCAGGGGTCCTGCATCCAGTATTGCCCAATATTTTCATTAGTGATGTAGATGACAGAAAAGAAAGTGTGCTTGCCAAGTTTGCAGATCACAGCACACTATGAAGGACTGCAAGGACATTGAAAAATAAGATAACAACCAAAGAGGTTCTCAATAAATTAGAAAAGTGATTTGGAAAGAAACAAACAAAGAAGAGTGTTGCTCAGTATGGTAAAGAGCAAGTTACGCTATTCTTAGGCAGGAAAAATCAACTGCAGAACTATGGCATGGTGAGAGTTTTATGTGAGTCGTGTATGTGTATGAAAATCAAGTTTGTTTCATACTTGGAGTGTAGGTGGGTATCAGGGCTGTAGCATATGCACACCCAGTGCACTTCACTCACTCCTAGTTCAGGAGCTCCCCAGCCTGTCACCTGTATAGATGAGGGAAAGGGCTGGTTTGAGACCAGGGACCAGCCTGAAACCAGATGATGGCCTGATCATTCACAGTTGAGTGTTTGACTGATGTTACAGCAGCCCTCCTGGTGGGAATTTTGGACCCTTCTAGAAATTACTCCTCCCGCCCAGGTCATATCTCAAAGACTGCTCTTTTACATAGATAAGACATTTGTAAAGAGTCAATACAAACCGTTCCTGTAGAAATGGTCATGTTGGACAGTTGTTTATGTATAATTAAGATATTTAAGAGATATTTTATATGTAGTTAAGATATATAAATAGCAACGAATTATGCAAGTGCTGGGTGGTGACTTTGGACCATGGCCAGCTGGATTATAAGTGAGCAGAGCGATGGTTCAAGGATCTCACCCCATGCAGCTGAAGATGCTGCTGCAAGTACCCTTGCAATGGAGACTCCTGTCTCACCGCACAAATTATTTTCTTTTCCCAAACACTCTGTGCACCAACAGGATGGAAAACAAGTTTCTGTGCAACAGTTCTATGGAAAAAAGGATTTAAGATTTGTAGAAGATTGCTGTGTGGGTTTCAGTCTGCTGTAAGAAAGGCAAATTCTGCCTGGGCATACCTAACAGAAGGACAACCTGCAAGAGAAATGAAATTATCCTTCTGCTACTTCCAATACAAGAAGATCCAGATGAGGGCCTAAAACCGAACCTGTTCTTCATGTCCACAATGGGCAGGACAAGAAATAATGAGAGTAGACCACAGCAAGAAAGATTCATGTTAGAAACAAGGAAAATCTTTCTTTGAAGGAAAGATCCTGAAGCTCTTGGACAGACTGCCTAGAGTTGCGGTGGCAGCATTTCTACTGCTGCCTAAACTGTTCCTTAAAGTTTTCAAACCTCTGTTAAAGAAGAGCCTGCCACAGGATGAGGGAATTATCTACGTGACTTCTTGTGGTCCTTTTCAAGTCTTTTCATACCTCTAACATAATGTAGCAAGTGAAGGACAAAACTATGTTTATTTGATACAATTGGCCCTGAATTGTCTGAAGGAGATAAATACAGAATGGTGGAGTAGTCTATTAGAAATGTCACCAAATAATCTGCAACAACCATGTGTTTCCTGATCATCTGAGTATCCTTACAACCAGTGAAAATCTCTGTGCAGTTTTATCCCCAATGAACTTCATGATACGTAAAATGAAAGGAGTTAAACCAGGTGTTTCTGTGTAGAACTAGTAGATCCCATAAGACCATTAAGTTCACTGTGACTGAAATATGCTGTTAAAGAAGCTTTAATACCTCAAGACGTCATCTAAGTAAATAGGCATTTTTACTCCTAGACACATTAGCAGATGAATAACCAAGCTCATAAATGCGTAATGAATGAATAACTTGTTTCAGTCCCTGGAGGTAACACACAGACTAGATGATACCATAATTTTCTACTGAAGAAGTGTCTGTTTCAAGGAGAAGCCTATAAATTTCCTGTGGTGTGAATCAGTACCATCACGATGAGCTTATATTTGCAGCAGGAAAACCCCTTTTGTTTAAACTGAGGGAGCTGCCAAATATCATGCCTCTCGCACAACACTCAGACATTTGGCAGCAGTGACGGTGACTCCTGCAGCCTGACTACACCCAGGGAGCTGTAAGAAATGTCTTACATTAGTGTGGCCCCGAATCTGGCAGGAGGAACCTGTCTCTAGCGCGTCCTCTTGCCTCCAGCTCACCTGAGTGGCCAAGAAGGGGGGTGCACTATAGCAGCAAAGTACGTGGGCCAAAGCTGACTCCCTTAGCTCCTTTCCCAAAGGAGAGGGAAGAAATGCTGCCGAGGAGAGAATAATTTGTCAGCAGAGGAGATGACAGACAGGTACATCATTCCTCACTCCCAGGAGGGCTATAGCAAAACTGAAGGTAAAATAATAACTTTAAACATACCCTTGAATCAACTCAGCCTGCTTGCCAATGACACAGCAGTTGCTGTCATTAATGAAGACAGAGTAACACAAGCCTCTGCATGAAACACCCCGTGAAGATGAAGGTCCAGAGAAGGTCTGTGAAGTATATGCTGATACCCGTGGGGCCATAGACTTACTGTTCTTTATGCCTGAGAAAGCCTGTGGCCCTGAAAGCACTGGCTGCACAGCCTGAGTCTTAAAAACCATCTCATACCACTGTAAACTCTCTCTCCTTGAAGACCAGTCCTGCTTGAGCTCTTCCTTACCCATCAATTTACTGTAAGAAGATTCAGCACCATCTCTGGCAACATGTTCCCTTCCACCTGTACCGCGTATTTTGTTATGTTCAATACCTCCCTCCTTCAGACTTCTCTAGACTCATGTGAAACCATGTGAACACCATTAAAATTCCTTCCCAGAGATGAGCATCGGCCTTTCCCACACTGTTTGGAGGAATATAGCAAGCCACTTACCTTTTTAAACACAGATTCAGCTACTGAATTCTTGTTGAATAATTATCACCAAAAGATATACACTATTTGCAGAAAGCTACATGAGAAAAATTAAGTGAATCTTATGAAAGTCCAAAAATTGTGAGTACCTTGGCGCTCATTTGCTCTTAAGAAGTGACTTTTATCAGCAAGTACACATACAGCCCCCCGCCCACTAAAAACAATCTCCAAAGAGTGATAAATAAACTATGTATTAAGATTTAACTTGTATAACTGTCAGCATTCAATAAAGAAAGAGAGAACTACACCTTCAGCAATTGTAATCACAAATTAATCACTTCTGATATAACTTCAGAAACATTTTAATAACAGCCATCCCAATTTATTTATGACTTAAATGCTTTTGCTGATGAGAAACGTTACACCTAAGATAGCACAATATAAAATAGCACCTATCAGCTGCTGTGTCACCTGCGGTGGTGTCCACCCACTTTATTGAGGAAAGTTACAAATGAACAACTGGGAGAAGGAAGATGCCGTGTGTGGGTATTGATGCAGGGCCCGATGGAGTCAGAGGACTAATGTGCTCTGATGGTACGTGAGATACTGAAGGCTCAGAAGCAGAGATCTTGTGGGGGGAGGAAGGGTTGGTCAGTTGTCTGGTTTTGTATATTTGAGTGTTGTATATTTAGTTTTTTACATCCTGATCCTTGTGTATTTTTCTCTAAGTCCAAAGAAATCAGTTTCCAGAAAGCAGGATTTTTTAGGAAAAAGATCTGTGACGTATTGTCCATTCCCCCACTGGCTCATGTCACTTGCTGTTCCTCACTTTTCAGAGCTCGGCATGGACATCAGGCTCAAATTCAGCACAGTCACATTCCTATCAGTCAATCTTTTCTCCTTCGGAGAAAAACACGTTTCTTTCTAGTATAACCGCTGCCTACGTTGGTTCTTATTACAGGCAGATGACAAAACAGAGCAGCTGAGATTGTATGGTGTAATCTGACTGACCTACATTTCACTAAGTATCAACCTCTACAGGCTTTAAATGCATTGTTCCCTACTTTCAACTCATTTCAGCATTCCAACTAAATTTTTCCAAAAGTCTCCCCACAGATGAGGAAGATTTCATTTAACGGTGTCTGCAGCCAGACAGAGCTGTGGCTTCCTGTGTTGATATACAGTGTGTTATATGTTTGAGTCAAATGTCACCTACCAGCTGCAACACGTCCCCTTTCTTACTTTTAACACCTAATCCTAAAAAGACCGATGCACATGTGCAATTTGCTTCCTGTGAGTAGGTCCATTTGAAGGCGATGAAGTTACTCCTGTTTAGCATGTTACAGGCCTGAGGGAATGATATGAATCAAATAGAATAGAAATACATTATTTCTGATCAGTGTTATAATAAAATATTATTGTGCCACATCTGAATTGTTGAAGTGCATTCAAAAATATTCAGTGAAATCTCATACTGAATGAAATTCTGTTCATCTTACATTACAGTGTCTTAGGCACAAATGAGTTATTATTATACAAGTTAGTTTGTTTAGAAGATATATGGATATATATACGTGTACATGTATATATGCACAAGACAACATAATAATAGCTCTAGCCTATTCAACTAGATTCTTTTTAATACAATGATTTTTAATAAGAACATGCTGGAAAGGTTGTAACAGTATACTAGCTAAAGGAACACTGCTCAATTAATGTTTCTGTACATTGATCTACCTTTAAAATATCCTGCTGTTAAAATATTATTAAAACATCTCCCTCCTCTACTAAGAGGGCAGTCTGGATGGAGTGAGACAAAACCACCTTGGAGACTGTGTTTTTTTCTTCATAAGGTGTCGATATTGAAAGAATTCTTCTGAGGAACAGAGGGGTTTAGACGTTTCCAGTATGTTCGTCAATTTACAAGGGCATTGGAAAACATGAAAACAGCAGTGACAGAGAGTACATGCCTTGGCTGCAAAGCAAGACAAAGCTGGCTGATCTGATGTGAAGCCTAAGAAGTTTGATGGCGTCTTGTCCGCAGGACTACTGAGTGGACTGTGATGAAGGTGCTCCCTTGGCACCGTGGGTCTGCTGGGTGCATGCCCTGGATTGCCAGCTTGCAGTGCTAACCCCAGCCGAGACTGGCCCTCGCCATCCTCTTGCCAGGCAGAACTATGCATTTGCATTTTAATTTGCTCATGGCCACTGTAAATGCTAAACTATAGAGAAACCAAGGCCACCAGCATACATCTCGTGCAGTCTTCTGCAGTGACTCTCGTCATTTCTTCTCTTTGTAATTCAACTACTGTTCTCCACTGCTGCTCATTTTTTTAAAATTAGTATACCTTTATAGCTTCCTAAGACAGAGTATTTTCTTGAACTCCTCTGTAGTACACATTGACCTTCTTTCTTCTATATGCAACTAATAATTACGTAGCTTTACCATAACCTTAATTAAAAAAGAAAAAACCTCACATTTTATTACACAGTGTCAATACCTTTATTTTAACCTGTTTCTGCTCTTATTTTCACTGACGTTACTACTGTTGTGAAGAGATGCAGTTCTGTATCTGAAGCATCTTGATCTGGAAAATAGTTGTGGCTATCACTGATGATCAGTTAAAAAATCTCTGTCTTCTCAAAAGTATTTATTATTTCTCACACTCCGGGTGCCCAAAATGTTATTCCAGAACAGCTTCTGTGGGCACCTATCACGATGAGAAAGCAAAATCAGAAGCACCACTACTACTGTGCCAACTACTTTTGTCATGCAAAGCTCTGGAGAAGTTCGTTCCCTGGAGAGCCAGGATTTGAAATCACTCAAAGGGATCACCTATCACTTGATCTGAATAGGTGCTGAGAACTCATTTAATGAGCATTAACTGATCACAGCAAAAGACTGTTGGTTAAAATCATCCTTCTGGCTTTAACTTCATACACTAATGTTGTGCAGACAGGCTATCATTAGCCCATAAACTCACATCCCGGGAGGAAAAGCTCACGTTCTTGATTCAACTCTGTTTACAGTGACTGCTTTTTGCTGTTACAGTTATTAATTAAACACCTCTCATTTTGACTATACATAGTTCAACTTCTGGAGTATTTTTGTTGATGAAAGCCTCAAGCCCGCATAACATGTGAAAATTAATGTGCTGCAACACATCTTTTTGTAGGTACTGCCAGCCCGGGGCCCCTCGTGCTGCTCTTGCATCCTTGCTCTACATAGGCCAAACTCCGCTATTCTTCAAGCCTTGTTTTTCACCCTGCCTTTGACAAGCCGAATGGCAATATTCATTCGGCCTGCCCTACCATCGCGGTCTGATTTGTAACCTAACTGCTCAGCTGTCAGCTTCACTGCAGGCCGTGTTTTATTTTAATAAAACTGTAGGAGTGAGACAACTTCTTTGTATAAGCACAGGAAAGACCTGGAGCTTGCCTAACTGAATCTATTAAGGCTTTATTATTAACTGATCTTCAAGATCTATTTAAACATGAAGTGTTAGTGATCTGACACAACACTGAGAATAAGTTTAATTGACTTCTGTTATTTTTTCCTTTCCAGGGTCAGAAGCACTGAGTGGTGTTAACGCTCTGCTACTAGAAAGGGCCCTCAACCCATTACTGACTGCAGAAGAGGGTACAAACCTACTGTACCAACACTCAGGACTAAAACTCAGCCCTTTGAGGACATTCACACTTCTTAAAACCTAAATGTTGCAAAGCATTTAATTCAAACAGGGGAAGTATAACGAGGGACAGGATGTTAGGCATGGTTAACACAAGGCTAATCTTGATGGACTCATTATTTTTATCTTAAATTTCCAAACAATTGGTGTACAAACTACAAATGTTTTAAAATAGCTTGCACATCCTCAAAACACACCTGTGTTTGTCACTCCTAGAACCATCCTAACCTCACATCAGCCCTTTCACTTGTGTTTCTCAAATGGAAAATGCAAGCTCCCGGGTTAAAAAAAAGATAAGGCTCACTCAAACTGGAGGAATGCAGAAACCTTGCAAAATCTAATTCATACAGCAAAATAAAGTAAAACAAGTATAACTAAATATATAGGAGACAACTAGAATGAGATTCCCAGGTCAGTGACATCACTGGTTCTGACAAGGTGAATTTATTCAAGCTTTTACGAACAGGATGTCCAATTTACCTCAGAACATGCTTATATTTTTCTATTCCATCTTTTCAACCTGATGACATCGCACAGACTGCTGCACCATTAGCAAATAGGTTGCTACTTTTTAAAAATGGCTTTGCCAAGCTCAGAATTTAACAGAGAAATACAGTTCAGACACCTATGTTTGAAAATTGGCTATCGATCATCAGGTTAATTATTGCTCTAAGAAAATCAGGAGGTAAATGTAAGCCAAGGTACAAAACACCTTGGATCAACTTTTGCAGTTTTTATGCCCTGTTTTGCCCCACTGACATAACCAGGTTGCAAGGAGTAAGGACAAGGTTGAAATTCTTTCCATTATAGAAAATAGCTTTGTACAACGAAAATTCCTTTGCATGTCTCATTTAGTTCCATAGAAACTTCTGAATGAAATTTTGGCCTGATTGGCATTTTCTATTGACTTGTACAAAGCTGCAAATTATTGCCTGTCTTCTGCTTGCAGCAGGATATCTATATGGAGTGTGTTATTAATTTCATATTAATATTAAAACTTTTCTCATAGCTGTTTTTTAAAAGATAAAAAAGTAAACTACAAGTCTGACTCTGCAGCCCTGATTCTGTGTTCCATTGTCTTAGACACACTTAGTATATATTACAAATGCTAAGGGATGATATGCAATCATTAATTGCCTTTAAGAATTTTTTTTTGCTTTTTCACACCATCTCAGAAATTGCATATGGACCAATAATAAAAGAGTGTTTGCTCAACTTAAAATTAATTTCATTTGCTTGAACTTCTATGATAAACAAACAAAAAGAATAACTGAAATAAACATGATTCAAACCTCTCTAGGGAGGAGTTGATTTACTGTGAAGACCACTTTCTGTGTCCTGCACTGCCCCTTGCTGGAGTATCTTACAAATGTGACAGTGTAAATTCTAATAGCAGCACTAATTAAAACGTGTATCAGTGTCTGAACCATGAAATAACCTTAAAATATAAGGATTGTGCAATTTTATAATCAGTCACTTAATCAATTGTTCATTATCATACATGTGGACTTCTTTTCTGTAAAACTATTGACCATTCCCATTTGCAAAGACTAATTGTAATCCATACAGAGCTGATGAACACTGCTAGCTTTTTCCCTGATTACTTTCTCATGAGAGATTACTATTGAAAGAAGAACACTATAAAATGAAACACCCAGAAATATTGCTACTTTACTGCTAAAGAAAAGTGGCAAGGAAACCAAGGGAAGCAGATGCTTTCCTAAAAATCATAACATGTCTAAGGTGTACAGTAAATGTGAACATGATCCATATATAGAAATGAGAGTAAGAAAAAAAAAATAGCACACTTAGCAATATCTCTTACCTCTGAAACTTCCACAGCATTTCCTGTTATCCCTCAAAAATGCATCTGAAAAACTGCTGTCTGTTCCCTTTGTGTGTGTTATTGGTCACAGATTCAGTCATTCATTCTCCAAGTCCTTGCAAGCTTGACAAAATGAATACACTTGAGTACCTGTGTCTGCAACTCTGTATTTTTCAAATTTCTGGTTCTGGTGATTGCTTGATTTCTTTTAAATTTTTCATCATGGATACTACCCAACCTTAAAACAAGAATGTGTTTTCACAAAACTTTGAAAGGTCATTTGTACAACTGTGTATGTAGAAAAAGAGAATTACATGTTAGAAGCTCAATGAACACTTTCCTGCATTAAAGTAAATCCTACCACAGCATGTTTTCTAACCAATCTATTTGTAATACCCCTCAGCTAGTCATAATTTATTCAATTTGTGCCAGTATTTTTAATTGCATCCTACATGCATATATCACCTTTGGAGAAGTTATTCTATACATCAGATTTATGTAAGCAAGCGCAATGCAAGTTACCCTTTCCTTCCCTTCCGTATACATCAGGTTTATGTAAGCGCAATGCAAGTTACCCTTTCCTTCCCTTCCAAAGGGGACAATCCGTTGTTGGTGAATGAAGCCAAGGACAGACCTTCCTTGAATTCTCTCTATGAAACGACACACTTTTATTTGTCCACAAATAGCAAAGCACTCCGTGGTACACTTGGTCTTTGCACTGAACCGAGTGGCATTACTCCCCTGAAAGCTGGGTCAAAACAACTATTCTACACTTGAAATATTACCTTCAATTTAAAAATGCACAGGAGAAAAAAATCAAGAGCCATAGGAAGCTAGTTACTTAAATGCCTTTCTTTTAAGAGCTTGCAGGAAAAGCCGGAGGGAAGAGCCTAGCCCTGGCCATACTGGCAGCAGAGCACCTTCTGACTTCGTCAAAGCTTTGATTTCACCCTCAGACTTTTAAAGTGACCTGGGAATTTGGCCCAAATTATAATGGGGTCAAGTGGCAAGAAGAGGAATTGAACTGTACCTCTTAAATAATCCTCCATGCTAACAGATCTATGGGTGGTAAGAACACTAGGGGAACAGAAAAGATGAAAAAGTATGAGGTGATATTGGAAAAGAGCACCACAAAACACCTGCAGCTCTTTAAGAGCTTAGAAGGAAAATAAAGACTAAAATATTAACCTCGGCCTGTTTCTGTGTACTGCCCCAGGTATTGATTTAGCCACTCCTCCATCTTGGGATGTGAGGCTGACACACAGCGGTTCTGTTTTGCTACGGTCCCGATCCAAGAACACATCGGGATGCATGAACAAAGCTGCAAACAGCTTAGGGTGCTGCCTTTTCTTAGCTCTCGTGCATCCAGCTGCTAGAGGGAAGCTCTGTGTAGCTATTTAAAGAGTCAGCTCATTGCCACAACTGATTACACATCTGCTCTAGAATGGAACATCATCAAAGGAAAAAAATCTTACGCATTGTATGGAGTGGAGAGCTCTATGTGAAAGCTAAATTGAAACTTGCCAAACCCACCAAGCCCCTCTCCAGCAAGCCTGCAGAAGAGCAGCACCGTGAATAAGAATCAGGATGCTACCACAGACGCAGCATGGCAAAAAGGATGACAATAAGTCTCAAGGGTAAGATGGTGTCCCTGTGTTTCATCTGTACAAAATGAGGCAGGCCAACTCCCAATTTACTCATAAGACTTGATTGAGAGGGACAGAAGTACAATACATTACTTCTATATTTGGCACCAGTGTAACTGTGGCTGGAACACTGTGCCTATTTCAAGCATCCAGATTTCAAGAAGGATGCTGAGAAATTGGACAACGTTCATAACAGAGCCTAGGGAATGATTAAAGAATTAGAAGACATGCCTTCTAGTGAAAGACTCCAGAAGGTTAATCTACTTAGCTCATCAAAGAGAAGGTTAAGGGGTTGGGACTTAATCATAGTCTCACATCTAATATGAGAAGTGGAAGTTTGACAGTAAAAGAGTTTATCTCCTGCCTAATTACCGAAGGTCCAGTGGTTGGAAGCTGAATATAAATAAATTCAGAAAGGACAGAAGGCAGGTTTGTTTACTAATGTATTTCATTTTAACCAAGGAGGGTAATTAACTACTGAAAAAACAAAAAAATGTGCTCCATTTTGCCAGTGATGTCAAATCAAGATTGATGCTTTTCTAAAAAACCATGCTGCAGTACAAGCACAGCTACTGGATACAGGCTGTGCTCTTTACTGAAAGATACAAATAACCCAGAATGAACTTACAGAAACAAAGTCATCAACATACTGTGCTGAGAAGTATCATAATTTCTAAATATAGCAAGTCCTTTAGTTCAAAACTAGTTCTGCCTAAACCTGAATTTAAAAAGATACCCACAGAAATCTGAATTACTGAAAGGACATACCTAGCACCAAATTGTAGCTAGAATTAAACATGTGAATTTAGCCAACTTCAAAAAATGTACACAATATCCACTGCATTAAGGGCTATGTTCTGAGAGACTGTTTTGCCACAACATTCCCCAAATCATTCCCACTTACTGATTTGCAATGTCATCCCAATAAGGATGAACACTTCAAAGTTGAAGGATTCTCCATAGCTGTCTGACAGATAAGCTTCTGAACACATCTGGCATTACTGGGAAAATACAATATAAAAATTGAACAGGGACTGCTCCCCCTGCCCCCGCTTTTGGTAATGGTAGAAGATACTTGTAATGTCAGTGTTTTTTTCTAGGTACAAATGAAGCAGCTGTGTCAGGAACCAATTTTGCCATAACATAAATTACTTTTACGTTTTCTTTGTTCTGGTAAGACAGGCCTGTTGGTGAACAACCTCTTCCGTTTATTTATACAAGCAGCCGACAGTGGTAGCATAAATTTTGAAAGATGGGTAACATCTGACTCAATATTGGGGTCTATAAGATTTAGCTTATTGGGTGATTTTCATTTAAAAAAAAGAAACATAGAATAAATACATTGATAAGTGTCTCAACCCTTAAACTAAAACTCCTCTGTATATGCCTTCACCTTCACCAATAGCCCATGGGCCTAAATTTCACAGAGGAAAAAGTGTACCCTTTAATTCTAGGTAGCACAAGATAGACAACTTTTTGGCAGACCAAAGAAAACATTACATCAACCTGACAGTCCTTACATTAATCTGGATGTATGCCAAAATCTGCTTATTTCTTATTCAGACTAACCTTTATTATCTGCTTATCGGATCCTGGAAGTATCGATGTTCAGATTGCAGAAATGTCCATTCATTTTGTGTGTCAAGCTTGGAAAAATAATTGCCAGCTAGGAGTCAGACAGATATGGTTGCCTTAACACACAAAAAGTGGATTTTATTAGAGACAACCTAGCACTTCCTTCATTTACTTGTTGATTAAGTTTCACAATTTGTTGCACTGGGAAAATAATCTAAATGTGTCTAGAAATACATTATCTCTCATTTAGGCATGCATATGTTCTTGAATGTTTGCAATATGTTTCAATATCCCCTTAAAGTTAACAGTGAGAGCAAGATTCTTTTCTCCTGTTTGCTGTGATGACCGGATTAACAGGCAGAAAAGTGCTGTGAGTAGTAGGACAGTAGTATCACAACCCAGCACTGCCTAAGGCTGATGCCCCACTTGAGTCTCTCAAGCCTTTCCAAAAGGCAATGGAATTATATGTTGCTATAGGGCTCAGAAGAGGTTCATGGTGCAGATCTACACCCCAGGTAAACTCACAGAGATGGGTATAACTGCATGCAATGTAAAGAAGCATGGCACTAGCCCATGCAATGTAGGTTGTCCAAAGCATTTAGTCAGCTACAGAACTGAAACATGCCCCTGTTTTGAAGGACAATCCCTTTTTCCTTTCAACGTATTGAGTTTCTTTTTTGCTATTGCTGTTTATTAATTTGACCTTTTTTTTAAAGTTTAGTACTAAATCACTATGTTTTCCCCCATACTAATAGGATAGCCTTATCAAGAGATACATTAAAGTGGCTGGTACTTTGTGAGCAATCTGAATCACTCCAGGTTAGTCAAAAAATATAGCAGTTACTACAAAGCTTAGGAAATGAAACAGTGATTCTAGGTAGTAGCATTAAGAGCTTTAGAGGTTTAATGTTTTACAGCTGCGGAGGTGTATGTTTGTATATCTCTAAACTGCTTAAATCAGTGCGATGCTATATTCTGAGCCTTGAGGATCAAGCCGATTTTTAAAAGTTCAGGGGATAATAACAAATGCTGAGATGGGTTCTCTAATATTGTGAGCTATATTAGTGAAAGTGTAAGGTGAATTCAGAATACTTTTACATTAGATGGTTGGACCATCACAGATTTATTTTTTTCTTCTAGATGGGCTTGGGACAAATACTTATATCTTTGTGTTTTGCCATAGTTTGCTATTTTTTTTCTTCAATTATTTTGTGCACAACAGAGCGTCACAGCATCATGGCAAGGGTGGAAAAGGCAACTCATCAAAAGTCAAAAACCCTTTTCTGTTGTGTTATTCGCAGAGGGATACATGCAGGGAACTGCACAAGGGTGAAGTTGCAAGGTCTATCTAAGCAGATTTTACCAAGTTAGTTTTGAACTGAACTGTCTTGCTGTGGATGGCACTCAAGCTGGCACAAGGCAGGTGGTGTGAGTAAGGCGTTAGGAGGTAGGCTTTGGGGGGCAGGAGTTGAAGATCTGCATCTGAGCAGTAACAAAACGGTCAGTTGGGATCAAGCTGTACCTTGAAACTATGTCCAGAAGACTTTTTTTCTGTTGTTTAAGTGAACTGAGTCATGGAGGAGTCCTCCTAGAAGAGTCCAATGAATACCAGAGCCAAAGCAAGGGAATACACTTAGCTCAGAGATAGTACGTGATGGAGCCATAAGAATATAGATGGACAGTGAGGTAAAGAGAAATAACCATTTCATTAAGAGATTTTTTTTTTTAGAGGTTTCTGTTTGGCCCTACCTGGGAACAGAAACCAGAAAAGCCTGTTAAGGGACAGAATCGGTAATGTACACAGAGGCTAGACATCTTTCTGTAGAAGGAAAAATGTGAGGTAGGTATGAATTGGGTGTAGGCATGATAATGTGCAAGTGGGTGACATTGAATACATTGGCTAAGCTACACAGAAAATAGACATACACATCCTAGTTGCTTAAGAGGCAGCATGAACATACGTCTTCTATTCTTTGCCCACCAAGTTACCCAAATACGCAAATTTAATGGCAAGTTGTTGATTTTTAATTATTTATAGTGGAGATATTACAACTAGTACAGTCAAACTAATGCTTTGTAAACTAAAATTACTAGATAACAGTAAATAAAAAGGCCACATACAAACCCTTGTGCCAAGACGGGCAAGTGCCATGTATGTATACAAGCATAGCATACAACCAACTTGTTAAAGCCAAGTCCCTTGAATAGTTTGCTAAAAGGAAACCTAATCATAGAGACTAAACTAGCTACCACCTAGCAAAAAATGTATCTGACAATACACTGTGAAGAATCCTGAATATTGATTTGATATGTTATGTGTAAATCTAATAATGGGGAAGACTATCAACCCGCACTAGCTGAGTTAATTGGAAGTCTTACCCATAACCTTTTCTGAATATTTCCTCTTCTTGCAATGATCTGTTATTTCCTCGCTTGTTAATGGAACAACAGGTAGAAATTTCCCAAGTGACAGCCTGCTCTGCAGGCTGGCTTGCAAACACGGAAGAGTGCATTATAGCCATCCTCTGTTAAAGCTATTTGTTTTGTGAATATAATTTGCAGTCCTCCTGACCAACTCAAAATAACCTCAAATACAGGG
>NW_009259854.1:251234-251521 GCF_000687185.1 Egretta garzetta
TGTCCTGGTTTCGGCTGGGGTAGAGCTAATTTTTTTCATAGTAGCTAGCATAGTGCTGTGTTTTGGTTTTAGTACCAGAATAATGTTGATAACACACTGATGTTTTCAGCTGTTGCCAAGTAGTGCTCAGACTACTCAAGGACTTTTTGAGCTTCTCCTGCTCGGCCAGGTGCATAACAAGCTGGGAGGGAGCACAGCTAGCAAAGCTAACCCAAACTGACCAAAGGGCTATTCCATACCATATAACGTCATGCTCGGGGGGGGGTTAGTTAGTTCGGTCGGTCGCT
>NW_009259854.1:251724-258056 GCF_000687185.1 Egretta garzetta
CTGCTTGCGGCTCGGGACGGGCTGGGCATCGGTCGGTGGGTGGTGAGCAATTGCCTTGTGCCTCATTCGTTTTGTATATTCTGTATATTCTGTTATCATTCTCATTATTACTATTATTATTATTCTCTCTTATTAAACTGTCTTTATCTCAGCCCTCGGCTCTAACCTTTTATTTTCTTTCCGATTCTCTCCCCCATCCCCCTGAGGGAGGGGGGGGAGTGAGTGAGCGGCTGCGTGGTGCTGAGTTGCCAGCCGGGTTAAACCACGACAAAGGGTGAAGTTGCAAGGTCTATCTAAGCAGATTTTACCAAGTTAGTTTTGAACTGAACTGTCTTGCTGTGGATGGCACTCAAGCTGGCACAAGGCAGGTGGTGTGAGTAAGGCGTTAGGAGGTAGGCTTTGGGGGGCAGGAGTTGAAGATCTGCATCTGAGCAGTAACAAAACGGTCAGTTGGGATCAAGCTGTACCTTGAAACTATGTCCAGAAGACTTTTTTTCTGTTGTTTAAGTGAACTGAGTCATGGAGGAGTCCTCCTAGAAGAGTCCAATGAATACCAGAGCCAAAGCAAGGGAATACACTTAGCTCAGAGATAGTACGTGATGGAGCCATAAGAATATAGATGGACAGTGAGGTAAAGAGAAATAACCATTTCATTAAGAGATTTTTTTTTTTAGAGGTTTCTGTTTGGCCCTACCTGGGAACAGAAACCAGAAAAGCCTGTTAAGGGACAGAATCGGTAATGTACACAGAGGCTAGACATCTTTCTGTAGAAGGAAAAATGTGAGGTAGGTATGAATTGGGTGTAGGCATGATAATGTGCAAGTGGGTGACATTGAATACATTGGCTAAGCTACACAGAAAATAGACATACACATCCTAGTTGCTTAAGAGGCAGCATGAACATACGTCTTCTATTCTTTGCCCACCAAGTTACCCAAATACGCAAATTTAATGGCAAGTTGTTGATTTTTAATTATTTATAGTGGAGATATTACAACTAGTACAGTCAAACTAATGCTTTGTAAACTAAAATTACTAGATAACAGTAAATAAAAAGGCCACATACAAACCCTTGTGCCAAGACGGGCAAGTGCCATGTATGTATACAAGCATAGCATACAACCAACTTGTTAAAGCCAAGTCCCTTGAATAGTTTGCTAAAAGGAAACCTAATCATAGAGACTAAACTAGCTACCACCTAGCAAAAAATGTATCTGACAATACACTGTGAAGAATCCTGAATATTGATTTGATATGTTATGTGTAAATCTAATAATGGGGAAGACTATCAACCCGCACTAGCTGAGTTAATTGGAAGTCTTACCCATAACCTTTTCTGAATATTTCCTCTTCTTGCAATGATCTGTTATTTCCTCGCTTGTTAATGGAACAACAGGTAGAAATTTCCCAAGTGACAGCCTGCTCTGCAGGCTGGCTTGCAAACACGGAAGAGTGCATTATAGCCATCCTCTGTTAAAGCTATTTGTTTTGTGAATATAATTTGCAGTCCTCCTGACCAACTCAAAATAACCTCAAATACAGGGTTTTTTTGCTATTAGAAAGACAGAAAAAAAAAATAGCATCAATTCGCCTTTTTTTTTTTCTTCTAAGGAATTCTTGGATTCTATAAAGAACTGTTCTGATTTTTCTAAAACTTCAATAATCTGAAAAACAAACACTTGGAGATACTGCATTGTAGAGATATAACATAAGGGAATAGAATGATACACTGCTAGAGAGAAACAAACATTTCATTAGGACATTTTCTCTGTAAGGTTTCCATTCATCTCTACACAAGAATACAAAATAGAAAAGCTTGTAAAGGGAGAGCATACAGTAATGCATACAAAGGCCCAGACATCTGCAATCTAACACATGCTCAGTTCAGCATCTTAATTCTTCATATGAACTTTCAAGGTGAAAATTCTTATCTTTTCAATGCTATGTTAATTGTTGTCCTGGTTCCCTACAATTTAATCACAGCTCGTGATTTTAGTTTGGCGCTACTGTTTTACATTGGTGATGGTCTTAGGTCTCAGTCTTTTAATGTAATGGTATTTTAATCTTATGAATAGAAAAGTTAACCTAAAAGTTTTTAGTCAGAAAGAAGCTTCTAGTGCATAAGTTTTAAATAAACAATTAAAAAACCTGAAAGTTAAAAAATTGTAAAATAAAATAAAAATTTTAATAATGAAAATAACAATGAAATGAAATTAAAACATGGTGTGGCTGCGTATGCCCACAGATCTGGATGTTACACAGAGCTCTGCCGGGGTGTGGGTGCGAGTGGGAGAAGAGCATGCTATGTACTGCCACAGAGTGGGAGGCCAGTTGGCAGGCTTGGCCCCAACAGAGCTAAAGAGTTTCCTGTGTCCTGTACTTGCTCCATGTGTGTGTGCAAGCATGCATGAAACAAACTTGCTAAAGATCTAGGGCCTCAATGTGCATCACCTCAGATGCCTTACTATGAATGGCAAGTTTGCACCTGCAATACTATAGTGTAAATATCAAGTCCCATGATACAACTGTGCAATAGGGTTGAAAAAAATCTATGCTTTACACAGGACATGCAAATATTCCTTCAGAAATTAACTTTCTCATCCTGGTGACAATCTTTTTTGGTTTTGGGGCTTTGTCTTTATGAGTTTGCATTTTTTTAATTAAAGTGAGTAGAGTGTGTATATGCACCTATATTAGCTTTCAACATATCATTGTTTGCCCTACTTTTTGGCATTAAAAGGAGTTCATTTCAAAAATAAGAAACATGACATGATGTTTTCCTTTAATTCAGAAGGAGATCTTTTGTCATTCTTAGAAATCCTGTGATGTTTGAGTCTGTAATCCACAGTAGAAGCTGCTTCAGTTCCTCGTGACATGACTCAGTAGAGGTGTAAGGGGATCTCTGCTTCGCAAGAGGAGGGGAAACATGACACAGGAACGTTCTGTAAACTCAGAGCAGGACCACAGTGCTAACGAAGCAGGCAGATCGAGTTTCTTTGTTGGAAGTCAGTTTGGGTCCCAATTGTCATATATTTAAGGTGAAACTTGTAAAACAAATTAAAGCTGAAGCATTCCTATACAAACCATAAATCTTACGACTTAGCATTAAGCCTAAAACTATTAATGGACAAACCTCCAATGGCCAGGAATGATGGAAAACCTGCTTAGGAAAACCTGTTGTGCATACTCGTTTGGTATTTAATCCTTTCCTATGTTTCCTTGCTTTGACTGCCTTAGGTTACAACATTAATATTCATTTAATGAAGCTTGTCTGTGTGAATTAAATTATACTTGGGCTCTGAAGGGTTCAGATGCTGTTTATTATTTTTTTCATGTTTTTCCCTCCCGATTACTTATTTTCCTGAGAAAAAAATGCTTCAGCAAGAAGGTGTTGCCATAGGTCTCAGCTGCATGAAGAAAAGCATTCAGAATAACACTTGGAGCATCCAATTTAGATAAGGATAAGTTATATTTGGAAAATTTTGGAGAATGCTAGGATAAGGAGGTTATCTGCTGACCAGCTGAATGACAGTCAAGAAAAAGTAAGCATCGTCCGCAAAGGATGGCTGTATCACAGAGAGTGTGTTAAAAAAATGAACAAGAACCTCCTATTTAGAATCTTTTACAAAGTTATTGCACCAGATAAGAAAGAGCGGGAGTTCAGGAGTATATCTCTTATAAAACATATTTAGATTCCTTAATCTTAGAAGCGATGAATATTTACTCTTGAGCTTTTAAATGCATCCGAAGATTTACATACATTTATTCCAATAATTCAAGATTTGACAAAATACTGATACAGCTTGTAAGCTTTCCCTCATGAAGGTACAGCTGAACTGGCAAAGCAGCCTTCTGCCGGTACCGCTCACAGTCAATACATCAGGTCACATAAAAGAAATCAACTCAACATTTCTTTTTCTGCTAGAATCACTGTTGTACACCAGGACTCCTGCTGCAATGGGGAAGGTATCAATCAGGCATTCCCCTTTGCACCTCACATTCCTGATGGGTGGCTCTAGAAAAACCCTGACACATTGATGAGGCCTCAGCACGAGGGGAAGTCTCTTAAACACATAGCTTCATGAGCAAATAAACTAGGACTGCATGGTTTCTGGAGGACCTGAGGCACTGGACTGACTGAGGAGGTGCACGTTCCCACAAGAACTTCTCCCAGGGTGCTGGCACTGACAAAGCCACCCTCTCAGAGGGGAGTCTCTGCTGCTCCGTGAGGTTTCAGGAACCTATCAAGAGTCTCCCATTTACAAAACAAGGATAAAGGAAAAAGGTATCTGTGTAAGTGATGAAAAGGGTGGAAAACTTACTGTCTGTATCAAAACCAAAGAAAATCAAAGAAACTGAACTCATTGACACTCCTACTGTCCTGTCCTCCCCCACGCAGGATGTAGTAGTACTTGTCAATTCCTACTGGCAAGACTCTTTTCTTACTTCTTTGATTATTATGGTTGTTGGAATGCATTTGTATCATTTTAAAGAACAGCATATGATATCTAATTTGCAGAGAAAAGAAAGCAAAAGAAATTCTTAAACTAAAAGTTACATTCATATCTTTTATTCCAAATTGGGCCACTTTACGAGATCATATGATATATACTTAGATTTGTTTAGGTCCTCTTTGAGGAGGAAACACTGGATTGCAGCTGTAAATGTCCAACTATGCTCCAGAGATGGTGCATTTCTTCTAGGCCTCTATGACCAAAAGTGGTCAGTACCTTGGTAGTTTTATAGTCTGTGCAATAAGAAAACTTTGAGCTTGATTTGCAGACCAGAGACATACTTGGTGTCCCTCTCATCTGTGCTACTACTTCTGAAGAGGTCAATTCCATGTGAGCAGAGGAGCTTTTTTTTTTTTTTCTCTAAATATTGCTTCCTTTTCTTCTATATTTTACTGCACTGGTACTGCTGTAACTGCTGTAACACTTCACAAGGTGTGAATGCACATCTGTAGGCATAAGAAGTGCTAACACTTCAGTATCTACATTTTAGCAAATGTTACCTTCAATAAGCATGCTTCGTTGGAGACAGCAAGAGTATGTTTGTGTGAAACTAATCTTCTGGAAAAAAGAAATCGAGCCATTTTGATAAGATAATTCCCACCTAATATTAGTTATCTACAATGCAGATGTCTACAGCCAAGCTAGTAACCTGCACTTTAGAGGCAGTGAGGAGAAATAATAACTCATAACGTATGATTTATGTGACCATTTTTAAACACATAATTTAGAATGTAATTTTTTACATGCTACAAGGCCTGCTGTGACAGGAAAAAGGCTAATGGTTTTAAACTAAAGGAGGGTAGATTTAGACTGGATATAAAGAAGAAATTCTTTACAATGAGTGGTGAAACACTGGAACAGGTTACCCAGAGAGGTTGTAGAGGCCCCATGCCTAGAAACAATCTAGCAGCTCTGAGCAACCTGATCTAGTTAAAGGTGTCCCTGCTAACTGCAGTGGGGTTGGATTAGATGACTGCTAAAGGTCCCTTCCAAACAAAGCATTCCATGATTCTAGGAGTCTATGATTCTAAGTTCCAGAAGAAGATGCCTGCTGCTCAGCTCACTTGACTTCCCACACTCTGGAATTGCCTGCTCCTGCGCTCTTAAAGAGATGAGCACTTAAAAAGCAACCAGCATTCATGGACCCCAAGAGTCTTGGGAGTCTCTCAACATGGTGAAAACCTCCTGCCAATGGCTCTGTACCTCCTCCCTTTGGGAACGGTCGGAAATCCTGAAAAGCACAGGGAAGAGAGGTACCAAAGCACAGGATGAGCTCCGTGCTGCAAGTGCAGAGCGGTCGTTTCAGATCATTGAAAGGGTGATTTACATTTTTGTCTGCAGTTTGGTACTGACAGGCCCTGGCAGGAAAATGCTGTATTTTTATGTGGCATTTCCTATGCAACCTGCTTTCTTTTTAAAGACTACAGTCCAGATCTCTTCACAGATTAGCATCTTTGGAAACAAGAAATTCCTAGGCTTCGGTGCCTTTCCTGATGGTCAAATGTGAACTGCATTTAAGATCAGATTATTGATGTTACAGTGGGGGCTTGGGCACTGCCAAAGCACAAAGGTGGGCGTGGAAACGGGAATTTTCCAGAGCGAGCCTCCTGCTCAAAGGCAGAGAGCAAGAGGGGGCACGGGAGCGCAGACGCGGTCGCCAAAGTGCCAAAAAAGACAGGACGAAAGCATTTTTATCCTGCAGTTGTTTATTGTCCAGACGTGAAGGTGCGGCGGCCGGGCCACCCGTGGGGATGCGGCCGCGCTCTCCTTCAAGGCTGCTGGCGCCAGCTGGCGCAAAGGAGCCTGGGTGGCCATGGC
>NW_009259854.1:259631-262721 GCF_000687185.1 Egretta garzetta
ACTAGACGGGTGACCCGGTCATAAGAGGAAACTAAATTAGTTCGGCAGGACTTTCCCTTCGCCAACCCTTGCTGGCTATGACCAATGGCTGCGTTGTCTCTCAAGGGATTTTCAGTATCTCCCAGAACAGCCTTCTCCATCCTTCTGCCTGGCACTGAAGTGAGGCTGACAGGCCTGTCATTGGCAGCATCTTCCTTCTTACCTTTCTGGAAGAGTGGGACCACTTTTGGCAGATTCCAGGCACCTGGGACCTCTCCAGACTCCCCAGACCATTGCAAAAGAATGGAGAGAGGTCCCGTGATAACATCAGCCAGCTTGTTCAGGACCTTGGGACGAATCCCATCGGGCCCCATAGACTTTGGTGGATCCATGCAGGGCAGCACGCCTCAAAGAGTTCAGAGTTGGCTGGGAGTTTGTCATCCCCGCCAGTCGCGGTCTCCCAGCACAGGCGTCC
The DNA here is from genome assembly GCF_000687185.1 of Egretta garzetta. NCBI lineage: Eukaryota > Metazoa > Chordata > Aves > Pelecaniformes > Ardeidae > Egretta > Egretta garzetta. Next base: position 260,086 of record NW_009259854.1, read on the forward strand.
GGGCTCCCAGGGCCCACCATCAGGGTTAAGGCCAGAGGCGAAGGCGGCATTAAACATCTCTCCTTTGTCTACACCCCTGTTTGTGAGGTGACCGACCTCATCAAGCAACGGACCAACGCTCTCTCTGATCCTCCTCTTCCTGTTGACATACTTTAAAAAACCCTTTCTCTTGTCCTTCACAGCACTGGCCAGCTTAAACTCTAATCGAGCCTTGGCTGCACACATTTTCTGCCTACTGTGGCGAACAGCATCTCTGTAGTCCTGCCATGCCACCTGTCCTTGCTTCCAACGTCACTACGCTTTCCTTTGGCACCTAAGTTGAGGGTTGGACTAGATGACCTCTAAAGGTCCCTTCCAACCCAAAGCATTCTATGATTCTAAGTGGTTTTTTACTCTCTATGAACTAAAAAGGTACTAAGAAGCTTGGCTACATCAACATTTACACGGTAAACAGTTTTGGCATTGTGAATCCCACCTTCTGTACAGCAGAACAAGTAGGAATAAAAAAAAAAAGTGGCTCATGAAGCAAACCTGACTGGCACTGGTGTGCCATGAAGGGCTGGGGAGTTGGTTAAGCCCTTGCACTGCTGTGGCTGTGCTACACAACTTTATAATTTGAATCTTCCTTCCACCTACAACTAGATGTTGTTGATATACTTTCACACAGATACTAATTCATTAAAAGATCAATTTAATCAACTAAGCAAAATCAATGTAACTCCAAATGCAAATTTGGTTTGTTGATTGTACTGGTCTCTTGTAATCAGTTTTGTAAAAGAAAAAAGTTTACAAGTTGATTGATTTTTACTCTATTGGCTTACTAAATTTCCATGAAGTGTTAAAAAGAACATTAAAAGCTCTTTCCCCCAGAAAGAAACACAAGCTGTATCCCTGGAAGAACAGATATAAAGTGACTGAACCTTTTGCCACTTTGCCGTGCTTCCAAATTACAAGTCACCTGCAGAAGATCAATAAGTAACACAAGGAATGATAATGAGATTCTCCCACCAACCAGGGGTAATTCTTATGGAACAGGTGAAATGTGATACAGAATTAGTTGTCTCACAAAGAGAAGAACAAGCCAGTCTAAAAGACCTAGTGCAGAAATCCATCTTGCGTTTCAACGGGTAAATATATTTGAAAAAAACAGAGGCTTAGGCCAGAGCACTGGAGCCCTTCCTTCTTGAAGACCAGTAAATGATACTGGACAATTATTTGCTCTAGAGTTTCATTCTCTCAATTTCCATTACTTCCAATTACAGGAGTTGTCTTCCTTCCTGGACAATAACTCATGAGAAGTGGAAGTTCTTAAAGGGACAACAGACAACAGGATAGGGAGGTACTGAAAATTAAGTATCTTTTGTCTACGATTGACTGATTAAGGTCATCTAGTTTCACATGTCCTGAAATACAGAAAGAAAGAAATAAACCTAGATTCCTTAAAAAATGGGGAGAAATTTGAGCCTTCTGGAGGAGCAATAGCTGATACCAAAGGATAATGAGTACAAGTGAGATGAGATCTGGCATTTCCAGACTGTTCCACCTATGTGGTCCCTCAGCATCAGGATATTCAAGGTAAGAGATGTAAAAAGTGCACTTGTGGGCAATGGTTGTAGTATTAGCTTCTTGCTACACAGCGTATCAATTCTGTGTGTTTTACACAGGATGAGCTCCGTGCTGCAAGTGCAGAGCGGTCGTTTCAGATCATTGAAAGGGTGATTTACATTTTTGTCTGCAGTTTGGTACTGACAGGCCCTGGCAGGAAAATGCTGTATTTTTATGTGGCATTTCCTATGCAACCTGCTTTCTTTTTAAAGACTCTTTAAAGTCCAGATCTCTTCACAGATTAGCATCTTTGGAAACAAGAAATTCCTAGGCTTCGGTGCCTTTCCTGATGGTCATTCTACTGCATTTAAGATCAGATTATTGATGTTACAGTGGGGGTTTGGTACTGCCAAAGCACAAGGTGGGCGTGGAAATGGGAATTTTCCAGAGCGAGCCTCCTGCTCAAAGGCAGAGAGCGGGAGGAGGCACGGGAGCGCAGACGCGGTCGCCAAAGTGCCAAAAAAGACAGGACGAAAGCATTTTTATCCTGCAGTTGTTTATTGTCCAGACGTGAAGGTGCGGCGGCCGGGCCACCCGTGGGGATGCGGCCGCGCTCTCCTTCAAGGCTGCTGGCGCCAGCTGGCGCAAAGGAGCCTGGGTGGCCATGGCACTTGCCAGGTGATCCCTGGGGCAGGTGGACCCACCGCCATCGCTTGAGGCGGATCCACCTCCATGGGCTCCACGTCGTCCTGTGGTGGGCTGTCACGCCGGGGCCTGAGGGCACCGTGCCTCGGCAGGCAGACTCGCCAGGGCCCCACGCTGTTCCCCTGTGCGCCCACGGCTGCGCGCTGGACGACGTTGATCCCGTGAGCGCCGGCCATTGCTCTCACGGCACGAGGGGTGATGTTCCTCCCCCTTCTCCCTCTCCCCCTCCTCGCCCTCCTCCTCTTGCGCCGCTGACTGCTGTCGGTCAGGCTCCTGAGAGGTGCCTTCCTCTTTGGCGGCTGCGGGCACCGTCTCTGTGCTGTCCCACGCAAAGGGGGGCAGCCGCCCGCCTCCCTGCTGCGGCGGGGCCCCGGGCGCGCGGGGGC
>NW_009259854.1:263189-299678 GCF_000687185.1 Egretta garzetta
AGGCGCCCGTGGGCCTCTTCCTGGGGGCTCGCTCCCGCCTGCCCTGTCGCTTGCCCCAGAGAAAGGCTGCCCCTTGGGCACAGGGACCGCCCTCCACCTCCCCTCATCAGCCCTGGGCTCCAGCCTCCTCTTCACCCTGTGCCTGGGGTCCCCTCGACGAGACGGTGGCAACCGTGTTCCAGGAGGGTCGGGGGTCCTCAGTGGCCCCCCCACCCACCCGGCGCCCTGCAAGCGGCACAGCCCCCCGTGTGCCACAATGGCTGAGAGGAGGCAAAGCACCCCGACGTCCCGCCGGCGGGACAGGGAGCCCCGGCCGGGCTGCGCAAGCTCTGCCAGAGCCCCATAAAGGAGCTGTGGACTGCCAAGTGTGGTGCGAGCCCTTCTTTCCCTCCCCCCGGCCCTGCCCCGGGAGCCTGGACAGGCGCCATCTCTTCTGCACGGAGCCCCGAGGGAGAGGGCGGGAGGGGGCCTGCACGTTCGACTCCTGCCTCCAGGTCCTTTCTAACGCCATTAAAGAGCACTGGCCCTAAAATCGAGCCCTGGGGAACCCCACTGGGGACTGGCCGCCAGCCTGGTGTAACCCCACTTACTAGAACTCTTTGAGCCCGACGCGGCAGCCAATTGTTCGCCTAAGGTATCATGGAGTTGGCTAGCTGCGTGTGGGACATTTTGTCCAGAAGGACGCTCGGCGAGACAGCAGCAAAAGCTTTGCTACAATCCCAAACCCACCCACACCTGCTGCCTTCCCTTGGTCGACTAGACGGGTGACCCGGTCATAAGAGGAAACTAAATTAGTTCGGCAGGACTTTCCCTTCGCCAACCCTTGCTGGCTATGACCAATGGCTGCGTTGTCTCTCAAGGGATTTTCAGTATCTCCCAGAACAGCCTTCTCCATCCTTCTGCCTGGCACTGAAGTGAGGCTGACAGGCCTGTCATTGGCAGCATCTTCCTTCTTACCTTTCTGGAAGAGTGGGACCACTTTTGGCAGATTCCAGGCACCTGGGACCTCTCCAGACTCCCCAGACCATTGCAAAAGAATGGAGAGAGGTCCCGTGATAACATCAGCCAGCTCGTTCAGGACCCTGGGACGAATCCCATCGGGCCCCATAGACTTTGGTGGATCCGTGCAGAGCAGCACGCCTCAGAGAGTTCAGAGTTGGCCGGGAGTTTGTCGTCCCTGCCAGTCGCGGTCTCCCAGCACAGGCGTCCGGGCTCCCAGGGCCCACCATCAGCGTTAAAGCCAGAGGCGAAGGCGGCATTAAACATGTCTCCTTTCTCTACGCCCCTGTTTGTGAGGTGACCGACCTCATCAAGCAACGGACCAACGCTCTCTCTGATCCTCCTCTTCCTGTTGACATACTTTAAAAAACCCTTTCTCTTGTCCTTCACAGCACTGGCCAGCTTAAACTCTAATCGAGCCTTGGCTGCACACATTTTCTGCCTACTGTGGCGAACAGCATCTCTGTAGTCCTGCCATGCCACCTGTCCTTGCTTCCAACGTCACTACGCTTTCCTTTGGCACCTAAGTTGAGGGTTGGACTAGATGACCTCTAAAGGTCCCTTCCAACCCAAAGCATTCTATGATTCTAAGTGGTTTTTTACTCTCTATGAACTAAAAAGGTACTAAGAAGCTTGGCTACATCAACATTTACACGGTAAACAGTTTTGGCATTGTGAATCCCACCTTCTGTACAGCAGAACAAGTAGGAATAAAAAAAAAAAGTGGCTCATGAAGCAAACCTGACTGGCACTGGTGTGCCATGAAGGGCTGGGGAGTTGGTTAAGCCCTTGCACTGCTGTGGCTGTGCTACACAACTTTATAATTTGAATCTTCCTTCCACCTACAACTAGATGTTGTTGATATACTTTCACACAGATACTAATTCATTAAAAGATCAATTTAATCAACTAAGCAAAATCAATGTAACTCCAAATGCAAATTTGGTTTGTTGATTGTACTGGTCTCTTGTAATCAGTTTTGTAAAAGAAAAAAGTTTACAAGTTGATTGATTTTTACTCTATTGGCTTACTAAATTTCCATGAAGTGTTAAAAAGAACATTAAAAGCTCTTTCCCCCAGAAAGAAACACAAGCTGTATCCCTGGAAGAACAGATATAAAGTGATTGAACCTTTTGCCACTTTGCCGTGCTTCCAAATTACAAGTCACCTGCAGAAGATCAATAAGTAACACAAGGAATGATAATGAGATTCTCCCACCAACCAGGGGTAATTCTTATGGAACAGGTGAAATGTGATACAGAATTAGTTGTCTCACAAAGAGAAGAACAAGCCAGTCTAAAAGACCTAGTGCAGAAATCCATCTTGCGTTTCAACGGGTAAATATATTTGAAAAAACAGAGGCTTAGGCCAGAGCACTGGAGCCCTTCCTTCTTGAAGACCAGTAAATGATACTGGACAATTATTTGCTCTAGAGTTTCATTCTCTCAATTTCCATTACTTCCAATTACAGGAGTTGTCTTCCTTCCTGGACAATAACTCATGAGAAGTGGAAGTTCTTAAAGGGACAACAGACAACAGGATAGGGAGGTACTGAAAATTAAGTATCTTTTGTCTACGATTGACTGATTAAGGTCATCTAGTTTCACATGTCCTGAAATACAGAAAGAAAGAAATAAACCTAGATTCCTTAAAAAATGGGGAGAAATTTGAGCCTTCTGGAGGAGCAATAGCTGATACCAAAGGATAATGAGTACAAGTGAGATGAGATCTGGCATTTCCAGACTGTTCCACCTATGTGGTCCCTCAGCATCAGGATATTCAAGGTAAGAGATGTAAAAAGTGCACTTGTGGGCAATGGTTGTAGTATTAGCTTCTTGCTACACAGCGTATCAATTCTGTGTGTTTTAGTGCACAATCATCAACCAGGGGGTTGTCAGCTGTACCCACTGTGCATGAAGAACTTCAAAATGTATTAAGGTTGTCATATGATCCGATCTGGGCATTCTGCTGCAATTTGCACAGTGTTTGCTCTGCACTGGGGATAGGAATCTGTGAAATCGGTTACCATATCCCTGCCAAAAGGTAGCAGGTGTTTTTGTAGACCTCATCAACAAAAATACATTTTTTTATCCTCTAAAACAAAGTTCTAACACTGATAAAACCATTCCACTACCTAACTAAGCACTAACGAGAAGAATTAAATCACAAAGTGGCCAACAATGAAGTCTTTGCCAGTGTGCTAGCTCCATAGCTATAAATAGTAAGGCAGAACTGGAGAAAAAACATAATTTTTCCAGTTTTCATTCTTGTGAGTAAGAACATCAAAGGTAATGCAGAGTAGAAAGGTGGAAGTGAGATATACATGGATCATCACCCAAAGGCCAAGCAACACTTCATAGCTCAAAATCTACTCCAAGTAAAGCAAGGTGCAAGTGGAAATATTTCTCTTGGGTTTACTGGCACTACATCAGATCTGCACATGCGTAGCTGACCGAAGCTCAGCCTGGAATATATAAGATCAACTTCTAAGGTATTTATGCACATAATTGATGGTTGTACCTATTAAAGTAGCTCAATTAGTGGGCCAGAGTGTATCAATATGAAATTGCCTAAACTAACCGCATTGTACCTGAATGGGATGAGGAACACATTGCGTTGTATAAGGGACTTTTACATCAATATAATGTTAGAGCTTTCTGAGTAAAATAGTTTTGATCCAAAAAGAAAATAAATCTCCCAAACCAAACAAAAAGCCCTTGTGCTCAACTGAAATAGTGACAACAGGAAAAACTGTCAGACCTTAGTGATTAGCCTGGGCTGTGTTTCTCTTCTTCCTAGATTTTCTACCCTCACACAGAACTGTGCCAGTTTTTAAAAGGATCTAAAATACGACTGTGGTTACTTAATTTTTGAAGGCATACAAAAGAAAAGAGAGTACAAGGAAATGAAAGGCTAAATCACTAGCTGGATTAAAGCAAGCTGTGGTCCCCATGTTGTCCTGAGCACAGACACAGCTCCTCAGTATTTCAGAAAGAAGTAAATTAGCTTGTGACCTTGCGCATGAAATAGCCTGGGTATCTAGTCATTACAAAAAGAAGCTTATGATCCTCTCTTTGATCTGAACTGATGTGGAAACTTGGCCTGTCTTGGATTAAGTTGAACATGGAAATTCAACAAGGGAGGTTCCCTTCTGTCCTTTTCACAACCATTTTAAATCTAATTTATAAAGCAGTGCCCTTAATCTGCTTGTAAACTTGTTTTTAACTGTCAGACTTGAGTAGCTATCAAGCAAAATGATACACATTTCAAACAGCTGCCTAACTGGGTATTTACTCTAGAGACATGACTGCATTCAAATAAGGTATCCCATCTTCACAGGCAAATATTTTTCAATTTATATCATTTCATAAATGATTTTTAAAGAGAATTTACATATTCCTCAACTACTACTTCTCAGTAGCCACCAAGGTTGTAACAAATACTGGCGGAGAAAGAAATGCAAAGTAACACCCTGTCCTTCAATGCCTCAGCAGTGCCCTTGTTTTGTATTTTTACAGCAGCAGCTAATAGCTTACTTGCTAGTTCCTCCTTTGTGTCGTACACCTGACTGTCTTTTGTCACTTCTGTGACAGCTATTCTGTTATTTAAGCATATCCTTTCCTTATATCTAATATAAGCACAAACCTATCTGCAAAACTGAAGCTGTGCCTTCCCGCTTTTACTTGAGCAAAACTCCCGTGAGCTTCAGTCAGAGGATTAAGCCCTGTTTGTTACCTTCCCAGTGTAAAAGCCCTAAGCCAAAGGAAGAAACGCAAACTTCAGTGGGAACATCCTACCCAAGATCTGCCTCTGGCCACAAGCCAGGATGATTACCTCTCCCAGCCTGCAAAGGGGGCTGGGGATAGCACAGAGGCTTTATGGGACCCTTGAGGAGAGACATATGGGAGCCTGAGACTTCTTCAGAGCTCTTCATACTTCTCAGCCAGACAACACAATGTCGTCAGGTCTTCAAGCCAAGGTCTTCAGAAAAGCTCTACTCTAGCCAGTGATGTGAGTGGTCTGATCTCTCACAAAGTCAAGAGCCAGAATCTTCCAGCAAGCCAGGATATTCAATGCTTTTCAAAAGCAGAGCAGTTCATTAGTTGTTTCAACTCCATGCCTTTCACTCTCGGTCACATTCTCTAGTCGATGTATCCGCAGCTCTGTCCTGTGGGTCACTAACTTAACTGATAGCACCAGATCTTTAAGACATGTGTGACTTTTTTTTTCATTGCAGAGTTAGCTTCAGTTAACATGTGCTGTTGATAACTCAGGTCCCATTCATGAAAAACATACCCACCCCAAACCCAGCAACTCTCACTCAAGAATAGTTATGCTTTTAACTGGATTTAGCTAGCCCATGAGTGGAAATCAGCTCAGGAAACACAGCACATCAGGTACTAACACAGCTACTCTGTATTGCTGTAGCATTAGTTCACAGGGTGGCTTTCCTCATTCAAGCCACATTAACTTGAGGGGCATTAGCTCGAGTGGATGCAATTTAAACTAACTCTTTAGTGAGGACAAGTTCTGTGAAGTAGCTTTTACCATAACCTTATAATCTTTCTGCCAGTAGTTCCTTATCAGGAATTCATTTTAAAAGAGCTTTTTTTCCCACTTTAAATGTTGTGTTTGCAGAGGGCAAAGCAACCAACCATCTGCCGGGTATTTTAGCATGCTGGACTAGCTGCTCTCACCCAGGACAGAACAGAGTCACCACAGAGTCATTCCTATTTCACTTGTTGTTTTATGTGCTTTGACCTCCAGGTTTTGTCATTTTTACCAGAAGGACCTATTATTATGAGTGCTTTTCGCTAGCCAGTATAAATCCTTGGCAGCCAGTCCCTCCAGCCTGACTGAAGCAATCAACCTGCCAGAAAATCATAACAGTATCATGTGTAATGAATATTTTATAGTTTACTTACTCTAATTGCCCATTTCATGCCCAAGTACTAAGGTCACGCTGGTCACACCTGTTAGGATATTTTGTCCTACATGAGACTGAAAAGCAGGTCAAAACCCAGATTATTCTCATATCTCATAATTCAGTTAAAGAAAGATAAACTGGGACTAAAAACCAGATGACTCGACAAGCCTCTTCAGAGCACAGCGCTATCAAAACGCTTTCAAGACACTCAGCCTCTTTTCACCCTGCGCACATATTGGTCAGGCACTTTGTGAGCGCACTCTGGGTCTGGAGCCACGCAGTGCCCATCTCAATCAGTTTGTGCAGGGGTTTCTGTGGCACATGCTGACGCGGCAGGCTGACGATTAACCTCTGATTTAACATGGGATGCCCTTAGGTTCAAAGTCAAGCTCTTGTCAAGCAAAGCACCAACCATAATAAAAATTTACTTTAGCAGCTTCTTTTAGGATTTTTGCACAGCAGGACTTGATTTGCATGCCAGCTTCTGGAACACCAGACAACCCCAGTGCACTATCAATAATGTAAATGTGCAGATCATCCTGCACGGGATTTTTCTGCATTCAAGCTATCTGAAGGAATACCTGTGTTATATCGCACTCCCAGATTCAAGATGTTCTATACAGCTGGCAAAGTTATGTTCTTTCCTCTTTCTGGTGAGGTTGAGGTAGATGCTGCATATGGGACTTACAGTGCAAAACATGTACTGAGCACTGATGTATCAGTAAAGGTTCTCAAGAAACTTTTAAAGAATTCTACTACAGTAGGACATTCCCCTGAATGCAAGCACAAATACAGTGCATTGGGCACATTAGGGACAAGAGCGATGTTCAGGGAAGAGATCACAGAACATCTTGTCTACCACACCAGGGAAATTAATCTGAGTCTGGTCCTTTTTTCCTAAGACAAGATATATAGAACTGGAATAACATAAGTGGCTTTGATTCAGCACTGCTTCTGGGTTTTACTGCTTAAAGGCAAGCATGCCTTCACAAGTACACTCAGGTTATTCCCACAGTTCCAGCAAGAGGTACATGATGTCTGCAATACGTACGGCTGTGGTAATGCAGCAGGTGATTAGAGATTCAGAGGAACCCATCTTTCGGTGGAAGTCGTTCAGGTATTCCACAGGCTGTGATGAGAGCTGCTGGGGGGAAGCCAGGGTTGGATGTATAGCAGTGCTCTAAGAGCTAAAAGCAGTGGGGAACCTTGTTACGAACTTGTGGAATGTGGCATTCTGGTAAAATAAGATTATTGTTAGCAGATTCAGAACAGACATGATATTCTTCTGCCAGAAACAGAAAACAATGACTGTGGTAGCATTTATGTCCAAGAACTTGAGGTTCTCAGCTGTCACGCATACTGACATTTGGCAGGAATTCCTAAAAATAAATGTTTGCTGATCATTTCTGTCCCGGCCTAACAATATTTAGCACAGAAAGCAGTTTACTAGATTTCTCAGCATATTACTTCATATGCTATCTGTCTCTCAAATCCCTACACCTTGCTTTCTATTGGGATTCACTGGTGAAAATTAGAAAAAGCAGAACTGAATAAAGAAGCCATCACAGTTGAACAAATCCCATGAAGCTGTCAGTAGAGAAGTAGCCTGAAGTAGGAATGCCATGTATTAGATGTTTATTACTATTACACATTCCAGAAAATGGTGGTTTATGCATTTCCTGGATTTCCTGTAAAGGTTTTTCTTTGGCAATGTATAGAAATTGCAGGTCAGGTTGTTCCTCAGCAATACAACACTTGGCAAATACAGCCTTTTAAAACAAATAAACGCACACAAATTCACAAATGTAGAGTGATGACTTTGGTTTTGTGTTAGGTTTCTGCTTCAAAACCTCTCGTATTATCATCTTAAAAACCCATAAAAAATGTATGTTGTTCTGAATAATCTATAAATAGGAAATGATTCTCAGTAATCAATTTCAGTGCTCTATAATTTTTGTATTGACACTTAATAGTATGTAATATCTCCCTACTATTTTTCATATATTTTAGAGGGGGAAAATGGGCATCTTGGAAAGTATTGCTGAGTGAAGTCTAAAAAGTATTTTCAGTTTCTTTCTATTCTTCCAAATTTTTATGCATAATATAGAGTCACAATTGGATGCCTTGAGTAAGTAGGATGCAAAATAATTGCACCAAGCACAGAGAGCTCACACATACCATTTCAGTATTCAGAGACTGGGCGAGAAATTTTTTACCCCATCTTGCCATGAATACTTCTGTCAATCCTTTATTTTTTGCCTTCTTTCGGACATCTTAAATTTCATTCAGATTCTCATCACTGTAAGATTCCAAAGTATTTGTGTATCTGTATGTCCACTTCCTCTGCTGTTATTTTTTATGATGCATTTATTAAATTTATTTTAATAATTAACACAAAAAAAATAATTTCATTATGACTACCTCTGATAACTTGGTAGTCTGAATTTGTCTGAAAATCTGGTCTTCTCAAAAGCTATTCTGATGGTGTATGGGAAGATGCAGCAATAAATATGCTTGCCGCATTCAAATTCTTGGTGAAAATAAAGCTGCATATAACGTTTTGCATTTTTTGCTGGTTCTTCTGCTGGTGAATGACTTTTGATATGTAATGCAGTAATACACCAAGGATATTTCTTGGATATGTTAGTTACAGTCAGCATTTTTAAAATAAAGATTGAATCAGAAAGTTGTCTGTCTGGTTCCCCTATGATAAGGATCTTCGTAACTATACACAAAGCAAAAATATGGTACTTTTCCTAAATAAATTCATTATCATGCTTTAGCAGCTGTTTAAATGATTTGAAAAGTCTAGTGCAAACCTGAACTGGCAGTTATTTATACCTAGAATGATTTGTATAGTACAGTTATGTGTCTATCCCACATTCCCAACTGTACTAAAATAAATTTAAGACTGTTTAAGCACATTTGCCTTGAAGTGATGTGAAAACCCTTGGCCACATCTAGAATGTATGTCATACTTTTTTTCTAGGAAAATCTTTTATATATTTTTTCTTTTCAGGAGGAGAAAAGCTTTTGTATCACAGGAAAAAGCTTTGTAGCTTGTTCTTCCTTTCAACAGCCAAATATGACAATGGGAAGCCCAGTGATGGTTTCATCTCTGTGGAGGAAGCTGTAAGCAACGTAAGCCTTACATGACTGCGTGCATAATATTCTGCTGAGAAAAGACCAAACAACAGGAGGAGCCTGTATCAGTCAAAATCTGTGACAATAGCTGCTACTGATAGGAACTGTTGAGGTAACTTAATTGCCCATTCTCTAGACCTGGAAATACCCGACTTTGATAAGCTGTCGCATCTCCAGATGTACAGGAGAAATGAACATCCTTGTAGGGCTTTGACTACCCAGACAAACTAGAGGGCTATCTATGTAGAGGAGGTTAATCCCTCCATCCAGCACAAGCCTGTATGAAGTCATCCTTCCACTGTTTTTCAAGTTTTCCTTGGTAACAATACCTGAAAAATGCCAAGCAATTTCACTTCCAGTTAAATTTTTTCAGCAGCAGTAATGCGCATATTTCCTTGCACAGCACATCCAGCCCTAGCGTTTCTGTCCTGGAAAACATTTATGTAAAACGTTTTGTTATTTGCACCATCAGCTGAAAAGTCCGCAGTGGTGGCACTATTGTGGATGCTGCCTACATTCTTGTAAATAAAGTTAGAACTTCTTCAGTTCAAGGAGGTTGCATTAAAACTAACAAATTAAACAAAAGTGTTGAAGCTGCTAGTTTAGTGACAAACTCTGTATTTACTAGATGAGCTACAAACATGAGAGCACTGGTGTATGATTTTAAAGTGTGGCCAATGGGGACATCTGCCTACTAGCAACATGAATGACTGCATATTTCTGCTTATTTTATTACAATACTAAGCTTCTACACTACAATACTAAGCTTCCACACATGGGACATGTCTGATAAAAAAGAGATTTTGCTTTTGAGATAGGCTTCATGTTTATTAAAATACAACGTTCTGTTGTTCTTTCACAAACAGAACCATGTGTTATTGTTTCAAATCAAGTTTCTTTCTTTTAAGTCAATGTCATGGTAAACAACTGTGTCATTCTTGCTCTGATTTTGTCCTGAATAGGCAAATGAACCTAAGTGTTAGCAGTTCTGTGCTTATGGCAAATGAATATATTTACAGACAGTGACAAAGCTATCCCCTATCTCTAGTTCAAAAGCAAGCAATGTACTAACAGCAACAGTAGACAGTTAGAGAATGAAAGGCAGGTGTACAGGGTATTGGCATCTAGTTGAAGCCAGCTAATACAACATCAAGCCATCTCAGCTTTAAAGACTTTAAATGGTTACCCTATCCTTAGTATGGACACTTTGCAGGAGTCAGTGGAAAATCATAATGGTGATAAATCACTAAATAAAGTGGATAAAGGGAAGAATAAACTAATACATTTTCATGTTTGGTATACAGGACCTGGGACGCTGTAAATGGCAGTAAATTGCATAGAGTGTCTGTGAGTCAGTATTGCACATCAAACTAAACATGAGACAGTAGTTATCATTCAGATTAGACAACGTCTGCTGTGGGCACTGAGCACCTGAAAGGGAACCTGAAGCAGTGGACGTGGGATATTATGCTGATGAACATGAAGAATGCAAAGGTTAAACCACCTTTGGGTTTCCAGGGCTGTTGCTTCTTCCTACTGACTGAACACTGGGCAGCGTTCAATGGTATGGAAAGTTAGATGCTCAAGGACAGCTACTCTCTCACCTATGATTAAAAAACCATAGTACTTTCTGTTTCTGACAGCTGATTTCAGATTGAAGGCTATATATTGTCCCCTTGATGCAGTACGTCCTTGAATAAGATTTGAAACGCGATTTCGTGTTTGTTTAACTGGAAGCAGTGGACCACAAACACAACTGTCCTTTCCTTCAGCCAGAGGAACAGCAAAACCTTCATTAATCAAATACAATGAATGTTAAACACTGACTCTATTAACTCAGAGTAAATAAGCTACATGATTACATTCATCTTGGAGGTCAAGCCCAAGGGGATTTGTCAGAGACCACTTCATAACAGGCTAACCTTCTGCTGCACCCTTTCCCCTCTCCAAATAAAGCACAGAAAGAGATGGGCACAGGCCATGTGGTGTCCATGCTCTACATCTGCATTGCAGCACAGGATGGGAGCAGTAACTCTGGATATTTTCAGGTAACTGGACTGGATTGTTTAACAACAAAGTTGACCATAAGGATGACTAAAACCTCTTTATCTGTAAGGAGCTGCAAGGATAAATTTTTGTTTTCTCTCCTTGCTTGGTCAACGTTAAAAATGAAAGGGTAGAGCAGATGTCCAAGACTGCCCTTTGCTGAGGCATCTGCATGGCGGGTTGTGCAGGAGACCACGAGATGACTTGGTACCCTTCCCCACTGCCACCGGTGGAATGGGTGGGAGGAAGGACTGAGCAAGCTAAGAGACTGAAGAAGAACCAGGGCATCAAATCTATGAGTAATTCATCGGATTTTGGTGAACTACCTTTGCAATGTGCTCCTAGTTGGAGGCTTGAGGCAGTAGCAGAATTTATCCTCATATGAATAAATAATTTATTCCACACGTGTGTAATGCATCCACACGTTTACAGAAAAAGAAACACAAGAACATAGTAAAAACAGCCGTAAGTTTTCCAAAACATGATTACTCACTTACCAATATAAACTCCTTTAATACATTTGCAAGCAACCTCATATGAAATGATATGCATATTTACAAATGCAATGAGTACATTTCTTACACTTAATTAGCACAGCAGAATTTCTGCACTCTGATAATTTATCTGTGAAAATTACATTACAGATTTTGCATCTGATATGAGGACATTACAGTAAAAAACACCCGGTAAAAAATATGAACTAATTACATAATAAGCCTTGAGAAATCAAGTTCTCACTCGGTACGTCACTGGTGGTATATCAGATATCTACATCAGTGGTACCCAAGAGCACTAATATGCTCTATAAACATTGGTGATTAAACTTAATAACTAGCTCTTAATTCTGCTGAACTGACTATCTAGGATTACGTGTCTGCAGATGCATCCAGTGCTTGGAATTATTTGCCTATGTCAAACCAGGACAGGAAGCTCCCTACAGGACTTACTTGTATTTTAAAAATGTACCTCGAACTATTCCTACCATAAATCTTCCTTGCTCCTCCTTAGGTTATATGCATCTTTTAATGCTCTACCCTTTGCCCCAGCATATACCACCATATGACCCATAAATTATTTTCTATTACTCAGGTGGAAGTCAGGGGAATCTCTGCCCACATGAACACCCTGCGCACCTGAGGTTGCAAGGGCTTTCCTTACCTTAGCCAGTCATGCGCACCAGCAAGAGTGGCTCCATGGAGCAGAACACTTGTAACTGGAGCTCGCACCTCTGCATGATTCCCATTTTGCAGCTACTCAATACAGACTAGCCCTGATCTGACTCCACTGACCGAATGCCTGTTTACAGTTGGAACATATTATGCATAGAATCATAGAATGTTTTGGGTTGGAAGGGATCCCTAGAGGTCATCTAGTCCAACCCCCCACATACCACCCCTCTGGAGCAAATCTTCCGTCTTAGTTTCCTCCCAAAGGAAAGCAGCTCACGTTCTCAGGCAGCTCTGCATTGCAAACCAAAGCACTGTGTGTAGGGACAGTTGGGAGACCTACATCAAAAGTGCCCTCCTGATGCAATCTAGAAAACGAATGCAGACATAACCCATTTGACCAAATCATGCTTATGCTAAAGTGTAAAATTCTCTTTCCTCAAGCTCACCTTTCAGGACAGTCGAGGAGTTACAGTGGCTAGGAAATTCAAATGCAATCACAAAACTTCTCCTACAAAATGATAATATATCACTTTAATGTGAGGTTGCCTCTGACATAAAACCTTATGCAAAAAGCTACGTGCTTTTGCTGAGTGGCCTTCCCAGACTTAGCTCTCCAAACAGACATAAAAACCTGTACTAATCCTCGATGACACAAGAAAAGGTTTCTAAAAATGTATGTTCTGCTTAACTGTTCACTTGCAATATATGCTCCATGGTAAAGAGGATTTACTCTATTAGTCATGACTAGTTTGCAGGTCAAGGTCAAACAAATTTAGAACAGATCTCTGCATATGCTTTTGCCTCCTTACACTGATCACAATCCACTTTGCACCAGAGCAAAACCTGGAGGGCCCTCTAGAAGCACCAGCAGATCACACAAGATGCTTGGGACTGTCAAGTAGGCGGATTTCATAGTTGCAGTTATCTTATAGTCAGTGAGAAAAATATTTAATGCTCTTTGCTCTTCGTGCTTTTATGTGTGTGCATTTTAATACGGTTTACTAGTCTTTTAAAAGTAGTAATTATTTTTAAAAACACAGATGCACACAACTGTCCACAGCGACAAAATTAAGATCTTCTCTATGGGAGAACAAAGAGAACTAATAACAATCAATGAAAAATGTGAAGACCCTTCAGGTAAGTAGCATATGGAGACTGTCTTGCAAGAGGTAAAGCAGTATGTGACCAATTTTATATGGATTAAGCTGTACAGACTACAGCTTCTGAATGGGATTGTATAGGAATTTAAGACGCTCTAAGTCACATAAACCGACCACTGTAAATACTTCACACAGTGTGGGGATGGAAAGGACTCGGTGCTCTCATTCACCTTATGTCAGTGTTCCCAAATACAATGTGCTTATCACGCACTCTCTGAGTTGCCTTCAGAGAAAATGCATGTGCAAAAATAAACTATCTCTACACATCAGAAGGAAAGCAAATCGATAGCAGACAGCAGCACCACAGCTCCATCACAGAGATCTAGTTCTGACTTAGTCCTGATCCTCTAGGAAGACCTAGGATACAGCTCCAAGAGACAAGCCTGCAAAATACCTGGGAACGAGTATGCCTCTATAAGGAGCACATGTTACGCATTATAGCACAGTACAAATTTTTCCATATCCAGATCTTGTTAACACATGCTGTTCTGTATGTGACACACGCTTTTTTGTTTGTCCCTTCTGGAAAGGATAACCGCTATCACTTCACCCTTTTGTTTCAGAGGTGCCAGCTATTTTTGTCTTTCAAATTATTTTATTAGACAGTGCAAATAAGTTAAATTCACAGAAACTGTTCCTAGTCTGCATTAGATGTTATTGTGTCTGTTTCAAACCTAGAAAGAAGAGTTTTTCTTCAAGTTTCTCTGTTTGTATTTTGTTGGTCAAATGAGAGATGATTACTTTTCCCTTTGCTCACCTTGCCTCCCTTGTAATTGTAAAAGCCATTTCCTAGACCTGTAGCAGCTCCAGCCTTTAGCTACTTCCTGAGCATTCATATAATTATGGATTTCCATCTATAGCTGCATGCCAGTAATAGACCCACAATGTACCAATAAAAGAGAACCATAAAACACTGAACAGAAAACTTACAGCAGAAGTAAATTAGGGAAAATTCAGAGGCTGATCTACCTCAGACCTCAGGAATTTCAACATAAATACATACAGATATATACACACACACATTTACTTCTTGCTCCTTCACCACCTACAATACCCCCTTTACAATATTCTTCATTCAGACCCCAGAAAAATCACTTGTGTAGTTCCTAAGAAGATTTACTAAGTGCACGCCTGAAGTTTGGGAAGGTAGAGTTACAACTTTGAATTTTGTCTCTGCTGATGATACTGATAATAAATGGAATTACATAAAATTTGATGCCCAGGAGTCATGAACTGAAGGGGACAAGCCTGTAATAGATGCTTCTGACACAGCACTATCAGATTTTGACTTCAAAAAGAAAAAGCCTGAAGTAAGGTTAATAAGACTACATGTTCCATTACGTTCTCCCAGTAACTCTTGAAGAAAATGTTGCCTTTGAGACTCTTCCAAGAACTAAGACTAATGATATATTTGATTTTAAGTTCGTTTTTCTCTTTTGATGTTTTCTTTCTGTCTCCTTTCAGAATGATTAATGCTGTGTTAATCAAACTTTTTTGGTTATTGCCTCCTGTGATATTTCTTCTGAGGTGGAATTAAACTTTTAAAATGTGCTTTATTGTTTTGAAGTGTTTTCTTCTTTCCACTTTCTCAGTAAAATCAGGAGTTCTTGGTGAAATGCTTAAACTTCCTTTAAACATGTCTTCTATGCTCTTTAAAATCAGTTTTAATTCCTATTCTAGAAAAGCACAGGGAAGAAAATGAAACTGGAGTGCAGTCAGTGTAGCCTCACTGCTGTTCAAAGTGATTAAGTCATCAGTATGATCTGTAGTGTAGCTCATTCTTGAAGTTTTTTTGCCATTTCTTATTCTGTTTTATAAAACAGAGGGGTATGTACAGAAGCTAACTTTACGCTATGTGGCCAACTTTTATAGAAAAATCAGAGATTCTGCCAAGCCTCAATTCATTGGCCAGTGTTGTGGATCATCATAATCCAGGTCTCTAAACAGATTTGACAGCAACGCATAAGCATCTATTTCAGAAACACAGCAATAACTTTCTGAACTTCGCCTTCTTCCCAATTTCATCCCAGTAAAGTCCAAGAGAATGTCAAGTGAGAAAATAAACACGATGGGAGTGTGTTAGCTAGCTAAGATTCTTTCTCTGAATGCAATTTCTCCATCGACTCTCAGTCTTCAGCTTGAGTGCTTGTGTAATTTTCATAAATTATTATTTTTTTAATGAGAAAAAGCCAAAGTACCACAGTCATGAAATAGGAGATCCCACTGAGGCAGGTGTTTATGAACCAAAAGACCACTCTTGCACTGCAGGCTTTATGATTGTTGCCATTATTCTAATTCATTGAACAGTTAAACTTTACTATGCCACTGATTTTATAGAGCTTCTGACTCATCGTTGTTCTCCTTACTTCTTGGCAATCATTTAAAGGGTAGAGTTTGACCCTTAATCAGATGTGGGAAAACAAAGACCTGCACTGGGATATCTGAGAATATTGTGTTACCAGAAGTTCAGAGACACGATCAGTGAGGGCTCAGCAGAAAAAAGCAGCAGGCATTGCTAGAACTGCCTAAAAAGAAAAGTCCAAGGACACGATCAAGAAACCAAGAAATGAGGTGGTCAAGAACAGGGCTGAAGGCAATACAGGGTAGAAGAAGCCGTGAAGCTACTTGACTGATCTGAGGACACGGAAAAGTGAATGATGGAAAAGCAGGTGCAGCAGGGTCGATGCTGAAAGGGATCACAATCTGATGGAGGTAAGCACAGTCCTTCTCAAAGTAAGCAAGGATCTTGGTGACAACTGGACTATTCTGAAAAGAGGTATCATATTCCTGAACTCTCAGTAGCTCCTCTATCGGACTTGAGAAGTATTGATCTGTCCCATGCCCCCTGAAGCAACTACCACAACATTAAAGAATGGAACAGAGGCCTTTGAACTCCTCAATCTTTCAGAAAAAAACCTGTCTACCTGATGAAATGTACCAAGGAGCATCTCACTGCAGTCAAGGCAAATATGAATGCTAAGCTCGACTGAAATAAAATGAGCTATTCTGCCCCATTATCAGTGTCATCTTTACAGAGCATGGTATAGGATTTTGAAAGGGTGAACAGTTCCGTCTCCTAGAAACTTACAGAAAAGTAGTCAGAGTTCTTTGTTTCCTGAAATGGTGTTTCCTGAAATGGTGTTTCCTGCTTATCATTTCCACTGTGATAGAGCATCAGAGTGTTACCTTACTGTAACAAAGATTGTTTAATACTATGATACTGATTCTCCCAAGAGACAAGAACACACCTGAAATAAGTGCTGGGGCTGAAAATCTTTTATGTTCACTTGCCCCACCCAAACCCCCAAAGTAATAGGTGCTGTGACAACTATCGATAGTAGGATGACACGTAACAAGTCCCTTCTCCCCGGTATCCTTCTGTGAGAAAACTGATCTCACTTCAATCTTTTCTTAACACTTATATTAGTTTTAACAGCATAAAACATATTCTAGTAAACCAAAGGAGTATTTATAGTAGTGCCCATACATTTCATCAAATTCATCAAATGATTTTAGTGGCAAGGACACCAAAACAGAATGTGCTATGAACTGGCAATTTACAGCTGTATATACAGGATTTTGTAAAACAGCAAAGTTCTTCACTCTGTAAGTTAGTCCTAATACGGATTCAAATCCATGTCACACCTACATTTTCAGAAGCCCTAACAAGAGTTTATCTTCTACTTACAATTTGATTTACATAGCAAACATGTGCTAAAGATTACTGAAAAAGTTTCTTGCATTGATAGCCTTACTGGAAATAATATCCAGGTAGCAAACCAGAATTTTACAGTGCAGGCTCACATAGATTATAGAATATCATTTAATGTACTTACCGAAGTAAAGCTTGGCAATACTCCCCTGACAGAATAAAACTTTATCATATGAAAGCTGCCCACGTATATGAATAGATAGAAATCTTTCAAACTAGTTAAATAATATATGCAGCTTCATGCAGAGCAATAAAGTGACTATCATCAGAATTTCATATTGACAATGGGGAAAAAAAAGAAATAATGGGCCCCATTTATTCCTGGTAAAATTTTATTACTTACAGTAAGGTTATACCTTGAAGTATAGTTTGGAGGCTTGGGCATGTCAGATTTATGCTGACTTCTGCTTTTCAGACTATCTGGACTTTGATTCAATAACCCATTGTAATTTCATGTACTCAAAAGGGCTGCCTAACAGGTCCTGAGGTCCAATGGTTTGGAAAGTTTAAAGTAACACCAGGGACTACCAAGTCAGAGGGATCTCTGTATTTGGCTTGGTGTTCACATAACACTGTTAGCACTATGCTCTATATTAGATCAGGCAGTTCAGCTTAAGTTTATTCACATACAACTTTCACAAAAGTTGAGTGGGGAGACTCACCACTGAAAGAGGATTTGTCTCTGAATAAAATACTCCATGAAAAAACCTGGACCATCCTAACTTATTAAGCTAAGTGCCATACGCAGAGTAACAAAATCATAAGACAACCCTCAGTGAACTAACTGGTGGGTGCCTAAAAAAATTAAGTTAGATATTTCAGTCGGTACCTTCAGTCTGACAGACTACCAGATATTTCTGTCTTCCAAAGAAATGCTGAAAGACTCGTGGAAGGGAGAATTTCCCACAGGAAAAGTTATGTCTGCCTTTCTTATTGAGTGGTGTTTTGGAACGTTTTGGTTGGTTGGGTGGTTTTTTTGTTGGATTGCCACATGCAACTACAGCTTCATGGAGTGTCTATTACCAAAGGCGAGAATTCAGACAAGTATGCCAAGGATGGTGTCTGTAAGGATCAGAAACATTGGCTGAATTTTCTAATGGGGAAAAAGGAAGATAATCTTGATTTCTTGCATGGGTTGAAGATAAAATTAGGGATCTCCACTTCCCAGCAAGTAGTGATGGAAGAACAATCACAGTACCTTGTATGCATGTGGCTGGTGTCTAGCTGGCTCTAGAAGAACGGGATGTACTGCAGCCAGGATTTGCAAGCACATTGGCATAGATCCCCTTTCTGATTTTTCCACTAAACAGAGACAATATAAAATGGCATCACAAGGTCTTCTGCAGTCTCTGCTGTGTTAATGCTTGCGTACTCCTCAAACCTTCTTTCTAAATTCTTGCCATCATGTACTAACCTCATCATGGTGGCAGGTACCTTGGATATTCCAGGAGTACGCACAGTGCCGAAATAAGGTTTCTTTGGGCAACAACTGTGCTACACAGCTCCCTCTCCAAGTCTGATCACAGCTGTAAATATGTTCGAGTGGAGAAAGATGTCTTAGTTCAAGGTTTGTCTCTTCTCCATTTCTGATCTAATCTTTGGTATAGTTGTTCCTGTAGTTTCAGGGTTTATTTTATCTTATATTAATGAACAAGCCAGTAACCATAAAAAGATATAAAACAACAATGAAACCAGTAACATAAAGCCCATTGTCATTTGACTCCATGAAACTAAACAAAGCATAATCTGACAGTTAGGAAAGAATCACAGTAAAAGACAGCAAAATCCTGTATCACCAACCGAAACACATCTGAATAATTTTGGAATTGTGTTACATCTTAGCAGGTGAGGAGCTATTACACAGATTTATGGGTTCACATTTACCCCTGGTATAACTCAGTTAAAATAAATGGAGGAACAAAAGGAATAACTTTGGTCTATTATGTAGTAAAAGGTTTTTACAGCTTTGCTGAGTGAATAAATAATGATAGATAGGTTTTGTTATCTACTACAGCACTTATTTTCTATGTTGTACATTTGTATTCATAGCAAATACATTGAATGTGTTTTAAGAGAAAGCAATCATAAAAAGTTGCACACTAAATTATATATCCAGCATGAAAATTAAAACAACAACAAACATACCCCAAAGGGATATAAACATTCAGTTGTGATCTTATGAGCAGAAGAAACAAGTCTACCAGCGTTCCTAAACTGTGGATCTGATCTCCTGCAGTGTTCTTATAGACTTATTCTGTGGGATTAAAGTGCTGAAGCTTAAGATATTGCATTCTCGGACATCCACCCTCTTAGCAATTACTATCTTCACAGCAAGGACAGCAGAAAGAACATGCAAAGAAAGCAATGGCTCTCTGGACTCTGAAGTTCACAAGTTCAGTGCATTAGTTTAAACTATCTCAGCCTGTTGGATTTAGCTGCAGGGTTTAACCAGTCCTCAGCAGGATGCTGGGGAGAACAGCGTTCTCTTCTGCCTCTCCACCACATACCTGCTGGTCTCTCATGGCTCACTGTATGGACACATGGAAGCAGTAATGTCCTTATTGCTGTAGCTTAATCCAGCACAGCCCATCAGTCTGAACCCTAAGCTATCTGAAAACTTCCCCAGAGAAAGAATAAAGATAACTTTACAACACATTTATATTGTTTTCTCACGCAGCACATATTGCTGAATTTTAATGGTCTCAGACATACTAAAAGCTTGAGCATCCAAATTTAGAGGGTCCATGGAGCTTAGAGAAGGTGTGGTACATCCTGAAGTGTCCCTTGGACAGTAATATTTTTCAGAGAATCATAAGGAATCTTAATACAGCTCTGCTTTCTTTAATAAGGAATAAATCTTGTTTCCAAAAAACTAGTGGCAATTTTTTTTTTTTTTTTTTTTTTTTACCACAGGCCACTGGGATCTTGCTCCAATCCAACTCTTGACATGTTAGCAGAAACTGTATGTATTTTGATTTAAAGCCAAATCTTATACCCAAAGAAATTAGTCTGGCCCACTGCTTTGCTCCACCATACAGAAGCCCATCCTTGAGGCTCCACAAACAGTGAGGGAGACGGTAACACAGTCCCTTTCACTTCTACAGGAGGAAGTGTATAGACATAGCTGTAGTATGTTCATTGATGTAGTTTACCACAAGGTGCCCTACAGTATTGTGAAATCATGTGGCTTTTATTGCACAGGACAAATACTTACTGCTAAAATATGATTTCACAAAGTAATAGTAATTAAGCACGTAATGAAAATGGACTCAGAGCAATTCTCCTTTGCCACTGCTAAGAATTCAACCCCCTCCTCTTTCCAGTCTGAAGGAGGGAGGAATATATTGGGGGGGGGTGTTAAGTGAATTTAATAGCTCATGGCAGCTGATTAACACAAACTCAATTTTGTTAGTAGTGCTATATTTTCATATGTAAAGCCCTTGCCCTCAGATAACCCCACACACCTCTAACAGCTCTACTCCTTAAAAATACATATTGCACCTGCAGATAACTCAAACAAAATAAGAGGCAAGGAAGGTGAAGGAGGGGTTACTGAGGGAGAGGGAACAGATAATAGAGGGGCTCCCAGGAAAATTTTTCTTTTTATTGCTCACACACATATACAACCCACTCTGCTGCTGAATGACATTCTATTTTTCAAGCAGGTAACCTGCAGGTTAGACACATAGAAATACAGGTTATTATTTTTTGAGCTGCAGTATACTCAGGAATGGACTTGCACCCTCGTGTGCTGACTGTATTACAAACAGAATTTTTTTTTTTTAAAAAAAAAGGTTCTGTCCCAGTAGACCTTCACAGCTTCATAAAATTACAGAAAGGCCAAATCTTGATGGTAAGTTCAACCCAACTCTTTTCTGGTTTCAAGTCACTTGGAGTGTTTTATATTACACCCTTGGGTTCTCTGCACTTTCTTTCAGTCACAAAAGCATTTGGCAATTGCATTATAAACAGTTCAGAAAAATTCAAAATGCAGGAGCATAAATTTCTTTAGACACTCTCAACCTTTAGAGAGAGAAGGAAAAAGAAGGGAGGGAGAGGTAATGTGAATGTGAAATGGGGGACAAATAAAAAGTAGTAAAAACATTTTACTTCCAAACTTCTGTCTGACATAGATGTAAGAAGGGAAGCATCAGAGGGAATTTCCTGGGAAGTTCAGCCTCCAAGAAATCAAATGGTAGCCATGATAGGGAGGGAAAACACCTTCTTAGGCAAAATTTGCCACCTTACCTATAGGTGCAAAATGTATGCCCAAGACAGGTTGGGGTGTTGCATATAAGCCCTTTTTTTCCTGACTCCTGGTGAACTGGAGCATGCTAAGCCTGCCAACTGAGTATGCTCACCATTCAACTTGTTCCTGAGAGTTGCACAGGGGAAGGCACAGAAAGTTCTTAAAGGTGAGACTGGGACGCAGAGGCAGAGGTCATGATGAAAAAGGATATTCTTCCAAGAAAACAAAAAAAAATGTCCAAAAGCCAGCAACAACAATTGCCACGAGTCCCAGTCCCCGGGACTACACTGATGTAGGGAAGTGATCTCTTCATCTTTTCAGATGAGTGCCCAAGCATTCAGATTCTCTATGTTTTTGATACAGCTGAGATCAGGCTATTGAAATTCTACCAGCCTTCACATTCATCCTCAGTAAGACTGATTTTTATTAGCCCTATTTGTTATTTAAAAAGCAGTCTCACTAAGAGGTCCCTCTTGAATCAGGAGTCCCATTTTGGGGGAAGTCACAGAAATGTTCAGTAACAGATAGCTGTCACAAAGAGAAGAATTTTCAACCCAAATAGGCAGACAAGTGAAGAATAATTGCTCCCACAGACACAGAGGGATGAAGACTTGACTGCCATTGAAGAAAAGATTTCGGAAAAACATGGGTTTTAGCGAGTCATCCTTTTCCCATTCCAGCTCCATAACCAACACAGCATGTCTTCTTTTTCTTTTAAACAAGAAAGCAAGCAAGCAAGCCCATTTTAACCACACTTTCTTCTAGGTAAATGTTCCCCTAGAAGTTGTCACCTTATTCCATCCATCAAGCCAGCTCCATACATCCCATATTAAAGCAGTGAGAGGTATGAAAAAAGGCCATGTTCTCTCTCCACTCCCCCTTTTTTTTCATTTATCTTGTAATATCATCAAGGTAAATTTCTCGAAGGAATGTCTAACAATATATTTTATATCTCTTTAAAAAAAAGTAGTAAAGTGACATATTTTTATTATAAGCACCCATAGAGTTACAGGCGACATTGTCCATCACTAATACAGAAGAAGGAAAGATGTATGAATGTTGCCCTATCTTGGTTATTTTTAATATCTGAATGCTAAAAATAGTGCCAGAGGTGATCCAACTCACCTACGTTAGCGAAACAGAAATACTAAGAATATTTCAAAACAAGCCCAAGATCCAGAAGAATAAAGCAATCCAACAGTTGTGACAGTGCACTGGGGTCCTTCTCCTGTGGTGCCTGATGTGGCTGGAGAAGCAGTTAATTACTGGTCCTTTTTTTGCATCATGGGGGGAAAGCCTTCAGAAGAGAATCACAAACGAAGGATAATTATTGTTTTAACAGCTGTAAACCAGAACTTAAAGACATGGCATGACAATACGTTACTAAGCTGTTCAGAAGGCTTGTCTTGCACAGAAACAAAAAATATGAGGTTAGCAACCTCCCCCTGGATTAGTTACAGAGATCAAAGATGCAGAAGTTCAAACATAGAGATTTGAAAAGCAGGTTGGGGGACGTGGTGACATGGCACACTGAAATCAGGCCAGGGGCCTTGACTTTGGCCCACCTGGTCTGCAGGTAGAGGCACCTTCTTCTACAGTGTGGTGGTGGTGGTATCAGGTCCTCTGGATCCAAACAGCAAATGCAGAGTACACGCATGCACAGAGAGCAGATGTTTGGACAGTAATTGACAAGTGACTGATGAGCGCCACTCGTGCTGTTACAAAGCCACTCTGCAATTGCTACACCTGCTGCTTTAGGTGCTTCACCTGACAGAGCACCGGCTGAGTTAAGAGGAGCAGCAATTATTCAGCCAGCAGTGGGGAAAAAGTGGAAAGGCAAGGAAAGAGCAATGCAACTACTTTACTGAGGACACTAAGAGCTTGGGCAGGGGACTTTGGGGTTATAACATGTTGGCCTTTCCAAGGACTACTGACAACTCCTTGTGTCACCAGCTTTCCTAACAGCAATCGGATGACTTCTCACCAATATTTGCACAGTTACAGAGTAGGCTAGGCTTGGCTATGCGCGCACAACCAGTTCCAATCTATACAGATGTCACGCACTTGATCGCTTCAGCAATCAGCGGATAATTTGTCAAATGGGACCCAGCAGTGAAGTCAGGCTGGCAATAAGGATACTCAAATCAAACCACTGCCAAAAGTGTAAGGTCTTGCTTCCCATGTCTCCTCCCCTGCTCCTCCTGTCCACTATCCCACACCCAGCCCTCTGACTCTTCTTCTTTCCTTGTACTGGATCAATCTACCTTCTCTTTTCTGGGTGAGTTTCCTAACAGGTCAGGGGAATGAAGCATTTCAAGGAGAAGCTGGACAGGCACCAGAGCTGGCCGAAGCTACTGAACAGAACTGTGTGACCAGGAGAAGCACAGAAGATGATGAAAAGAAGTGCAGTAATGTCCCCTCTTGGTGGCTGTTAGATCAGGTCAAGGAGAATTTCCTTTCACCCCTTCAAATACACTCCTGTTACGATGTAAAGGTGTGACTTGTCTTGCTGTGCTGGCCCTGGAAATGCTTGAGGGCTCCAGAGCAGGTGATGCCCATGCACAGGTGGCAGGGTTTTAAGCAGGTGGAAAGGGCTAGTAATCCATGTTTCTGAGCATGGATTTAACATGCAGTATAAAGAAAGGTACCTTAACTCTAGCAGGGGCTCAAGATATGTTCAAAGCTAATGTGATAAATTCACACTCAGATGTGCAGTTGACTGACCAAGAACTACAGGGAAGAGATGAAAGTATAAGGGGAAACAGCAAAGAGAAAAACATTACCAAAACATACATAAATACAAAGGAGGAAAGTGAAAAGAACACCTGAAAACCAGCCTTCAAGTACCATGAAGCTTCTGTCGCCGAGGTAAAGTTTCAGGTGCTGATGCCATACCTCCTTGTCCTTCTCCTCATGCCAGCACCAGCTAATGTGTAGCAGTGTTATGAGTCTGATCAATGACTGATCCAGCTGAAAACTAAGCCCATTCCCATCTTTTCAGCTGGATCACCCCCTGAATCTAATTGACCACATGGCTGCACGATCAGCAATGATATTAATGCAGTGGCAGCCTGCACTTAGATGAGTTTAAAGCACCCATCACCCTTCAACCCAGTTCAACTCTGCAACCCATTCACAGCACAAACCTGTGCCCTCCATCCCAGGACTCCGTAAGGCAGGTGTACCAGTACAGGAGGGCTGGCCAGTTAGGCAGTAGTGGCTCTCTGCCTTGTTCCCAGTCGCCGTTGTCTCATTAGCATATAAGGAGAAAGTTGCATTAAATGCTTCATTTTTCATTTTCCATGTGAGCACACTGTTCTAATTAGGAAACTGAAGCCAGAGAATGAAAAGGAGAGTGGTACATAGGCACCATGTGCTTACACAGCTATCTACCCCAGGAAATAAGGAGAAAACTGATATCCTCTAGAGCCTCATCATCATCTACTTACCTACATGTCAATAACTGAATCCCTGTTAAGACTACAGAGACTTGGAATAAGCAAGGCTAGAAAAAAATAAGAAAAAGTGTCCAAATATAGAGGGCTAACATTTCACTGGTTTTGTGGAACAGGTCTTCAATAAGTTCCTTTTAAAAGGCTTACTGGATTCTTTAATGACTAGAAGTAAGGGAGGTATTGTTCCTGCAGGGGGGATTCTGAGAGGTGGGTAGATACGGTGCATGCTGTTACAAGCAGCGTATGAACCACTGGCCCAGAACCGTGGACCAAAAGACACCGTCTCCCTTCACATAAAACACATCTTCAGTATCTGGTTTCTGATGTAAGCTCATTTACAGAGCAGCAGCTCTGATGTCATAACATTAACGGGTAGCAAGCCATTAAAATGTGGAATTAAGTTGAATATGGCTGATACTCAAGGATTACTTCTCAGATTAAATACAAGGGAGAAATATTCATGTTTCAGTAATTACAGTAACGCTGTATGAATAGCTTCCCTCAGTTAATTACATACATTCTGAACCAAATAAAGCCTTAATGTGGCTGATGACAGCAAAGCTGAACATGGTCTTCCTTGCCTAAGCCATAACGGTTCTGTTCACATAGTTGGCACTCCTGAAAGGAAGTTGAATTCTGGCAACCAGATCTATTTTCCTTAACAGATGTTTCAAAATATGGTAATGAGGTGTGGGTTTCCTAGGCTGTCAGCTGGAATGCACTAACCAGGAAACAAAACAAAATGGATCTGACGCAATCCATCTTTTCCCTTTAAACCTTTAAAGACTACATTAAATTTTATATTAATTTTATAAAACACTGCTTGCAATAAATTATGTAATAGTACGTCCACCTCTGCTAACACAATTTACCCTCAACCTTTCCTTCACTAATTCATGACTCTGTGTGACAGACATCATGTCTTTTTGAAGGGTTTCAGAGCGGCTCTGGCATCCAGAACACTATCACATCCCCCCCAAAGAAAAAAAGAAATTAAAAAAACAGAAGAAACACATTTTTTTGTAACATATTCAGTCAAACTCCATAGTTTGAAAAAAGCAACACATTTTTAGACAGCAAACAAAATTCATACCGAACTTGAATCTTAAGTAATTTCTTAAACACAGCTTTATCTTCACACTGATGAAAGCTGTACTAATGAAGGACCAGCTAGAATTACATGTCTAACGGAGAAATGAAAGAGAATGACTCTCTTAATTAAAAGCTGAATCACGTTTAAATTTTCCATTTACAGTAGTTTCCAAACTCTTCTTTCCTGTATTTTTCTAGAATAACTCTCACGTATTCCTCTGTACAAAGGAGCAAACTATATCATGACAGTGTACCATATTAAATGTTCGCATACCTACAAAGAATAAACAGTTGAGAAACACATCAAAACCTTTAACTTCCAGCATTGCTACTCATGTAAACAACAAATTTGTGTGCCTGATCTTGGTCTCTGGTTAGCAGGTTGAAAAAAATACTACACTGAATCCTGACAACACAGAAAGAAGAGCACTAATAATTTTTAGCCAATGTGCACTGTTAGAAAGCCAGTAACATTGCTAGCTGTATCAATAATATTATCATTGGCAGAACTCATAGCTTTGCCCGTTATTAGGGCTACCTGCCAGTTCTTCTGATGAGTGCTGGAAAGAAGGGAAAGTAAGCAGGTGGGCTGACATTTTCTGACACTTTGCAGCTGGATTTCCCATACACAATCACACCACCCAATTTCAGACACAACTGTTTAGGCATTTCCATGAATGAGGTTAGAGAAAAAAACATTGATCTGCAATTTCAGACAATTCAGGTGATCATTCCCTAAGAAACTGTAGCGTCTCATGCACTGGAAGAGTAACTTGAAATTTGGAAGACTGATGGGTAAGATTATGTGCCAGAAATATGTTCCTTACTCTTATGCAAATCCTCCCAAAGTTGGCCAAACTATGCAATTTGAACTACTGCTATGAAAAACACTTAGGCACTTTTGGGAGGTTTGTAAGAGCTGTCTAAAATGCTTGGACCTTCTGCTTTTGCTGAGGAAGCTCCATCCATTTTCCATCCCTGTCTATGACTGGACTTATCACCTGGCATACCAGCTGCCCTGCAGGACTCGGAGTGCTCCGATGAGGAGTGGGATAAACCTCCTTCATCCCTCTGAGCTGCAGCAGTACAGGACAGTGTTATGGTGGTCTGCCTTCCCTTACCATCACCTAGCACAGAGGAGGAAGCTGCTGGGCTTAAATACAGGGAAAGAACCAAATGTAACACACTATTTGGGCCCCATTGTAAAAGTTACTTGTGTTCTTCATCACAAGGTACTTTATGTTTTTATGAGTGGCTGAGAAATGTTACTGCTCCTGTTTTGCAAATAAAATACCGCATATTAGAGATTCAAAGCAGCACCCCCAAAATGCCAGTTGTGTTGCAGAGTAGAAACTGAAACCCAGTTTCTGATTTTTCTCCTTCTCTGCTAGCCTGGTGAGAGGCTGGGGTAGAAGGAGAACAGTGACTGGGTCTTGCAAAAAGACTAGAACTAATACCTCTGATAGTCTTTGTCTAGTTAATTCCCACCTGTAAAGTGGAAATATGTGTTGTTCTTTATGTTTAGGGAACACTGTGAAGATAAAGCCACTGCAGACTTTAAAGTGACCAGATGGAAACTATAAAAATAAGTAAACCAGTAACTTCTAATAGACATGTTAGTACTAGTGTGAATATGACTTCAGAGTAGTAAGGTTTATTTGTATAATAAAAAGAACTCTTTTGGTTTTATTTTGCTTTTTTAACTGACTATATAAAAGCACATGTATATGCACATGCACACCGAAAGAGAGAGAGATGGGGACGACGTATATCAAAATTTTAACTATAACAAAAATAAAAACTTTGATGCCAGTCTGGTAGTTCCCCCCGGTCTTCCGTTAAATAAGTCCCCCCACTCCCCACAAAGTTAGAGTTGCCCTTAGTATGGAGAATTTGAAAGACAGTGGCAAAACAGGTAATGGTTTTTTCCCTCTGCTGCTTGTGCAAAAGTCAGTGAAATGCAGTTTCATTATCACAAGAAAAACACTATAGCCATTTGCTGCTGAGGCATTCCTCTATTGACCTGGAACAAGCGAGTAGCCAAGCTTATGTCTTAATTCTGATGTGTCCAACACTTAGTGGCTAACTATAAAATACACTGATATATGCTTCATAAGCAGGACTTCACATTTATTTTCTCCGAGTAGTTCAAATGCAATTATGTTAGTCCTATTGTTAATGGCAGAGATTATATATACAGTAAATGTTGTTTTTACATCAGTCTTTGCCAAATGTTCATACCTAGCAGCCACTCTTTTCTCCAGACTATGTAAGGTTGTTAATCTTGTTTCAGTTTTGGATAGATACGTTTCCACACACAAGCCCTCAAACAGGCACAAGACACCACCCCTGATGACATCAAAGCATCAGGAACATCGGGAGGCTGAATGAGCACACATTTCAATTCCATTGCATAGGAGTGGTCTTTCTGAGGCAAGAAAGTTCTTAGAGGAAGAATTTCACATTTCTGTAGATATAAAAATGCTCTTTTTAGACCTACCCATCCACTGCCTCCTACAATCACTATAATATTTACATTGAGCAGAAATTCAAAGCCTTTCTGAAGAAACCAAAAGCAAATTGGGTTTTCATCACCTCCTTAAACAATAGCCCACTCACTAACAAAACTTATCAAGACTTCACGGTTACCTAGTGTTAAAGAAAACAGCAAAATACAAGAAAAACCTCTGGACTTGCACACTTTCAATAGTTTACCACTACAAAACAATCCACAGCAGGACTTGCTTAAGCTCTGAAATCAAGAAAAGTTGAAGGCATTAATAATTTACACTAGTGTTATCTTTCGTTTGCTATCCCCATCCATATTTTACACATTCATCAACACTGTTTCAGTTCAGTGGCAGCTGCATATTCATGAAAACTTTGGAATGAGCTGACGCTGTGGTTCAAAGGCACTCCTTTTTACAGGTGTTTTACTGCCATTCGGGTTTCACTTATGTGCTCACCTCCTCAGTATTTTGAGGCTTGCAGTCAACACACTTTCACATCCACGCACCTCTGCCTTTCCCAGCCGCACCCTTTCATTGGCCATGTTACCCGCAGGTCACTCAAAACCACCTCTGAAGTTTCTTGCATTTGATGGTCTGTAATATTTGAAAGACTGCTGCCAACTTGCTCCATGCTGCTGTAGCTATCACAGAGCTGCCTCCTGATGCCTAGTGCAGTGCAGAGAACTAAATCCAGTTGATTTAGAAAAAAAGTTTGATTTCCATCACTAGCACCACATCAGAAACAAGTGGCCCAAATTCAGTTTTGTTGATTCACATACAAGGAATCATAAAACAGTTGGTACCTTGGACCTGATTTCAGACAAAGGATCTGCCTGCCTCTGCACGTCTTCAGCCTTTCTGTATGCTGCCAGTGGTCCCTGCTGTGCGAAGCAGCGCTCTTCAGTTCCCTGTATCTTGAGGGCTGTCAGAGAGATGTAGATTTTGTCACCCTTTCTTCAGCTGAAAGTGAGATGTGATCCCTGTATTAGCATACTACCATTGCACATAAGCATCCTGCACAGCTAAAAGCACTGGCTTGTGCTCTGACAACATCTGCCAGAGGCAGTGTCACCTTATGGAAAATTTCCAGGTACTTGCCAGGGATCAACACCACTGCCAGATTTCCCATTCTATCCTATAAAATTTGGGAACAGCCATAGCAGTCAGCATCTGGTCCGCAGGGCTGGCTACTCAGTTATTTTATTTTATAATCCAGCACTACCATTCCCATTTTCCTAAAGAAGGATGACCCTCCTGGCTCCATGTTCTACCAAGCTTCTAAAAATTCACTCCCTCTCCCAGATGAATTTTGATTTTCTGTCAGTTCTCAAGGATGTCTCTCACACCCGTTCTCACTTTCTTTCCTTCAGCAGTAGGTAGGATCTAGTATTGCTTGTCTCATACACAGTGCCATGCAAGTGCACACATACAGATTTTAACACCGCAAGCCAAGCAAGCATAATTATCAGATTCATATATTCGCTATTTCCTATAGCAAACAAATAGACACTATCCCTATGCCACAGCTGAATTTGGCAAAGGATTTAGCAACCATAGCAGCATGGTTGGTTTGGAGACCTCTCCTGGAGTCTTCCTGAAAGCTAATGTTTAAAACACAATTCTAAATTATTTATTTTGTTGCTCTCATTCACAACTCTGTTAAAGACTTTTTTGTATGTAACCATAAATGTTAAAGAGAGTTCAGTCAGCACATTTATTTCTGATTTCATCTGTGGATCTGTGCTGGTTTTGGCTGGGTTAGAGTTAGTTTTCTTCACAGTAGCTGGTATGGTGCTATGTTTTGGATTTGTGCTGGAAACAGGGTTGATCATACAGGGATGTTTTCATCACTGCTGAGCACGGCTTACACAGAGTCAAGGCCTTTTCTGCTTCTCACCCCTCCCCACCAGTGGGGAGGCCGGGGGGTGGGGGGGGGGCACAAGAAGCTGGGAGGGGAACACAGCCAGGACAGCTGACCCTAACTGACCAAAGGGGTATCCCACACCATATGACACCGTACTCGGCATATAAGGCTGGAGAAAGAAGAAGGAAGAGGGGGACATGCAGGGTGATGGCGTTTGGCTTCCCAAGTCACAGTTATGTGTGATGGAGCCCTGCTTTCCTGGAGGTGGCTGAGCCCCTGCCTGCCCATGGGAAGCAGGGAATGAATTCCCTGCTTTGCTTTGCTTGTGTGCACAGCCTTTGCTTTCCCTATTAAACTATCTTTATCTCAACCCATGAGTTTTCTCACTTTTACCCTTCTGATTCTCTCCCCCATACCATTGTGGGGGGAGTGAATGAGCAGCTGCGTGGGGCTTGGTTGCCAGCTGGGGTTAAACCACAACAGTCCTTTTTGGAGCCCAACGTGGGGCTCAATGGGTTTGAGATAATGACAGGTTTGGTTGGAATGTGCTAGATTAGATTTATACCTGTTATTGCTGTTTAGCTATTAATTGTCAGGCTTCTGTGCTTGCCTTACTGTATATTAGAGTCTAGTGTTTGTTAGTGGCTGCTTTTTGATTTTGCTGCTTGCTGTACTGCTTATCATCTTACTCTTCTGTGCCTGGGAACATTCCGATAACAGCAATGGCCATGCATCTGGGCTAGCAGTTGGCCAAGGCATTGCTGCTGTTTCTGTGCTTCTGTACTGGGACAGGCTGGAACTCTGGTGTGACCTCGAGTCGAAGGAACTGTGACCTGGGGATGAGTCCACGCAGGAGCAGGACACCCCAAAGCATCTGAGGCCATGAATAACTCCCCCTCGGTTCAGATACATCTCAAAGCATCTGTGGCTATAGTTATGTACGTTCCACAGCAGGTGTACGTCTGAGGGGATTGTGGCCCAGGGATAAGTCCATGCTGGAGAAGTTACACCTCGAAGCACCTGTGGCTGTGGTTACGTCCATGCTGCAGCAGGTACACCTTGAAATATCAGTGGCTCTGTGTGAAGTCATGCTGGAGCACCTCAAAGTGTGTGACCATGGATAAGCCCACGACAGAGCAGGTACTCCCCTGGAGGGACTGCAGCCATGGGTAAGGCCATGTTACAGCAGGTTTACTTCTGAAAGGACTGTGGCTGTGGGTAAGGCCATGCTGGAGCAGGTACATCTCTGAAGGCATTGTGGCCCATGGAGAAGGCCTTGCTGGAACAGGTGCACCTCCAAAACGACTGTGGCTGTGGATATGTCCATGCTGCAGCAGGTACGCCCCTGGAGAGATTGTGGCTCATAGGTAAGGTTCCAATCGGAGCAGGCGCATCCCTAAGGGCTTGCGGTCTGCAGATAAGTCCAAGCCAGAGCAGGAGCAAGGGGAGGAGTTAATTCCAATGTTAAACCCAACAGTCTGGCCCAAAGGGGCCAGGAGTGGAGATTGTAATAGAAATACCTTTAAATTGTTGTAGCATGGGATTTGAGTTGCATGTTATGGGAACTACTGCAGCAGGAACCCCTTGTTGCTAGCCAGGCTAGGAGTAAGGGGAGAAATTAATTGCAATGTTAAACCCTATAACCTGGCCCAAAGGGACCAGGGGTGAAGATTGTATTATAACAACCAACTTTTCATACAGAAAGAATAGGGTTCACAGGCACATATTTTATTTAAATTGCTACTTTATTCCTTACACTTGTTTGCAGAACAAAAAGAGAAAATTGGAAGCTCAGTTTCCTGTAGTAGGCACTTTAGGCCAAGAAGAAACTCGGATGCAAAGAGAAATGAGAGCAAACTTTTAGCCTTTGTTTTAGGGTATGATTCTTGACTGTTCACAATAAGAACTGACTGAGGTATGACCCATTTAGCGATGTTCAATAATAAGCTGCTTTGCTGGTTTTTTAAATTTAAGTAAATATTTAGATTTTCAAATAACTTGAGTCAAAAATATATATTAAACAAGCACAAAATATGCTTCTAGTATTTTCCAACAGTGCATTAACATCTGACCTTATTTTCTTCCCAGAGCAGGGGGGTGCCCAGTGTAGAAACAGTCTTTTTCTCTTTATATTATAATTTATTAAGAATAGAATTCACTATTTATTCATGGCAAAAAGTGGTGTCATATACATGTGCCCATATCTGGAGGCAGGTATGGTAAAATTATGATCATTCTAATTTCCTAAGTAAGCTTTGTTAAGAACTGTTTTCTCCCAAATTCTATATCATCCAGCTACACTTTACCGATATCTTAGAATGATATTAGCAAGGAGACACTGGAACCCAGTCCAAGAAGTAATTGAAAAAATTGGTTTTCTTAAGGAAAGATTTAAAAGGTGCATGCATATTCCTGTTCATTACAAGTAAACAAACAGAAACAAGGAAGTAAAAATAAAGGAACTTCAATAACTTTTTTTTTTGTGTGTGTTTGGTTGTAAATTAAATTAAATATGGCAACTAATACTCTGTCTACTTGTTGTTTTCAAAAACATTTGGATGGCCCTTGGATTTGTTTGAGAAAGAGCAGGTTATCTACTCTGATTTAAAAAAAGCAAGAAATGACATCACAGAAGGAATAGTACTTTTGAGACAGGTTCTCGCCGTAGGATTGAGCATCCCAAATGCTTCCAGGGCATCATTGCCAGAGAAAAGGACTGCAATTTTGCATTTGATTCAAATTCTCAGCAAAGTCTAGTATAAAGCAGAGACAGATTTGATTTGCACTTGGCATAGCGTGTTATCATTGAAGAATCACGTTAAAGCACTGTATGCTATTTATTGATTTTCAAGAGTTCAAATTTCTGTGCTAGTCTGAATTGCAATGTAGAATTACACGTTGAATTGCTACAAACTAGCCAAAAGAGGCTATCATCTAATCAGATCACTTGCTAGCTATATATGCTTAATGAAAAGAACAAGGGAAAAAACATGCTTTTTTGTCATACTACACAAAAGAGAGACTAATTCCTGAAGAGAGTTTCCTTAATTAAATTTATTCTGCAGATACATTTTCCTAAGCTGAAGTGCCACACATATGGATAGCAAAAATGAAAATTACTGTTTTCAGAAATGAATTAATTTATATATGGCTTATGGTTGCCCAGCTCCTAATTAAGCACCCTCAATTCACAACTTGCCTGATTCAGCATCCTTAACCTTTTGTTGATTAAAAGGTCCCAGTAAACTTCTCATTGCCTAGTCTATTCTTCTACAGCGTCCTATCATGATTCTTGGTGGAGATGTTTCCGTGAACCCAGCAGCATGAAAAGTAACCATAAGGAAGGCACATTGCCTTAAGGAACATTGCCTCCTGCTGTGAGTGGCATGGTAGTAGGATTGTTTAGGAATTGAGAAGTTATTATCAGGGCTTGAACTGCAAGGGAAGAAAGGGACAACTGTGCTTGACCAGAGTGCAGCAGAGGAGCTCCAAGCCCTTACTAGGTTCTTCTAGCTGTGAGAATTACCTGTCAACTGACAGAACTTGTCACGTATTCATTCAGTCATGCCCATTAGGCTGCTGGCACCAGACTACGCAAGAGCTTTCATTGACCTTTCCAAACCCAGACATGAATACCATGGCAATCAGGGCATACAAACCATTGTCCTGAACTATTAACAAAACTGACCCAGTTCCACAATGAAGGACTCTCACTGACTTCATTACAGTATTTAGGCCTTGACTCTTCCACGGGACATAAGCAATGAAAACGATGAATTCAGTTGAGATGAAAGGGGAAAAATCCTGAGATACAGTGACATGAAGACTTCTGTCCAGCACAAGAATTATTAATAAGCAATAAGATGAATGCGTGACTTCCATGTCTTTAAAAGATATGCACACATATGCTGATAAACCATAAAAGCCCTACTCTATAATCTTAACTCAGTTTTGAACCTATAAGAATCTGCACTCTTCAACGGAACATTTTATTTTTTGGAACACTTACATATGTAGACTGAAATATGAGAAAATATTATGTTCTGAATACATACATTCAGCAAGGAAGTCAGCAGTGAC
This sequence comes from Egretta garzetta, assembly GCF_000687185.1. NCBI lineage: Eukaryota > Metazoa > Chordata > Aves > Pelecaniformes > Ardeidae > Egretta > Egretta garzetta. The sequence goes on from NW_009259854.1 coordinate 297,597, forward strand.
AATGCTCTCAGCAAGAAGGCAACACAGTGATTACACTGCGAATGCATCTGTCATCCTGATATCTAGCTTTGCTTAATTACTTGCATAATATCTTTATGGGACAGTTTAGAAATACCCCGTTTCATCCAAACTGACTGTCCTGGTTTCGGCTGGGACAGAATTAATTTTCTTCGTAGTAGCTGGCATAGTGCTATGGTTTGGATTTCGTACTACAAAAATGTTGATAACACACTGAAGTTTTTAGCTGTTGCTGAGCAGTGCTTAGACTACTCAAGGACATTTGAGCTTCTCCTGCTCAGCCAGGTGCATAACAAGCTGGGAGGGAGCACAGCTAGGATATCTAACCCAAACTGACCAAAGAGCTATTCCATACCACATAATGTCATGCTTGGGGGGAGTTAGTCGGTCAGTGGCGCAGGGAGAGTGATCGCGGCTCGGGACGGGCTGGGCATCAGTCGGCAGGTGGTGAGCAATTGCATTGTGCATCATTTGTTTTGTATATTCTGTATATTCTCATAACCATTTTCATTATTACTATTATTATTCTTTTCTCTTACTAAACTGTCTCTATATCAGCCCACAGCTCTTACCTTTTTTTTCTCTGATTCTCTCCCCCATCCCACTGAGGGAGGGGGGAGTGAGCGAGCGGCTGCGTGGTGCTTAGTTGCCAGCCGGGTTAAACCACAACATGGACATTTTCTCAGAGTGTGCCTGTGTTATTATGTGAGAAATATAATAAAAGGACAGCATTAGAAGCCTTGCTTCACATATGAAGTTACCTGTGGTATAGTTCCATTACATCTCACAGTCTGTATTAATTCAAGTGACTGACACTCTGGTCTAACCATCTTACAGTATTTAAGTCTAGAATAAGAAGAGACATACACTGAAGCCATACCCAAATGGCTGTATTTTGATTTGAACTGACCAGTAAGGAGAATTTCTGTTTAACAGCCACCCACAGTTTTGAGATAAGAGCTGCGGCACTTTAACGGAAAGAAGAGCTGCAATAGTTTGCTTCAGAGACACCAAGGCATTGCCCGAACCTGGAGGCAAACATGCCAATAGTACCATGAGCAAGGGAAGCAACATCATCTAAACACTTCCAAGTTTCAAAACCCTTGGATCAGAAAAGCACGTGAAGTTTTATAGATATAAGCATGACAGGGTAATCTGAACCATTTTACCTGATCTATTCCGAATAGAAAACTGAGACCTGGAGATCAGTACTCTCAGAATATGCAGTTAAAATTCCCTATAAATGTAACTGGAGTCTGAGTTTCAGAACTGCATAAGAAATCTGTTTGACCTTGTGTCTTTCCCCGGTAATATATTTACAAGCTGTTTTAGCTTGCACACATGAGTGCATAGCTTATGAGTAGGGGAAAAAAAAGTACATCTTTAGAAAGAAGGCAGGTTGTTCTGTGTTTAATTCTTTTAGTTACATGACACTAAGTCACACTTAAGTCCTGGACTTTGATGGAGGTATTTACACAAATCCTCTTAAAAGCAGAATTTGATACTCCATTACTTTTAAGATTATTCCCATAAGCAGATGGATGGGTATGTTTAAGATACAACCCATTGCCAGAGATATCATATGCACTGTTTTTCTAATAGGGGAAAACAGCAATACCTCAAGTACTAAGCATGTTAAATTAGATACATTAAAAATGATTCAAATACTTCAAAAATGTAAACATCAGTAAATACGTATGAAGTACTGCGCCCATCTAGGCCAAACCATTAGAGTCAAGTGAGCAGTGCTGTTTCCTCAATAGCACTGCTCGTACAAGTCGCTGCTTTAGAATCATGATTCCCAAAGGAATTTCACAAGCAGAGCTTTCTTGCAGGTCATGATTAGCTTCTGCAGGGCTGTGAAATCTTTGATTTTTACTTCTATAGAAGGCAAAATAACTGTTAGTATTGATGATGACAAAATCCTCCACAATCAGCTATAGTTTAACACCTTCAGAGTGTTATGGTCTGTTATATGGATCCGTGTTTGGGATTCTCACACTGCAGCTGTGCAAAGTCCCCAGACACTGGAGAACCAGTCCTGCTTCCAGACCAGAGCCACAG
>NW_009259854.1:299816-304585 GCF_000687185.1 Egretta garzetta
GAATGCTTCAGCCAGAGGTGGGCTCATCCCAGAGCTCAGTCCTCAAGCTCTGCCTCTGACTAAGTTATCCTCCCTGAGATAGGGTGCTCCTTTCACTTCTCTCATTTATTTACCATACGGTACTGGAAGTCACCAGGGCTCTGGTTTATCTTACCACTTTAAACATACCCCCTATGTTTTTCTCTTCCTATTTTGCACACTTCACTAGGTTGCAACCCAGTTTTAGTCCCAAATCCTTAGATTCTACCACAACTCTACAAAGAGAGGGGACTCCCTAGCAGACCACTGATTAACACTTTCCGTTCATCTAGGAAACAGGAAATATCTGCTCCTGCATGTAGGAAAAACAGAAATGTTGGAGGTTTCCACTGAACCTCACAATCCTTGTGCAGTGAATCCCAAGGGGAAAGCTGGGTGTGGTTTGCAAAATCCTCAACAGCAAAGATACCACTGCTGGAGTTCACCACACTCCTGGCATGAGGAACCCCACGTACAGCCTGGAGTCCTGATCCCCAAGCCAGACCTACAACAGTCTACAAATATCTCCTCTGTGATGGCAATCTCACCACAACAGCTGCCATGTAACTCAAAGAAACTCCAGAAGGATGCTTCTGTTAGCCTGTTCCTCTGAATGGGAATACCTTCAGTAATGAAGGGTGGGAAATCACCTCTTGGACTGGACGTGAATCCACCAACATTAAGCTTTGCAGTCAGTGCCACAGAGCATCGGAGAGCAAAACAGCAACTGGTGGGAAGGAAGGGAGAGAAAACAGGTGGCATTTAGTTTATGTTTTCTCTAAAAATCAGCCATAAAACCCAGGGCTATTCAACTCCACAGAGAGATACATAGCTTTATGACGTATCAGTAACAGTTGAGTCTTTAAGGCAGGAAGGATGTGAACTGACCTCCTGGGTAATATTATTGGCATTACTTTTGCTCGTATTAGAGGTCCAGTGAATCTCAGGAAAACCTCTAAAGCTCCCTAATTTTCTTCTAGCCTTACACAGTCCTTTTTATTTTCCATATAAAGTTACACATTCCAGCTACCACCATGCAGAACTCAAAGGGGGGCACTAGGAGGCTACCAATACAGTCCCCTAACTATCCAGAAAATAAATGATGTGGGGTGCTGGAGGACACTTCTAAAGGAATTGGAACTGGGCTAAGAGTAAAATGTGCTGAAAACTGAGCACTGGGGCATGTTTGAGCAAGCGGTCTGCAACTCCAGTAATTCCACTGTACTGAAAGGTTTGGGACAGAATTCAAATATCTGGAAAGAGGATTAACGCGTTCAGCAGTTTGCCGAGTCAAGCAATCATTTGTGCAACATTTACTTCAGATCCTCGTCCTGTGGCACAGACAATTAGTGCAGCACAACTGCAGATCTGGCCCGACTGGATGAAAGCTGAAGTGGATGCTAATGCAGCAGGTCTGGGGATTGTTTCTCTGTAGACCAGAAGTCTGGCATGCTTCTTCATAACTGCAAAACATTAGCCCTGTAGTATGATTCACACAAGTAATCATGAAAAGATAAAAATTTTAATAAGATGCTAAAGATATTCCAATGATGATGCAATTTTGTGTCTCAAAAATTAAGATGTTTGGTTTAAAGAAAGGTCATTATCACAGATAAAATACAAGATATGATGTTAAATGATCTGTGATACATATGAAGATCCTACTGTTTTCTGTTTAAGAAGTAAAGTTGTACTCTCCGCTTCTAAGTCTGTCACCATGGAATTTACTTTGACCAATTCAGCAGAAGGACTTTAGTGAAAACACTAACAACTGATGATGGGGAGCTGCCGTATGACTGGAAGTGAAGCTTGAAAGACCATGCTTACTGAGCGTTAATCAAAGTCTGCTAGAGCATGCTCTGAAACAGAGCTGCCATCTGCCATACTTAAGGACAAGAGTAAGAAAGCAGCAGCTAGTTTTTTTTCAAAAGATTTCCCACCACAGACACAGGTAGGAGAGACAGGGAAAGTAAACAAAACATGACAAAGTGCTCACACAACACGTCCGAAGACCTGGCGCAGTGATGAACACCATGCTGTCTGCAGAGCAACAGAATGTCACCTTTGGGGTTTCCTTCCCATCCAGCTCTTTGAGGAAGCTACAGGGCAAAACATGTGTGTTGAGCGAGTGAGTCTGCACAGTACTTCAGAGAATTCCTGATTCCCTGGTTCATAAATCTTTAGGAGTCCAGCGCTATAATATTGATTTCTCATCACTGTTTTAATTCTGCTACTTGTCGTCTTTGTACTGAACTCTGAAAAATCATAAGCATGTTTAATCGCAACCACTCCAAAGACCTTTGTGAGAGGTTGAAGGTAAATGAGAAAGGAGCTGAAAAGATAAGGCATAAAAAAATACCTGCCACAAAACTAACAGACAGTTTGAGACAGTGAACATCATTTGACATCAACAAAAAAAAAAGGTACAGGATCAGATGGACTACAATTAAAAATCTTTCTGTGACAATTGTGCTACTACTGCAAAAATATGAAGAATAACGATGATCCTGCTCACTGACACCTTTGAGACAGAGGAATGACTAGACACGTGAAGACACTTGTTATTTCTTTTCTGTACTTACCTCTTATGTCCTATTTGCATTGCTCTGGGTCATAGGACTGCCACTGAGCACTGAAGAATATCAGAATATGAGAATGGCTGAACTACCAGGGCCTTTCTGAAGATGTTTTGTATCCCATCCAAATCCGAACTTGAGCCTAGGTCTGTTTTTTTAACCTTGTGCCCTTAAGAAAATAGCTATAGACTTCCTTTTTTAATTCCGTTTAGGTTTCTGGTTCTGCACATCCAGGATACAGCTAAAACTGTACCTTTCTGTCCTGTTGACAGACTGTAAAATGCATGCGTGCTTTTGTAACTATCAGAATCCTGTAAAATTGCACTGGGGTGCTGTTACATGCAAAACCAGGTAGGCGCCATATAAATTGAAGAGGGTATTGAAAAAAACAAAGAGATTAGGTGATATGGTTGTGTCAGAGAGAAATAGGACTTCTTCCTTCACTTAAATGTCAGCCTACTAAAATCAATGGCTACAAAGATAAAACTAAAGTACAACACATCCCACTACGTACACTCCTTATTGCATGCTCATTTGTATATGTGACATAGATAGAAGACCATGTTGCCGAAAGCCTGTCCATCTTTCTGACTTTATTAGTGATCTAATGAAAGATATTAACCCTGCTTGGACACCTTGCATCACTCATCTGTGCCACACTGTAAGTACACTCCTGACTTCTTACAGTGCCTCCACTGGAAGAACACATGATGCTTAAAGGCCCAAAATAGCAGCCACCCCAAATTTAGGTATGTTGAATGCTTTTAAATGTTTTGTTGCCTAGTTTCTGGGCTTAATTCAGACTTGGAGATTAAAAAAAAAACAGATAGAGATCATGAGTATATTCATCCACAGAGAAAAATGCCACATGTCCTGTGCTCAAAGACAGAAAACATCTCTGAGGACTTGCCAATGCCCAGCCAGTGCAAGGAGGGGAGTACCAGGTGGCAAGGAGTATCATGAATTCCTGTAACGGTTGAGCAGTTCAAAGGACAGCTCAGAAGGACCTGTAGAACCAACGCAGTTAACTTTATACCTAGCACTCTGTTTTTCTCTCCTGCTTTAACCTGCAAATATTGAGAGTGCGCAAGCCTCAGGCTGCCACAAAACCATGAATCCATTGGCTGGGCATTCAGTCCCAGCTGACGACGTGCTACACCACACACAGCACATGTTCTCTTTTGCCTCGTAGGGGTATCAGAAAGGACACGGGAAGGGAACTTGAGGAACTGTGGAGAAGGGGTACAGAACAGATATTAACATTTAAATGCTTGCTTAACTGCTCTAAATGGATCAGCTTCTGAGGCCTAGGATCATGGCGGTGCAGTAGGGCCAAGGCAAGACAGCTACCTGAATCAGCAGCCTTTGACTCTTTCTATATATGTACAGAGATGCACAGCATCTTCAAGCTGCAACTTCTGTGTGAGCAACAACCTTCAGCTCTGCTATTCTGCTTGCAGAACCTGTAAGCTGTTTTCAAACACATGGAAAAATAGCATCAATTAAAAATATTCATGCAACAAAATTTATTAAGAATCTCCAGTGATAGGGAGCAGCGAAGGATGAAGAAAAGGACGTGCTACACATCAGCATTCTGACCCCTGTTATGTCTTTGTATTTCAGTACCTTTAAAATTAATTTAAAATTAAAAATTCTCAGTCACATCAAAAGGGAGTTTCTGCTATGTATTGTGGCTGGGAAACCAAAATGCATAAAGACCAGATGACCCATTCAAGTATATGTCTCTTAGTACAGAAAAGATATTTGATGCTGCTTTTATCACTTACTTGTTTTATTATTTATGAGGCCATCTGCAGCCAGTCAGTTCACCTAAGCCTGGTCACAGCTGAAAGCCCTTTTTTGTTGTTTTTGTTTCTGCTGTTTCTGACATGGAACCTACCTTTTAAAAAGACATGATGTGAAACACACTACTCACTCACAGCTGCTCTCTCTTTTCCCCAGTAGCTGTATGATTGTTCAATGTTAATGCGATCAAGGTCTGTAGGATGTCGCTTGTTACTACCCTTATAAAAAAAAACATCTCATGTACAGGCAATTCAAATTGCTGGGTTGACAACCGAAACTAGCATACTTATGCTCATTTCATTCAGTTGTTGCAATTTTTCTGGGCCTTTTTTCATTTAAATACCTTTACAATAGCGGGAAGTCCTGCTG
>NW_009259854.1:304661-338040 GCF_000687185.1 Egretta garzetta
AATAAAATATCTGAGGTATATATATTAGAGGCATATCAAAGTATAACCAGAGCACATATTTTAAAGTCAAGATCTAAGTCAATCTTCCCCCATTTAGCAATGCAGTCTCAGTGTTCCACATCTTGTTAGGTCAGGCTCAGGTGTTTAGTTTGTGCACAGAAAAGCTGCCATTCCCCAAATAGCGGAAGGATTTCTGAGTATCTATTTCCATTCATTTTGTGAGAAGTCACCCCTTGAAAAAACACGGGAAATAAAGGTGCTTGTTGGACCATGATAGCCACCAAAGGTAATTCACTTTTAATGTTCTGAGGACACCACATCACAACTTACTGTAGCTATTATTGCTTATCTTAAAGCTGCATTTGCAAACACCAACCTGCAGTTGAGGATCTCATTTCTATCATCAACTCCAAACAGGACAAGAACTATTAGCTGAACACAAGCTGGCTAATCGCTAAATTGGAAGTTTTAAATGTGACTTTGAACTCCCCAAATGTGGCAAGACCATATTTTCACACCTCTGCAACCATGAAGGCTATGAAGTTTCTACTATTGGCTTCTCCCAAGAACTATAGATTTAAGGAAAATGTATGGCTACATGTCTTGCAGAAAAACTACCAGAATTAACAGAACTGTATCATGCCGTTTAATCATTAAAAGTTTGAGTATGACAGATGAACAAGGCACACTGAGTGGCTGTGGCCATACCAATAGATGACATTTTGCAGAAAATTTATTCAACGTACTAAATGATGTCTCAGAGTTATGGTTAAGCAGATATGGGGAATTAAAGAAAAAATAGCACTAACTCTTCATCTACATAAGTGCCCAGCACTTTTCAGTATAAGTACTGTGGCCATTTTCTGAAGAACTGCAGCATTTCCACAGCCTCTAGGGGGGACCTTATATCTGCCAAGGGCATTCCTCTGAGATTAGACATGTAATTTTTTCAGGCTAGATAGAAACACTTGGGTAAGCTTTCCATACAGATTTTCCTTGGTAATTTTTTTTTTTTATTATTATTGTTTGTTTGGTTGGTTTTTTTTGCTGACAGTCTTCTCGAACACTCCAGCAAGTCACCCTGTCATCTTTCCCCAATATCTTAAAGTTGAAATTTCCAGATGGACATGGACAAATTAACTGTGCTACCACCTAAAACATTATTTTATCCTGAGGAAAATTACACTAGGCAAGTGATCAGAACACATGATGACATTTCTCTCCCTAAATCTTCTAGATGCATTTACAAAATCTAAGGTTGAAGAACTAATGCAAAATGTCAGATCTAATTTAGAAAGTTCAGTATCTAAAATGCTATTTTACCATTTCTCAGATGTTCCGTAGCTAAACTGCATTCAGGCAGAATGGTCTTTACTAATGCTATCTCCTAACTGAAGTTAACATGTCAATACAAATGATCATCATTTTACATTTAAACTACTAATCACAAACAATGAAGCAGAACCTTCTTCTCAAATTACTAGACAGGCAACTTTAGACATCTATTTGCAATAAAGTATGAGCAGAAGCAGCCCATCTTTCTGAAATACACTGAAACACCTTTCTCTTTGTCAGTGCTGGTAAAATAAGACATAAGAGTAGAGAATTTACACAACCTATCATCTGTTTTCTCCAGATAAAGTATAAATGTTGCTTTTCATGTCTACTCTGGAATAAATGAACTTCTACCAATTCCATGGGAAATTATTCCACAAGGTATTATTTTGGAAGTCCCTGAGTTCCTTCCTGTCAGAGTTCCTTCCACCCGCAACCATAACCAACTATTGTCTAAATTTGAAGCCACATTCTGCCAAATTTGCACCAAGAGACAGCTGAGAACAAAACTAATGAATGTATTTTATCTCCCTGTATTCATTTGGGATCTGGCCTTTACTTCAGAAATTGCCTCCAGTTAAACCAGCAATTCCCCCATTTCTTAAGGGAAATAAGATCTGGGGAAATAAGATGCTATGTCCTGGAAGAATCTGGTTCCATACTTGCATCCATGTATCTTTCTTCTCTACACAATCCAAATATTAATATCATGGGCAGGCAATAAGCACTCGAGCTTGACAAAATTAAAGGTAGAAGTTAGTCAATGAGTGATAATATGATCCTGGATAGTACAGTCAGTACATGTAGTGTTTGCATCTTATCCTTTCTGTATCATCTTTCCCAGACATGAAAGATCCATATAATATTTTGCAGCTTGTGGAAGAGAGTCTCATACCTTGCAAATGCCTCTGCTAGAACGACTGGGAAGCAAAAAAGCAAACTACCCTTCAGTGGCTCAACACACTGGGGCGGTTGGCAATTGCCACACAGCGTTCCAGGCTGGTATCTACTGAAGTAAACATGAATATATGAAGATTATCATCAGCCTATTTTCTCCCCAGTGGTCTTGCTGCCTTCTCATTAATATCTATTCTGCAGTCAGATGCTGTGTAATACTTCTGTACCTAATGCATTTCACTAGCCTTCTTTTTCAATTAGCAGCTGATGCTGTAAAACACACCAGTTTTCAAAAATATTTGGCCTCGTTATCTTACAGCTTTTTTCTTTAAAAACACCTCTCCTCTACAATTTTTACCTACACCTGCAACCTCCTGCAAGTGATAACTTTTCTTCATTACCAAGCAAACAAATTTAGGCATTAATCCCAAAGGAAGTACCATAAAATTGGTTTCGGCCTGCCTTTAAATTTCCTTGCTATTTACCTCAGCTAAATCCATGAACCAATCTCCAGCTTTGCAGCTTTGCTTCCTGAACTCATGTATTAATGATATGTCAAAATCTAAAGCTCCCTGAAGAAAAGAGGTTGCCATGGGATACTGAGCGCTTAGGAGCAAAGTGTAGAAAGACGTATCCTGCTAAGAAAGGCTCCAAAGACCTTGCTGTGTCAGCCAGTATTGCTTTTTATCTCTCTAGATGAAACAAAATCACTGCTCTGGGAGTCACTGGGCATCTGTCAGCCCTGATTGCTCCATCATACTGACCATTTCAACAGGACTATAGGAATCCATTAGTGGAAAGGAAACTCCTCCGGTTCCACAAAAGCTCTGACTGGTATCGGGGCTGCTCTCCTACAACATACGTAGACAAATAATTTTTCTTCAGCAGTACCTGTCTGTAATCATCCTCTTGCCTCCTAGCTTTTTAAACATCTCAAGACCCATATGCAAAGAAGTCGTGCACTACAGATTAGTGATGCCTATGAGGGAGGAAAGGAGAATGAAGTGTGGACGCTTTAGGTGAGTTTAGCTAGCTAGATGGCCATCATTTCCTCAGAGGTAAAGCTGACTTTTGAAAAAGACAAGAGGAAGAGAAGAGGTGAAGACTAGAAGATGTGACTGCTGAAAGATAATTTCCAAGAGAGAGCATAGCTTCTGCCAGAAGTGTGTGCTTGGTGAGAAAAAGAGAAGCCTGAATTGCCTGAAGGGCTAACAAGAAAGAAGGCATTTGTGACAAGTTCCCTGTGTGCATCAAAGAGCTTGGTCGCTGACGTACTTAGAAGCATTTATATATTCCCACAGTGAAGTAGTCACACTAAAATCTTTAAAATCTCATTTTTTCTGAACACAAATTGCTGCCACTGAGCTATAGCACATACACAGAAGTGGCTTCTGACACAACCTTTAGCAACAGACAAGTTTACAGAAATTCATTTCTGCCTACAAATGATTCACAAAAGAGAAGAAAGGCTAAATTTAAGTAAAAAATTGCACCTTTTTGTTCCAGTTCTTATAGCAAACTTACTCTTTGTAAGGGCAGCTGTAAAGATTTGATTGCAAACACTGTGCATGGTAATTTCATTGTTTCAAAAAGCTACCTAAGAACACAATCTTCAACTGGTAAAACCAATTATGCGTTACATGTCTCATGTTTCTAATTAGTATTGAAAGGAAAACATAACAAAATTTTGCCTCTGGATCAGCAATGATACTGAGTTGAAACACAGGTGATACTGATGATTTCCATGCACAGCTATCTAAAGATAGAGTGCCTACAGCTTTCTAAACATACAGCTAACATACAGGCTCTGGTCCTCATCTTTTGCAGTCATTTGTACAGACAGAAGTGAGGCAAAACGACAGGCAGGGGACAGCATGCTCTCCAAGAGCAAGTGTAGTGTGTCTGCTTCACCTGTCAGTGACTGGTGGAGGTAAGAGAATTTCCCCTATCATAATGGCTTCCAGTTAAAGACCATGCTGGATTCTGTCAGCAGGACATATTTTATATCACGAGCATCCAATGCTAAAAAGAAAACAAGAAACTCAATACACATTTTAGCTATACAAGACAGATAACATTTTATGGCAGGACAAGGAACATGGTATTACTCACCTCCAACATGAGATACAAGAAAGATCCCATTGAATATACCAGTGAGACAACACCTAAAATACTGTGTTTCTCTTTCTGAAAAGCCTAAGAACAAAATACTAAAAAACAGGGCATTGTGATTTATAGGCAAACATCAGAAGATTAATGCCTGGTAAAATTAAGGCCGTGGTGAAAGGCCATATGAAAATCTGCTTGAAGCATTAGAATGTCATAAGCAATGAAACGGGAGAGAAATTACTATAACATCATGGACAAAAATTAGTAATAATTGAATTATCATAACAAAAAACAAATCTGGGATAATAATAGATAAGGAAACATCTCCCAACAGTGCACAGGTTTTCCTCAGAAAAACACTGAGGGTCACGCCTCTTGATGTAAATGCACACACTGACTCATGAAGTTACCCACATGGGCAAAAGAACAGTCTAAGAGAGCTCTCTGTGCCAGCTTTCTCCTGTGAACTTGCAAGACTAAATTAAAACCAAGAAGCAAAAAGTGTCTAGAGTTCAGAATAACAAATGAGAGCAGGTTCTATAAAGATAAAAATTACAGTTCTTCATTTTATTTATACTTTTTTCTCCTACTGGAAAGCTTCAAATCTCTTTAAAAACAACAAGACAGAATGAAACAATACTACAAAATTGCCTTTGGTGAAATATTTCTCCTTGAAAGATATTTTTAGTGCAACAGTATTTTAAGGATAAGAGATCTCTTACAAATTGCAGAATTTTTCAAACCAGAATTTTTTGTTTTGAAAGCACACTGCTTTCTGTCCACTGTATTTCTTAACAAACAGGAAATCCTCATTACTTTTTGACTGTATTGTCGCTAATCTACTAACTCATTCATTTTTTAAATTAAAAAAAAAAATTTAAAAAGCAACAAAACAAACAGGAGATAAAAATTATTGAAACGAGAAAAAAAAATATTCAAGCTGCAACTAGCACTCAGCTCCCATTGTACACTTTTGAAAACTTCATCCTCCCTGGTGCGAGTGGAAGCAGAACGACACAGTGGATTCAGACTGGGTTGATGGCCCAGGTAACCTTCACAGTTAACTGCAGCATCAATCCCCACCCATAGACCAGTACAAAACCCACACCACGAATAGTGCATTTAGGCAAACAGCAGCCTTGGATCATTAATGAGGAATAAACTGCACCCTCATATCTTCACTTTTCACTTTCTGATGCAAGGCATCACTTTCAAGCGTAAGTCAGAGCTCTTAGGAGTGAGGTTTTGAAAAGCTCCTGCTGTCAGCCAGTGGCAAAGCTTCCACTGACTTCTGTGAAATGTTAGGTGACCCCTTCTGAAAAAGGTACGTCAACAGTCTGAGGGACCAAGCAGTTAAACAGTTACGAGGTACAGCACCAGGGTCAATTACTCAGAGTGGTAAAATGGCATCTGTAAATCTACAGTTCACTTGGAGAAGTAGCATACGCTTGGGCCATGGGATGCTAGCCAACTAACTTAGATGTCTAACTAGTTTTCCTAGGCTCCTGCCATAGTCAAGTAAGAGTGATACGAAGCACTCTGCTAATATCTGTTGCTCTCACATTTAGCAAATTCAGTCTAAAATTCAACATTTTCAGGCACAGTCCTGGCTCTTTTCTACTTCCACCTAAAAGTGCTGCTGGGAATGGGATTTAATTCCCCTAACCACAGACAGCTGTAATGTTGAAGTATATCTCTGAAACACGCTTCAGATCCCTTGCAGAGAGGAGAGAGCAAAGAGCAATGCAGCAGGGAACAGCCTAGATTACTATTCATTTACCCAAATGCAGACATCTTCAACTACAAGCAGCCTTCCCAAATACAAATCCCACCCTTTGAGCCTGCACTGGACAGAGACCACTATTTACTTTATTTTAATGCAACCTGTGTTAAACACAGAAAGTTAGAGCAGCTGCAGTTTTAATTCGTGGCCATAGGGTTGCAGTCAGCTTGCCAGTATACAAAATATTCAGGCTTGACTTGCTGTGGATATGGGGGAATCATTGCCATTTTGGGTTGAAAGAAATAACCCAGGATGGCCATTAAATCTCTTTAAAACCCCAACTTTAAGCGATTATTGAACCTCGTCAAAGTCAGCTTTGCACCTCAGCTCAAGGATGACCTCAAATTGCCTATGACAGAGCTAAAACTACCTTACTCTTTTCTCCACTGTCACAGCAAAGCAACGCCGCTGCCATCTCAATAGATTTAATGCAGTGCAAAGACACCCCTTTTTTCAGCAGAGACAAGGCCTGAGGCTGCTGCTTCTCCTGGCTCTGTGTGTTGGAGCATGGATGCCTTTTGAACTTCCTGAAGTCAGCAGGATCCCCTGGGTATTATCATGTTTATTTTAGAAAAGACCTATTGTTCTGGAGACTAAGATAATTTCTGAGGCTATTTTGAAACCGCTTTTTCAAACTGTTTATTGTTCTAACCTTCAATTTTGGGGACATCAGAGGAAAAGTGATTAAAGACCCGTTTCCCCCAGCAGAGACACTATTTTTATTCATTTTTTTATGCCCTATTTGGCTATTTATTGCCCTTATTGTTCCTTTTGATGGTTGCTAGGGAGAAGGAGATTAAAACTCAATGTGCAGCACCGCTCATACTAGGGTATAATTTTTCTGGTATTTAAAATAATATATGCTAGATAATAGATAAAAACTACTGGGTTGAGCTTAAAAGGGGATATTATTGTGCCATATTTAGTTTTATTTTTTCCTAGTCTTCAAAAAATGTTTCCTAAGGGGTACACAGGAAGAGGACAGATGTGATAAATACAAACAGATTTCCTCTGTGAATGCAAGAGGAGAAACATAAGCCCTGGAACAACTGACTCAGAAGGACAGAGCTTTCTGTTTTCCTCCAAGGAACAAAGAAAAAGTTCCTCTCTAGACAGGACTAATTTACTTTAATTATGATTTTGCATAATCTGAAGTACATGCTGTCATGCATTATTTGGGGCATATGCTGTAATTCTGTGACTAAAAATAATTTCTTAATACGGCTGTATTAGTGAAACACCTATCAAAATTGGGCAAATGTCCCCTACTAGGTGGTCAACTACATTGGGCAGGGCAAAACCCAGGGGCTCTCTTGGAAAAAGCAGAAATTTAGTTAGCAATTGTATTTTGCTCTGGGCCTCTAATTTATTCCAGAGACTCTGATTTCATTGGGAAGGTTGGTCCTTTGGGAAAGTTGGTCCTTCCAAACGTGATCAGCAGCCAAGCAACAGATTCTTGGTAAACCACATGAGGCATCAGCTTCGCTGATAAAGCTCACCTCGTGAAACTGAAACAGGTGGTTGTACGCAGGAGATGGACTTCCACACAAGCTCTGCTAATCTGGAGTCGGTGTCTAGAGAAGGAGGAACGGTTCACCCACTTCTGAGCCTGCCTGGACCAGAGGGAGGAAAGTCCAGTGGGGGAGAAATGTCCTGTGCAGAAGAGCTGCAGAGCTAAAACCAGGGCTGTAGGAATGGCTATGCCATCCATAACGCACCACTAGGTTTGTGTTATTTTTCATTTTAAGTAAAACCAAGAGGCAAAAAGTTTTATCAAGTAGGAAGAAAAAACTCTTTCAAGGTGAGTGACAGATTTTTAAAGCTCCTAAAACCTGGGAATGAATAGAGAGTTGTAAGTGTAAGTTGTAAGAGTTTGGACAAAGCATTTACCTGCTTTTAGAAACAGTATCTGAAATGGGGTAGCTGATTCCTGTTGCTAACACCTGTCAGGAAGAATTCAGAGAGGAATTTCTCTGCTGTATTAAAAGAGAAAACATGTCCATGGTCACACACTCCTCTTGCTTCCTCGGGCTCACTCTCTACAGCTGACTGCCTTTGGGCATATGCCTGCGCACTGCTCACATAGTTTTAACAGGGTCTCATGAGGAGGAGAACTGGAATGAGCAAGGTTTGATTCCCAGCCCTACCAGAGGGTTTCTTGTGAGCCCTGGAGCATCTCGTTTCGTCTATACAGTTCACTTCTTCATTCAAAAATGAATGTAGTAACACCTATTTTGTTGTAAACTATAAAATAAAAGTATTAATGTACCTGTAACACTCAGATGTTAGGCTGATAAGCATCACGCAGAAATGTCCCTAAATATTCACAGTGAACAACAGTTTGTCAGCTCAAAGTGTGTGGTTATCTCACATGAACTTCAGATCTTTCTCTCACAGAGATTATAGCATGCCTCATCTGTATGACCAGAACTTGTAAAAGTTGGACATTAGCTACCAGTCTCACTCATAAAGGAGTCTGATCGGCACGATTTGAAAGAGCTCTCAAAGACTCCAGTCTGGATTTCATGACAGCCTGCGATCATTACTTGGTCTGTGACTGCTTCATTGGAAATCTTCTGATCACCCAGCATTCACAGGCTTTCTGCTTGGTGAGTCAGCAAACGTTGCAAGTACCAGGAAAGCTGTTGTACTAATACAACCTTAATTTATCAATATCTGTTAACATCAATGAATAAATGACCTCAGGAGTTACAACTATTTTTTAAAAGAAATGACAAGACCCAGCGGTAATGGATGCAAGAGAGAAAAATGTAAAATACTGACTCAGCTGCTTTCCCCGTGGATCCTTTAAAATCTGTGATCCCTGAAATTAAGTATTCCTAGAGATTATATAAAAGTGTATCTTTTACTACAGCAGTTCATATGCTCTGTCAAACTCAAAATAAAAGATTCACAGAGATCGTAAACTTCTCAGATGCAAGACCTGGCATAGTTACAAACGCTTTTCTGCTGACTGTCATGTTCTGGAGAACTTTCATTTATGAGAAAATTTTTTTCCACCTTTCTAACTTCTCCTGTATGTGCATTCTTCTCTGACTACATGTGTTGATATACAGCATAATAAATAATGTAATAGAGTAACAAGAATTTCAGCCTCATTACATACTACAGGACAGAAGATGCTTCTTTTGAAGTAGCTTCAGTTTTGGAAGCACGAACATTAGAAACTTGAAAAATATATAGAAAACCCAATGAAAATAATGATCAAGTAGATGTCAGCTGATAGAAAAGCTGAGAAAATGGGTCCTTTCCAAGAGAGAAGGAACCCAGGATACAAAAAAGGAAAAAAAAAAAACCAAACTAGAGAGTTAGTAGCCACTTGGACAGTTGAGATTTAAATTAAAACAAGAGGTGGAGGTGTTGTAGCAGGCAGGTGAACCGAGTTGACATTTTAGGGAATTAAGCAAAACCTAAAAATGGAAATAGGGAATCAAAAGGATAATGTAAAAGTATGGTTTAAAAATAGTTTTGGAAGAAAAAGAAGGAAATACATAAGGTGAACTTTTACTAGATTTGAAGATCAGCTATCAAGGGAAAAATGAAAACATTAACATTTAAGGAGATGGTAAAGGCTACAGAAAATGACTCCAAAGGAATATGGGCAATCTTAAAACTCATTGGGAAGATGAAAAGGACTTTTCTGAAGATGTGAGAAGAAAATATCACCATACTGCTGTAGTGCCTTGAGTAAACAGACACTTAGGGTCAAGTATAGCAACTGCCTCAGCTGTACCATTTGCAGATGAATCATTTTGGTGGTCAGACGTTACCCCAGCTGGAAAAAAACCAATGTGACCGTGCAGCACGCTGACGAGTGTTCTTGTGTGCTACTGCCACTGTCCAGAAGAAAAACTTATGGAAATATTTGCAAGTAAGGTCTCCCCAAATGGAAGGTATTATAAATATATATGTATACAGTGTACACCCCTTGGCTGTCCACAGCAGTTTCATTCACAAAAACGGCACAGGGCTGTCTTTGGGGAGTCTAAGACATTAGACAACCTGTTTGATGTCATGTATGTTCAGTTAATAGATGTGGTTGCTATAAAACATATAAAATACTGGCATGATAACATACTGGATGCCTTCTATATGCCAAAAGTGTGGTTCCCTCTGTTTTACCTTTTGGCAAATGTATTCCAGCTTCAAGTAGACCAACATCAGTTCTCTGAAGCACTTAGATTTCATTTAGAAACAAACAAAGCCATATAAAAATTATAATCTTTAGTAGATTAAAACTTATAATTTCCTCTGAAGGAGAAATTAACTACTCTAGAAATCTTCTGTAGTGGATGTTTACCAAAATTTTATTCAATCTTGTTTTAAATGTTTCAATCAACATAGCTTCAAAGCATGTCCCTTCTGAGATCATACTGTCAGCTATTCAGTCCATCTAAAATCCTAAATCCAGCTGACACAGATAGGCACCTTGAAATTTTCAAAGGAAAAGAATCAAGTCACAGCAAGAATAAAGCAGAAACATATAAAAATGAACTCGACATCTTTTAAAATGTTACACTCTCTGAGAAGACTTGATCCTATTTTACTATAGAGCTAGACTATATTCAGACACTTTTTTTTTTTAAAAACCAGAGAGCTTCACACTCATTTAGACAGAAGAATGGATCTCTTAAAATACCAGATTCAGAATTACCTAAGCTCCTTTCTTCATCTCAGTGTATTTTCCATCTTTCTCATTTTGATTGGAAAAGTATGTAAACATGCACCTGCAAACTACCTTTCACATCAAGTGGACTTACTTTTACAGGTTAGAGTACAAATGATAAAGTAACACGTTATTTTCTAATACAAATAATCACAGACAAAAAGAGAAGACTAAATTAAGACAAAGAGAGGAAAACATAGAAACCTAATTAGAAGGTAATGTCTAGGTATAAAAGCAATTAGAAACCTCAGCTGTGGGAAGCAATTTTCATGACAATAACAACAACAACAAAAAGTCTTTTCATCTCCTCTCCAGCCCCTGGCCCTTAGCTTCCCTAACATCCTAGGTGGCATCTCTGCTGCATGGCAAGAAACAGGCCAAAATTTAGAAGTTCGGATCTGTAGGTAGTACTGAATCAATTTAACCTCAAACTACAAGAGCCATGCTTGGATACAAAATAAATTACACTTTATTACAGTTGTCTCTTCTTCCTTCATAATCTAAATCCAGATTCCAAGATCAGGAAGTACTCACAATTCAGAGTCTCACGTTGATCTCAATACCGCAACCAAAACTGAGCTTCAAGTCTCCCTTAGAGGAGCTTATTACCCTAATCAACTGGTGACATCACTGACTACGATGTAGATACAGGGCCAGTATTGAGACTGCTTTAAGTCCTATTTAAGTCCATGGAGGCTGTGATAAAGCACTAATCATCAGAGATTTCCACACCCTCAAGTGATAGTCTGTGAAGCTCTACAGATTTTTCTATGTAGCGACTCCAATGTAAAAGCCAGAAAAATAAGCCCAATAACTTACATAGCATCATTCTTGATTTAAACAAATATGATAAAAATCAGAAGTTTATGTTTATAGTCACAAGTTGTCTATTTTGCTTAGGGGTAAAAGAACAAAAATATGTAAATTTAGCTCATAGAGAAAATAATAGGTGAAGAAGGTTAATCATCTCTAATTGAAATTTTCTATTATTCATTTTTAAATTATATTCTGCATGAGAAAGTATCATTGGGAATGCCAAATAAGCCAAAAATATATTAATTAGCCAAATAAGACTACATAACAAGATAAACAAAAATGGAAATGAAATGCTTCTAAACTTAATTTAGGCATAGGGCATAATCATTATGAAACTTAATAAAAGGTAAACAGAGTTTTAAGAGTCACTTTTCAATTCAATTGACATGTAATGTGCTCCATTTACATGCAAAACATATCTTGGCTATATAAGCTACCCAAAGCTGGAAGAGGTTCAGTTTTCCAATTATAGCTAATAGATATTTTACTGTAAGTTGAGAGAAAAATTACATGCAATATAAAAGTGTTTGATGACCAGGTAAGTTGAGGAGTAGGTAATCAATAGCAACTAAGATTTGGAAAAGGAAGAGCAACTCTTGCTTAAAATGAGGGAAAACCATTGCAGAGACAACTGGAGGAGCAGATCCTGGCAGTTGTGTGTATATGCCAGGGGTGGGGGTGTGTGTGCAGGATGGGCATGTAAGAAAAAGTATGAAATCAGGTGAGAATCATTTACGGCTCAGCTACAGAGGGAAGGTGATATTTCTCTGCTGCTTGTCCTTGACTCTTTGTAGAGGCACTGAAGCCAGAGACACCACGGCTGGGTGAAGGAAAGGACACACAACCATATGATAATTTTCCAAATTTTAAACGTGTCTGTTTAGAGAAGGCAGCAGTCAAGTGCACCTAAGCAGTGTAAGATTATACAAGCCTTTTTGGAGGACTGCTTTTCAAGCTGTATGAAGACAGAAAATCATGAAAGTATTCAAATACATCTTTTTGCACGTTAAACCCATTAATTTTCACTAACAATACCTGTGTTATTTCAGGTCTTCTACAGCATTACGAGGGTTCTTCAATTAGCTTTGCTTGTCAAGGGGCCTAATTTGGCTAGTCAGGAGGACTCAAGCCACCTTACCGGTTTGGTGTGGCAGGGGTGGTTCTGGCTGGTGCCCTGCTCCGCCTTCCCCCAGGCCCTGGGAGCCCTCCCTTGTACCATCCATCCTTATCTCCCTGTCTCAAAAAACTGCTGAAGCCTCAGAGGTATATTCTGCCCAGAAAACACGGGAACAAATGGAGAAGTGGAGCAATCCATAAGGCCCCCATCCCATGGTGGGGGCAGCTGCTCCCACCTGAGTAACATGCAGAGACCTCTAGAAGGAAAAAGTCCACCACGTGTAGATTTACAGCATTTCACAGGAAAGCCAGGCAGGGTTTGCACCTGCAAATACGTGCTGCTGTTTGCACAGTTCTGTGGTGGTGGGATTTCACAACGGGAGAGAAATGCAGCAAATGCCCTCAGATGATGTCTTTTCAGTTTATTTTTTTTTTTAAATGACATAGGTTATTAGCAGTGTTAATTGTGTTCTGTACTACCTTACAGGGAAAACCTATTCAAGCAATATCCTAAAAACAATTAATGGGAGAAAATAGCATTTTTTCATGCTATTGCCACTGTTTGCACACACGAGTGCAGAATCTCTGTAGAACAGAAGAGAAGGGGAGGGAAGGATGAGGTTTGCAGCCAGAATGAAGCATTCGCAACTGGGTTTATTTTGTGGTATTATGTATGCAACAAACAAGCCATTTTGTTTGTGTTCTTCCTCCTCTTTTTTTTTTTTTTTTTTTTTTTTTTTTTTGGAAAGGTGGAACAAAGGTGAGATGTGAAAAAGATTGTGAAAATGCTATTTTTTTTAAACCTGTACAAGTTATATATTCAGCCATTGTCATGACAAAAAAATAGGAGAAGAAGCAGTAATAGAGGTAAAAAAAAAGAACTGAAAACACAGGGGGGAAAAAAGGGTAAGTAGAAAGAAATTAGGGCTAGACATAGTACCATATCTTATTATGGTGCTACCTTTTGATGTAAAGGTTTCCACTATCTGCTTCAACAAAAGACTGTCTTTTACAGCCTGAGAAAAGGTTAAGCCACAAGACAAGGGCAAAAGTGGAATGTTAATACAGGCAGAAATATATTCTTTTGTGAAAGAAGTGAAAAGCTTTCCTTCATTGTTTTATTCTAAGAGAACTTCGTAAAAAGCACATTTTCATGTGAATTCATGATTTTCTCTGCAGCCTGTCAAGTGTTTTTCCCGGCATTTAACATCAGAGTGAGTGTGTAGGTTACAAGCTCACCCAACCTATTATTTCATGGGATTTAGAACTGTTGTTAGCTAAGTAACATTTTTTGTGTTATACCCCTTGTACTGGAAATGTGAGGTTTCCAGTATTCAGTCTTCACTTCAGTTTGGACCTGAAGGGAAAGGAAACCTTCAAGCTGACACCGAGGACTGAGCAGAGAAGCGATGAGGCCAAGAGCAAAGGAGGGATGATTTCAGTGTGCAATCTGAAGAGCTCACAAGGAATCCTTGCAGATATCAACACAAAAGACATCCTGAGAGGAGGCACCTGGCATTTTTCTATTGCTGTTCACTCTACACACAGGGATGGGGTCCAACATTTGGGATTCTCCCAGGCTCTGTAAGGGCCGACATCACACAGGGGTGCACATATTCATGGCATTGCTGACTTAGCTCCAGCTGCAGAAATATTCGTTGCCTTATGATGTCCTTCCTTCCTTTTCCTGGGCAGTGCTATGAGATCTTGCAGTTCTTTCTCAGGGTACTCAGGGGAGCTGAAAACAGATCAGTCCATTGGTAGAGACACCTCTAGGGAACAGCTTCTTCCCAGGGGCCAAAGAATACCGCAAAGAAATGTACAAATACCAAGAAAATTGTGCTGAAAATCTTGCCAAAAGTCAACATATTGCATTTACAGATTTTATGGTAATTACTATATTTACTGGAACGATATATGTACACACACATACAGTGAACATATACATGTGTGCATATTACTATATGTCTGTGTCTAATTACACCTATGTTATATATACATATTTATAGAAAATGAAATGAGGTTTTATTATTGCTGAGACATATCGCCAGAGCTGTAGGATGCATTTTAGCGTGCAAATGACAGTAAATCACCAGATTACTAGCACATTTGCAGTACATAGCTTGACAAGGTCTATTTCAACTACAGTTGCAAATAAAAAAACAAGACTGACAAAACACTCATCCATTACCAAAGCACCTTTTGGCCCATGCTGTCTTTCATCCTGTCCTTCCCATTTTACGTATTTCCACTTAATGTCATGACCCAGCTTATGCTGTTGCTACACTGGGTGTAACTAACACGCATTGCTTATTGAAAAGAATGACATGGAGGTGAAGAGTGTGAACGCCGTCCAGCCCTCGCTATAGTTAGTAAACACATCATAAAGCCCCATTCAATTTTACTAACCCTCCATCTCCAACCTGTTGAATATATACGGCATTTCCAAACTACTGCTGTATGCTAGAGGCTGAATCACAAGAACGTACAGTAAAAATTATTTTGAAAAGCCAGTCTCGGGCTGCTAATATAACTAAATTTCAGCTGGCGCCAGGCTGAGCTTAATTACATGAACTGGAATAAGGGCTAGAGATAAAAACAGAAAAGCTATACCAGTGGTTTGTGCAACACAAAGGCAGTGCCCCTGCCCAGCAGGCAGCGGAGGAGAGGAGGTGGGCACAGAGGACATGAGGAGTACCCTGAAGACGGTGAGAGGCAGGCAGGTGATCCTGAGTCCAGCTGAGATGTGGCCTAAAGTGCAGTTTAAGATTCTGGGAAATATAAATCAGTTTATTTAAACTCAAATAAAGCTATAATACCTCACGCTTGCTGAAAAATCCAGTCCAATGTATTTCAGTTGATAGCAGTGATAAGTTCAAAAGTGGATTTAAACTACTACTTGCATTAGATGAACCGGTAATAATGAAAATGCAAGCACTGGGGAAAATATCCCTTCAAATGAGTTTTATGATACTAACATTATGTTGCACACATTATTAAAGAATAGTCTAACAGGTTGATTAGCCCTTTCTAGTGGTGCCCATCCATTATTAATAAAGCAATCATACTTTTAAGGCCAGATTCTCAATTATTTCATTAGCTGAATGAAAAATTAAACAAAGATGAAGAGAGAAACATTTTAAATTCCTTAGAAGCCCTGGAGAGGAAAACCTTTTCTCCCACAGTGTATTTACGGAATTATTTGACAAGCAGAATAACCAGCCATTTTCACTGAGGAATTTTACTGGTGAACGTATGCCAATGAACCCACCAGATTTGTTCATTAAGTCTGACTCAGAAAAGTGTAAGAGAGAACATCATCTTAGCAGTAGGAAAATGCCAAAAGATTCAGATGCTTTGTTTGAACTTTGTTTATGAATTGGCTTCATCTAGAAATGGAGCTGAAAGTCTCCTATAAAATCCTTCATCTTTTGAAAAAGGGCTAAAAGGACCCGTCTTGAAATAAAAGCTCAATAATGCTTATGCACAAATTTTTTTTTCAACTGATATAAAACTTGCAATACTTTTTTCCCCTTTCAACAAATCACTGAGAAACAGAAGTACTGTTTAGCCCAGCTGAGATATAATTCATAAACAGAACAGCAGAACTTCTAAGAACAAGTCAATGTTTAAAACTCAAGATGCTTCCCATTCTTCTGCTCATCTTCCCCATGCTTATACAAACTTAATAGTCACCACATTTCCATTTTCTGCCAGAGTAATACCCACTACCCTATGTGAGAGTCAGAGATTCAGCTGATGTCCTACCAAGTGTCAAGAAATTAATACCTATTTTTGTTGCAGAGCAACCTATTGAATTTGTTTTCCATATACCAGCAGGAAGTGACACCAGTCTGTAGGATGATAAGCAAGCCATGGTTTGCAAGCAATGTGTGTGTCTGAACTATAGCCAAAGGGGGATAAAATCTTATTTGTTTGAACCTCTTAAATGTTTTGTACTTATTCCTTAATTCTTTCTGAAAGCCTCCATATATACTGCAGACCTCCTAATAGTTACTTCAAAACCAAAATTGTCTGCAGAATGTTGCCCATGAAAGACTTCTTTCAAATGACCTAGGGACAGGACTGAAGGGGAGGCAATTTACAATTATATCATGCAAGAGTTGAAGAAGGAAGAAAATGGATGAACGAATTTCCCCAATAACTCCCCAAGACACAAACAGATCATGGTAGTTAATGCACCATATCTGTAATGGTGTTTGCTGGTGTTTTGGAGAATGGGCTTAAGGGCCATTTCCTTCCCACATTCCTTGGGGTGCCTCCCAGCCCTAGCAACACAGGTGATCAGCAAGACATGTCAGAAATCAACTCACCTCGCTTGGTCTCACTGCTTAAACCACTTCATTGTCACTCAAAGCAGAGCACTTGAAAAAAAAAAAGTGCAATTTTTTTTTCATGTGCAGAGAAGGCAAAGCAGGGCATTCAAGAAATATGATCGTAGGAATGTTCAGCTAAGCACTCATTTGTTTTGGTGCTCTAAATGTCTTATTTTCTTCTTTTCCCCTGTTTTCTTCTTTGATTTAAATGCAACTCTACAGTACTAAAGTTCTTTTTATATTCATGGATGATGCAACAGAGGGAGTATTGGGAAAGTGAAGTGAAAGCAGAGATGTAGTGATGCTGTCCTAAGAACAAAAGGCAACAGAAAACAAGGAGAGATGTTTCTGGGAGAAGATGATGAATGTGGTGGTGAGATGAATCTCTATGGGAAAACAGACAACTCAAATATGATTTTTTTTAATTTTCTTTTTTAAATAACTATAGAATTATTTCAAAATAATTTTCTATCATCAGACTAAGCCTAACAACATTTTGCTGCTTCTGCTGTTGTCTAGGAATAGCCTATTTAAGAGTCTACTATTGGCTTCGTACTATGGCTTGAAGCCATATCCTATGGGTTTATACCATGTACTTACGCCTGTGCTCCAGCCCAGACACGTCCAATCTCTCCCTGTGTATTGATCCATGTACCCAGGTGCAGCTCAGGCCCAGGGCAGGAAAGTACGCCAGAAAACTCAGCCTTCATCCAAGCTCCCCTCCATTCAGTCCAACAGCGCTGGCAGCAGAAAGCACTGAACACCCTAAAGCTTATTCATCAGCATGGCTTTCCCTTGAGCATGGTGTGGATGTCAGGAGCTGAAGGTCCAACCATGTTTCCATATATCATCGAGAATGGAAATTGCATGGTTCACAGTACACTGCATATACCTGTCCGCTCCTGCACCCTTGTGTCAGCTGGAAGAGTAGTGAGAAGCACAGCCTAAACAGCAGCCGCCTGAGCAGTCAGATGTAGCAAATGGCCCTCAGGCTCTTGGAAAACAGCCGGGTCTTTTTTTGTTCATTGTGTGTGATGCCTAGCACAATGGTGTCCTTTCGTTTACTGTTCCAGTTACTATCCTTTACTAATAAAATTTTCTGGGCTACATGAGACATCATTGCCACACGTTCCCTGCAATCTTTTTAAGTCCAAAGCTCATATATAGCTTGCTTCCAATATTGATTACATGCAGTGCTTTTTGTGTCTCCCCTGTATAACACTGATGACCCAGGCCTACTAAATGACTACAGAGTGACAGAGATATTGAAGTCATAGGAAGGGAGGAAAGGTTGCTTCTATTAGCATTCTGCTAATGTGCTTCATGTTGCTAATCCTTGACCTCAGTCTGCTAATACAATATTTTCAGATTTGGAGTGCCAGGATCATTTTTGAGCTCATCCATTCTGGTGCAAGAAATTTAATTTGCGTTTACAGTAAGAGACAGAATTGAAAACTGACGAGGTGATAGAACAGCATATTATAGTATTAGAGTATCTGATTTCTGATTTACTCTTTGTAATGCTATAGAAACAGACTAATGCGCAGAGATTAGAGGTCTGAAAGGGCTGGAAGACAATACCCATATCCAGTAAATCAGATGCTTAGTGAAACAAATACCCGCTGATTACCTGTTATTAAAAAAAATGAACTAAAATACATTCAAAGTAACATGTAATGTTGCAAGAAAGGAAGTACAGTACAGCAAACACTGATAACCCCGTGAAAGCCAAAGAGACTTTGTCTATTTCTGAAGACTGCCAGTTATGATTCTTTGTAGTCATACTTTGCAATAAGTGGTATATTTGTCATTTCAGTATCTCAGAAAAGACTGAATTAACTCCCCCTCTCTCCATTGTTATAAAAAAATCTCTAATCATAACTCCAGCATCATCACATTATCGGAGAACTAGATTATGAATCCTAATCTTTCCACTATAGGTGATGAGTAGTTTTGTCATGAGATTTTGCAAAATAGAATCAGCCTGAATATTCAAAGTTGGTATTTCATCATGAAAAAATGGGCTTTGGGTAAATGTTGACAAGCAAAAAGTATTACTTCTCCTGCATCTTCAAACTAAATGTGGATCAATAATCATTAGAGAACCTGTTTACTCATGAAAACTTGGAAATTATTCATTATCTTGCTTTCTCCATTAACCTAGCTTCTGATATATAATCAATGTATTTCAGGATACTTCCTATCTGAGCAGTACTTATTAAAAAAATAAAAATGCACTAATAAAAATGTAGGGGCCTTCAGCAAACATTTGACTGAGAGGAGTAGTCACTATTTTAGCAAGTCTGACGATATTGGATGACCTTTTTTTCCTCATCTCCATCAGTACCTTGCTGGGGGACTTAGGGAAACTACATCTTTTCCCCACTTATCTGACCCTTAATTAGTCATCCAGATAACATTTACAAAAAACTTTACGATAGGTTTCTTGGGACCCTTAGTTAGTCATCCAGATAACATTTACAAAAAACTTTATTCACTTGCCAGTGTAAAAGAAAAACTATGAGAGTTTTTTTATCATTTGTTTGGGTTGGAGGTTTTTTTTTTGCATTCAGTTCCCTACAGCTGAGAAGATTTGTTTAAAATTTCTTAATCACATTAATTTTTTTGGGAACCAGACTATGGCTGAGATTTTGAAGTAGAAAAAACTCTGAGACAACGTAATGGATCCTGCACCATGCTTTGTGAACTCCCTTGCAAAGACTGGGCTTCAAATCAATTATTCAAACTCCTTTTGTTAGTTCAATGTTTACATACACAGAATTAACAGGCAAAGTAACTTTTTTACACAGGAGAATTGTTTAATTGGTTTCTTGTTTTTAGCTGAAGTGAGAGGGAGTGTTTTTTATAGCACAAGGGAGGGATTCTAGACTAGTTTCACTAGTTCCCAGTATTGACACCATTGTGAAGTCAAAACCAGCGTCTTGCTCTAAATAGGTATTTTAATGTCTGATAAATAATGAATAATTTAAGCTTCCTCTCCCTTTTAAATAATGCATTGAGAATTCTTTGTAGCTGTATCTGGGTTTTTAGTTTCTGTAATTGCTTTAAAAATTTCTCTGCACAACCACCAGGGCTAAAGACCAAGATCACATAAGTTACTACATACCAATAGAAATCTGGGAAATGGAGCTGTGAAAACCACCAGCAAAGAAGGTCTTACCCAGAATATGCCTAGGGAAAGCTGAATTTTTTCTTTTAAGCCACCACCTCTTCCCTGCCAGAAGGATCCTGACAGATTCTTCATACTCCTTTCTTCTTCCTCCCTCTCCTCCCCTTTTTTTTGCATTTGGTTACAGAAATTTTGGCTAAAGAGAAAAACAAGTTTATCTTTACATATGACAGTCTAAGCCACAGAAAGCCAACTGTTAAGAAGCAACTCACTGTCAATGGCACATGACATGGTAAAGATTGTAGACAGACACCTTCTTTAGGAAACTAGGGAAAGGAGGAGGCATATGAACAGGGACCAGCTTAAAAAAAAAAAAAAAATCCTTCCCCCACCCCCTTTTAACAGCAACAAAGTAATTTTTCCCTTTCAGAATAGGACACTGTCCTTCTCTCTCGTCCTCCCACGCTGCAGTCTTCTGTCTCTCTAATTTCCATTATTAAACTTTGCTTAGACATAAAAATGTCAACGAAACAGCACAGAGAGAAACATTAAAAAAAGAACTCCTTCTGGGAACTACAGGCCTCCTAAGATATGGATATGAGTAAATGGAAATTTGGATCTGTGAAAAAGAAAAGGACCTTGTGAAAAAAATACATTAATAACTGAGGTGAATCAAGACACAACTACAAGAAAGCAAGCAGTACTGTAACCCCAAGAGGGACTGTGTGTGATGAACTTGCAGAAATAAAAATTATATTCTTCCTAAATGGAGTTGTTTGTATGCTACAGCTTCTAGGTGTTCTGAAGGCAGAGCTTTGGTTTCAAAACACCCCCTTACCACCCCAGCAAATCAAACCCTAAATGGTACTCCCAAATGACCCTATTGCTTTACAACACAGCATTCACAGTTTGTCTCTCACCATGGCTAGTTTAGTGTAAGGTTCTTTTCAATGAATTGCTGGTATTAGAATTTTCTCAGCCAGTATAATTTCCCAAATCAGTGTCAAAATGTAATTTTTTTTCTAAGACACTTGACACCCCTCCGCACCCTCCCCTCCCCCCCCCAAATAGAGATACTCATATTTTATATTTGTTTTTTGTTTCTGCACAATGTTTTTCAGCAGCTGATACTGCTTTTCCTGATTTTATTCACTTTTAAATGAATCCATTTGGTCCTTGTCTCTTAGCAAGAATAACCTATCCTGAATCATAATAATACTTAAAACTACTTTGAAAATGAATGAATTTGTTTTCCTTATTGTGCCATGTACAACTCTATTCTGCTTAAAAAAATGCCCTTAAAACCCAAACATGTCAACTATTTCACAGATCAGAAATTATATAAATACTTTTCATCACATTCCAATTGTATAAATGATGAAAATTTGGAAATTAGATTTTGATCTAGTTTCTACTACCATGAAATTGAGATAAAATCTTTTGAAAGAGCAGTAACAATCAGAACCAGACTTATATTCTGAATAGAACTCTGCTTTACTTCATTATACAAAAAATTATGAACAAATGTAAACCCTAGAGCTTTCATTCTGTTTCCCACAGGAAAAAGGAAAAAGTCTTGTTGTTAGTGGTCTTCATTTACATCAGTCATCATTCTGCTTATCAATAGTTCCAACATTGTGTTAGCTGAAGTTCATCTTCCAATTTTATAAAGTGCAAATGAAATTAACAAACTGATGAGGAAGCTTCTACCAGGATCACTCAATGGCCTCGCTCCAATCACACTTGCAATTTCCTAGATCCCTATCAGATCTCACCTCAATCATCCCTTTTCAAGGAAAAGCAGCCCTAGCCTTCTCAGATGTTTCTTATATGGAAGCCATTCCACATCCTTTTCACGTGGCAGTTTCATTCTCTCAAAGACCTCTATTGAGGGACTTAGAGTTAAAGTAGACTATATCAGTTGAGTCACTCATCTCCGCATACTTGATGACCACTTAAACTAAAAAAGATTTGAAGACAGAAATTTCTTTACAATAGCTATACTGATTCTTTCCACATACATAGTGTTTATCCAGATGTCCACTAAGTCTATATTTTGTTATAATTTCTACTAGTTTCTCAGCACAGGTCCCAGTTATAGGACTACTGTTTCCAGGTTCCACTTAAATCTTTCTTCAAAGATGGGCACCACACCATCCTCCCATATCCAAATACCAACAGAATTTTAAAACAGGATGTTACACGCTACTTCTATTAAGCTATTTTATCCCTGAGTTATTTCGGGACCCTTTTTGAATTATAGTCCAGTCCTTGTACTCTGTTACTGTTAATTTCCTCTATTTCTACTACAACCTCTTTGACATTTATTTCAATTCCACACAAAGCCACTGCTGTGCCCTTCCCCAAAAAAAGCGTTTTTCTGTGGTCCTCTCCCTGGTCTCTTCAGCAGTGAATGCTAATGTAAAGAGATGATTTGGCTTGTCAGCTATGTATTGCTGCTTCCTTTATACCTCTACCCTTTCCTCAAGCGTTTCCTCTTTATTCTTGGCCTTTTAAACCTTCCCTGAAGGGCTTCTTGCTCCTGGGTATGGATAGGGATCAAAGTTAGTTCTGATTCCTTTAGCTACTCGCTCTTCAAACTCTTCTTTTGTCTGCTTAATTGTACCTTTGTTGAACCGGCCAGAGTTTAAGGTCCTTTCTCTTTTCCTAATTGGGACTCAATTTCAGTTCCCTGAAGGATGCTTTCTTCTAGTAACCTCCGGTACTTTGCTGACTACCCATACTTTTATCCTTTTTCAGTCCTTCCTCTAGGGCTTTATTTCCAGAACGGTGTTCCTTGCTAATCTTCACAGCACAGGTAAGGATAACTTTCTTGGCTGCTTCTTTTAAGTTCTATGAAATGATGCGTTCTCATTTTTACACAGCTCACCTTTTGAATGGAAGCAGATGATTTTTTGCTGCCTGTTCTCTTGAAAGGATGCCAAATCTTAATACAGTGTTGGAGACAACACTGATACAGTGATGTTTCAGCTGTAAGATTTCACACCAGGGCATTCCTTACATTACTAAACACTGATTCATGGGCTGAATTTTCCTGTGTGAGTACTCTGAACAGCTGCTCTTCATGAAATAATCATTGATAGCACCTAAGAATTATGTCTCCACTTCGTGTCCTGATATAACATTTTCCTAATTCACATGGGAAAACTTTAAGTTACCCTATACTAATTTTCTCTGCTTTCTGCTCATCAGAATATTACACTGGTTTTGCCATTCTGGTCAAGCAGTCACTAATGTGGCCCAAGTATTATATTCTTCCTGTCCATGCCTGGATTTCCAATCCATATTGATTCTAATGTTACAAATTGCAGTGGTGAGGTGACTAATGTGATTTGAATCTTATCGCCTTGAACTTATAGTATTATTATTCAACCTTATCTTTCTTGTATATTTGGTATTAGTCTCTCTTTCATTGTCTTCTTTCCAGTAAAATGTTGACATACACTATTACACTCATGTCTTCATCTAGTTATGAATTCCAATTCCATCTTAATTCTTAGATATACACAATTTCTTTAGAATTACACATACCACTATCTTAGTTCCCTTCTTGGCAGTCTATTTAAATGACACTCTATTTGGTTTTAATGTCCTATATATTTGGGAGAGAAGATAAATGATTATTCACTTAAGGATATGAAAGTTTTCTATCTTGCCTTATAAGCATTATCCCAAACCGCTATTATGAACCTAGTAGAAATGCCAACAGCTCAGTGCCCGATTGTCCTCTGGACATCCCAATCTGGTCAAGGACTATTTGGGGGAAATCTTCTCCAGCTACTGCTGTTAGTTTTGTCTTACTGAAAAATGTGGAAAGTATTTCAGTGCAGGCATAATTTCTTCATCTGTGGATACTGTTTTCTTTGAATGCTGCAGCTGAAGTTATCCACCATTATGTATGTCTGAACAGCATACATTTGGGACCTGCAAGAGGCTCAGTTCTTCTATGCTTGATAAATAACCTTACTATAAGTCAAATGACAATAGAAGAACCTGCTACCACTGTCAGCAGTAGATGCCTAGAAAATGTTAAGAAAAGGCCAAATATACTTCTCTCAGATTCTAGCAACTAAAGGACTTCACAAGCCAAAGAAGCTATATTCTGTTTGGTGAACCTTGATGTTGTTCTTACATTTCTCTGGTCACATTCTGAATCCATGGAAATAAAGCACTAGGAAAACTATAGATGGAAGACAGGATGCAAAATTTTTCATCCTTGGCCTGATCACTGGTCTGCCAGATTCTTATCAAGAGCAGTGACTGCACCTTGTGCTGGAGCATCTATGGATGCCAGCTATATATAAAAGACAAGGAAACTTGTGTTTCTTCCTTCTGAAAAGACTAAATACAGAATAAGACCAAGCTGCAACCGTGCTGAAGTGGAACATGGCTCTAATGGCTACGACCACTCTTTACAGTTGAAATTTGGGAACAGCAAAAGAAAATTCTTTCTGAAGTGCCATGCCACATCCTCTCCATAGGAATATCAACACAATTCCACAGAAGTTCAGTAGAGTGACACAATTAGCAGTGCCACTCTCCAGTTTCTGCTTCCACCCTCAGCGTGTTATCAGGTACAGCATGCACCTGAAAAGAACATATTAGAGACAACTATTGTGTTAAGCTGAGAGCTTGTCTAATGCAGCTTAAGATATAAACCCCACACCTTTAGGGAACACTTTTGAAAAAAAAAAATCCACCATCTGTTTTTATATGAAAAAGGAAGAACACCAAACTGCACATTTTACTCTCTTTCAACAAAGTAGATGGGATGTGAGAGATGCACCTTGCCCATGCACATGGCCCTTGCTTAGCTCTCCTTATCCCTTCGAAAGAATTCTGACCTAGCAAAGTTCAAAGCGCTTCAACACTCTGTGTTGGGCATGTTCTGCAGCTCTTTTACTAGCCAGGAGGTGTACCCTGAAATAGAAACATGATGCATTCGTGAGCAGCTGTGAAGTGTTCTGCTTTTGAAAACTGTAAGAAGCACCAGATGAATTTGTCCAACTGCTTCCTTCTAATGTACAACTTCTTATCATTTTCTCTAGTTCAAAACTATGTTCCTCTAAAATACCGCATCTGAAAATCTAGATGTTACAAGCTGTTAAAGCCAAACTAATGCTTAAGAGTCTCATGAGAACCTAAATTCTAGCTCTTTATATCAAGTTCACCTGGGAGAAAAAAAAAAAAAAAAAAAAAGAGTAGTAGTCTTTCCTTGAAGGAAATAGAGTAAGAGAGAGAATGGAGAAGTAGCTGTATCACTCTGAGGATTTCTTCAACTATATAAATCAAAAGTGTATGGATATTTAAATAGGTATAAACATACACATACAGACAACCATATACAGAAACTGTTACTTATCCTGAAATTATATCAAGTGGTTTCATTTATTTTCCGAGACAAAGGATTTCTAAATCAGCTAGCTAGCATACCATTAGCATTGTGACTAAACAAATCTAACCTTGACTAACTAGGGACAGTTAATCTCCAGTAGTAGGGACTTCCCTAGTTCTCTAGGATATTGAGCTCACATCAAACTAAACAATCTATGATTCTGCTGGAACAATGTCTATTTATGTGGGAAGCAAAAAAATGTCCAGGGTTCTATACAACGGGGGGGGGGGAAGTAAAGTTTGTTGTTTATCTATCTTTTAAAATGTACAAGCTGCATTAAGAAAGCTCTGTGAGATGACATTAATTAGGAGATAAGTCATCTTGTAAGAATTCTGTGGATTTCTTGCTGCTTGATAGGGGTTTTTCTTAGACTTTATGCACTGTATTTAGGTTCCTGAAGCTTTCATAGTCAAGACTTAAAAAGAAAACTATACTCCACATTGAAATATTTACATTCTTTTAGCATCATCCTCACTAACAATCTCTGCTTCTCGGTGTGTGAAAACTGGACTATGCCAACATGATTTTCTTCCTCAACTGAATGACTTGTCCCCCTTCATGCTTTGGAACTGCCTGGAGGCATTTCCAATCTGCATCAAAACTGAGAAATCCAGCAAAAAAAAAAAGTTCATTTCCCCCCAGATATTTTACAGGAAGTGTCATCAAAACCAGATATCCTCAAGGGGAGAACTTTCTGTTCTGATTTTGCCATGATGCAGAGTCCACACTGGTTTTACAACAGCCAGCCAGGAGACATGGACCTTACTGTAGGTGTAAGTAAAAGATTCCTGTGACAGTAGACTACTGAGGCAGCCACAGCTAGAGAAGAGATCCAGCAATGTGAGTATCACATCCAGCTTCTCTCCCTTGAACAACCCTTCAGTCCTGCTGCTACCACAGAGGATGAGGCTGAGCTGGAGAACATGAAGAAATGGTCCCCTAAGCAACCACAGCTGACACCTTGCCCCTGACAGCATCACAAGTAGCAAGCTCTGACTACACTGACATAAAACCTTGAGCTGGCTCAGAGAGAAGAGCTGATGTATTCTTCACTGTTTTAAGACGATTGTCTCTTCTTTCCATCCCTGTACTTATTTTGTAATCAACCTTTCAGCAGATAAAATGAAACATCGTTCTGATTACAAGTGCATCTTCAAAACATCATTCCTGAGTGTAATTTCCCAGTGACTAGACAAAGAAAACTTCTGATTTATCATCTGCTTTTAATTCCTTTCTGAGTGAAGACTATGAGTAAATAGGTCATCTTCATGTCTCCTCAGTTAGTCTACTTGGATTCTCTGAATCCACCCACACATGACTGAAGGCACTACACACAAAAGCCATGCTCTCCGAGGTCGGTGAGCGGCTTCTCTTCTAAGTGTACTGCAAGGCAGGTACATTAATACCTCCAACAAATACCTATGCAGTATGGTGATGGGGAAAGATTCCCCATCGCTTGCTTTTTTATATCCTGCTGGAACTGAATCATAACTGCCTAAGGATGCTTAAAACTATTATTCAGTTGAAGATTATTTTTCTCTATTAAGATGCATTAAAAAGGAAACAATTACAATCTCTCACATTCAAACTTTTCACATCACTTTCTGCAAGAGCAAGGTTATTAAACAGCTGCTTATTTTGACCCTTTGAAATGACCGCAATTTAGTAATGGAATTACAGTTCTTTACCTGTCACTGCATACCAATTTGTTAGAAGCTTTGGAATGAATCTCTGTGCAAATGAAAATGATTGTCACCATTGTTACCAGTCATAAAGAATGAGTTCAGAGTGTTTCTTAATAGGATGCAAATGCTGTGAGTTGTTTCTGATAAATTACTTCAGTCCTACAAAATAAAGAGTTTAAAAAGGTGAACATGAAGATGCAGTCAGCAAGACAGCTAATGTTAGAGGAGGACAGAGCTGTAAGTGTGGGCACAGCAGGATACCAAGACTACAGAGAACTACCAAAAATGCATGCCTGGAGTATGGAGTCTTTTTCAATTAGCATCAAACTTCTCTGAAACAAACAGCCTTCTAAGGTAGCATTGCACTTTCTGTAGAGGTGGGATGGAAGTCAGTTAATTGCTTCTTCACAAAATTTAACTTCATTGTGTAACTCAAAGTTTCTCATTGTGGCTTACGACACATTTCTCTATTACTGGCCAGCTGGAGAAGTGTGGTGCTAATATTGACACCTGGTCTGCTTAATCACACCTCATATTTCAAAGCTGGCCACATGCAAAATGCTTCACTTAGTCTAGTGACATCTCAAGCAATCAGATCACTGTAAGGACTGACACATTAGTGTGCTATCCTGACACGTGACTGATATATGTTACTGTGTCTAGTCCCTTTATGGCTCAAAAGGGCTGGACAGCAAGCAAGGAAGATGAATCAGATCCAAACTTTGCCTACTTCTGCCTAAAGCAGCCAGAAAATAAAGGGCCTGGTTCCTGCAGCATATCCAGTTCCAAGGTCTGACAGGTCATCTTGGAGATAGTTTTTGTTCGGGTATACATTTTAAAGAGCAGTTTAGCTGTCTACATTTTTAGTCTATCTTAAACATGGCAATAACAGAAAACAGGTATGGGAATTCCGATTGCCAAGAAATGTCTCGCAGGAGATTTTAAAACTGCCTGCAGAACTCTTTCATTGTAGAGATTCTCAGGACAAGTCAGGTTGGAAGGGACCTTGTCCAGCGTCCTGCTCAAAGCACAGTGAGCCATAAGGTCAGACCAAGTTGCTCAGGGCTTTATCCAGGCAGGTCTTGAAATCCTCCCGCAATGGAGAATGCCCAGCACCTCTGTTCCCATACTTAGCTGTCCTCAAGGTGAAAAAGTTTCTCCCTATATCTAGAAGTCTGAATCAGTTTTTCAGTTTACAGCCATTGCCTTTAATTTGCCTGCCATGCACCTCAGTAAAGAACCTGGCTCCATCTTCTTGCTCACCTCCTTGTAGGTGTTGGCACACCACTGTTAGCTTTCCACTCTTCCCTAAGCCGAACAAGCCCCATTCGCTCGGCCTCTCCTCACAGGGCAAATGCACCATCTCCCCAACCATCTTGGTGACCCTTCACTGAATGTGCTCCACTTTGTCATTTTTCTTTTATTAGCTGCCCAAAACTGGACAAAACATTCAAGAAGTGGCCTAGAAAGGACAAATAAAGAGGAATAACAACTTCTTTTGATCTAATGCAGTCCTGTTAACATATCCTAGTATACTGCTAGCCTTCCTTGCTGCCAGGGCACACTGCTGACTCACAAGCATCTTCCTCTCCACCAAAAGTTTGCTCCGTCACATGCTCCTTAGTCCTCTTCTATCCCTTTTGATGCTGATCATTTCTTCCAAGAATACAGTCTGAAAGAGTTTGGTGTTCTTGAAAGCGGTGTCAGGAATGATATCAGTGTAGCAAAACAAGGTATTTCCCAAAGAGGAGCAGAAATAGCTTAAACACAGTAACCCACATATTTTTACTATAGCCATTCAAATCCTGTACTTAAACAATGAAAGGATACTCAGCCCCAGGCAGGGCAAAAGAAGATGTAAATGATAAATTAATTTGATCCATATTTGTGGTGGAAAAGAGGTGTAAAAAGTGCATGCTAATAGAAGCAAAATAATGTCTACATCCAACTGTAAGAAAAATTAACTACACTAAGAAGGAAAACAAGATAAATAGTTACTTATACCCTCAGGCAATTTTTAAGCTTTAGTATTGATGTTCTGTTTCTACTGACAATTACTCCTAAGACCTTACAGGAAATAGTTGAATATTTCAGCTGCTCTAACAGGACAAGGAAAAAAACCTCATTCACTCAACATGCCACAGCTTACCAGGCTTATTATTCTTCTGAAACTAGGATCTATTGGCTTTTTTCTTTTTTTGTGAGTGCTAAATGTACACAAGAGGCACTGAGGAAGGAAGGATAATCAAACTGCTTGACTTAACATCACATCTCTGATTCCCTGCCCCGAGTCATCTTTAATAGGAATGTAATTTTAAGAATCTCTACCTTCAGGTTGGTCACATGCAATCCCACATAATATTAGATATTTTATATTTGTCTTAGGATTTTATGTTTAGACCATCACCATCAATATCTGTCTTCTAGGAGTAAAGAACGCTTTGTAGGACTTGAGGATTCAACATAGATTTTATTATATTGTAAGGCACAGATTCCTACTTAGATCTTCCAGGACTTCTAAAAGCTGAGTGATCTTCACAAAGCCAGTGCTGCATATGCCATTTCTGTTAGGTTAAAGCTAAGCTAACCCCAAAGTGGGCTGA
This sequence comes from Egretta garzetta, assembly GCF_000687185.1. NCBI lineage: Eukaryota > Metazoa > Chordata > Aves > Pelecaniformes > Ardeidae > Egretta > Egretta garzetta. Next base: position 334,576 of record NW_009259854.1, read on the forward strand.
TGGTATCAAAGTGGGCTTTCATCTGAAAGGTCCTTGTTTAAGGTCATAGCAACCAGGCAATTTCTTATGTGTTTCTCCTTACTCATACTGAACTCAAAATACCTACTTGATCACATACATTTCTTCAGGGACCTCCACATTCTCCCCAGGCCTCTGTGTGCTCCCTTAAAAGCACGCCCATTCATGGATTACCTCCAGTCTCAGAATTAGATTAACTTCTGCAAGAAGGAGGTCACTATTATTCAGATCTCATTCTTTTAGTGAAGGCAAATGAATTCCAAATATTTTCACCTTCAGTGCACATGGCTTATATTGAGTGCATCTGCACCTTACTGTTCTGTGTGTCAGACTTCTCTCATTTCAGAGACCTTCCTGAATTTTATGTTATTTTCCTGTTTATTTCTTTTCATGGGTTCCTGGAGAATCAGTTGCTAATGGCTTTTGTAGACAGGGACATGACTTTGTTATTTTTCTGTTTAATGATTCTAATAAAGTGCATTGTGAATCATCATAATCTCAGGCCAAATTGCACTTGAGTGAAGAAGGAAATGAGCAGGATGAAACCTCCTGTCTCCTTGTGTGATTAGATGCATGCAGGCTGCAGCGCTATTTAGAGTGAAGGGATAAGGCTCAGTTATGACAAACATAATGAAGATTCTTTATTCAGGACGTTGGAGACTGTCAAGTCCCCTGCTTCTTCCTCAGTCTTATTAAACAAACTGTCCTTTGCTGTTACCTGCCCAAGAACTCTTTATGCCTGTGCATGCTCTGCAAAGCTCCAGAACGGATCTTTGTCAACAGCAAGTAAGCATCTTTTTTGGTTACTTGACCCATTCCTGAAAAATACCTCTAAATCCTCAGCGGCAGTGAAAACTCAGTTTATTTTCATTAATAATCACTTATCTCTCAATTATTTTCAAAAGCTCACAGAATAGTCTTCATCACTGCTTTAGACACTGCAAAGCTCTTCTGGCATTAATTTTACTGTTAACACAAGTTTTGTCAGCAACTACCATTTTGAATGTCACTATTTCATTTTAACTTTTAACATTTTAAATCTGTCCTGTTGATATTGTTTGATTCAAAACTAATAAAAAGAAATTATTTTGCCTTCATAATGCAAGCTCTGCTTGAAGGTACAGAGGTATCACTTATTGTTCATAGAGTTCTAATAAGATCTAAAAATAATCCACAAAGCAAACACTACCTCTAATCACTACCTTTCTTCAGACTTTGTGCCATTCAGATGCGAAATTCTCACTTGAATTGCATTACAATTATTGCTGTTTATTTGCCTAAAGTGCCAGGGGCAAGTGGAGTTGGATCTCAGTTGCATGATATGTGGAGAGCAACCCTAATGAAATCTAGAGTTATTCCACTTAAATGTGTCAGTGGGCTCAGAGCCTACTTGCACCAGATCTAACAGCCCTGATTGTCCTAGTTATTGCTGTGGTTTGCCAAAAGCCCCGGCTCTCAGATAACCAAGCTGGGTTAAACATACTGGCTGGCTGAAAGTTGTACAAACATAAATAACAGCAGTAACTTTCCAAATGCTAACAAGAACCATCACTTCATCCACAACGGCATTCAGTGCTGCTTAGCTAAAAATGTCATTAAATACATTTCATAAGCGCTGCATCCTGCATGTAATACTAGAGATGGACTGACATAATCATAAATTATTCATGGACAGTCGATAGCATTGTAAAAAATCAGATTCCTCTTCTGAGAGACTGACTATTCTTTTGAGAATATCGGTTGAACAGATACAGCACTTTAAGACAAAAGCCTTTCAGTGAATACAAAATAGAAAAAACCCTGTAATGATATCTATATCTATGCAACATAAGTTCATGTCTATAGGCACAAGCCATCAATTATGTATAATGAAAAGGGTACAAACTGCCCAGCCTTGAAAAAGAAAGAAGAGTAATATATGAATGCCTTAAGGTACCAGGGTGTAATGAGTCCTAGAACTCTCACAATCAAATGTACAAAACCCACACAGCCAGAGACATTTGTATTTATATGACCAGGAAATTAAAAAATATTTAAAACCCCCCCAAAAATCACAAACACATTATGCTATGTAATTAGATGTCAGTATAAAAATAGGTTATTAACTGCAACAAAATGAATCTAATAGCTACTTAGGGTTACTGTTTAAAGATAAATAAGCACTCAGCAGTCTGTAAAAGCTACATGCAGAAGTTAGTGCAGAACACTGGTATGTCTAGGCAATATCGTGTCCACAAGATCCACACCTGTATCACTATCGAGGGTCCTAGCAATTCCGCTGTGCATCATGCCACAACAGCACTCACAATCAAGGCAAGAAAAGGAGGCTATTTAGTGTTCTTCATGTTCAGGCACAACTTTAATAAATGCATGTCATGACACTTCATGTTGGAAAGAGAAAAATTAACAAAACGTTCAAAATGTATTACTATGCCAAAACCCAAGTCTGTCACCATGTAACATGGCACAAAGGTCCTGCGATTGTGAGACAGCTAAATGTAGCCTCACAATCTCAGGCCCTGGTTCTCATGGGAGACTTCAACTATCCAGATATCAACTGGAAGGACCACACGGCAAGGTGCGCACAGTCCAGGAGGTTCCTGAAAAACATTGATGATAACTTTCTGACCCAGGTGGTGGAGGAGCCAACAAGAAATGGAGCGCTACTGGATCTTGTGCTGGCAAATAAAGAAGAATTGGTTGAGGATGTGAAGGTAGGGGGCGGGCTTGGCTGCAGTGACCACGAGATGGTGGAGTTCCGGATTCTGAGAGGGGGAAGCAGAACAACAAGTAGGACTACCACACTGGACTTTAGGAGAGCAAACTTTGGCCTCCTCAGGGACCTACTTGGAAGAATTCCATGGGCTATGGCTCTTGAAGGTAGGGGAGTCCAGGAGAGCTGGCTTCTGTTTAAGCAGCTCTTCCTCTGTGCTCAGGACCGGTGCACCCCTGTGCGTAGGAAATCAAGTAAACGAGGTAAGAGGCCTGCATGGATGAACAAGGAGCTCCTAGTGAAACTCAAAGAAAAGAGTAAGCTCCATGGAATGTGGAAAGGGGGTCAGGTCACTTGGGAGGCATACAGGAATGCTGCCAGAGCATGTAGGGAAGCAACAAGAAAGGCCAAGGTTCACCTGGAACTAAGTCTGGCAAAGGACATCAAGGATAACAAGAAGGGCTTCTTCAAGTATGTCAGCAGTAAACGTAAGACCGGGGTAATGTGGGACCGCTGCTGAATGAAATGGGTGCCCTGGTGACAGAAGATACAGAGAAGGCGGAGCTACTGAATGCCTTCTTTGCTTCAGTCTTCACTGTCGAGGCTGGCCCTCAGGCTCCCCAGTCCTGACAGGTAAGCGAGCAAGCTTGGAGAAAGGATGACCTTCCCTCTGTCGATGTGGGTCAGGTTAGGGATCTTTTAAGGAAGCTGGACACCCACAAGTCCATGGGCCC
>NW_009259854.1:338700-395673 GCF_000687185.1 Egretta garzetta
CTGGAAAGCAGCTCTGCTGAGAGGGACCTGGGAGTCCTGGTGGATGACAAGCTGACCATGAGCCAGCAATGTGCCCTCGTTGCCAAGAAGGCAAATGGAATCCTGGGGTGCATTAAGAGGAGTGCGGCCAGCAGGTCGAGGGAGGTTCTCTTCCCCCTCTACTCTGCCCTGGTGAGACCCCACCTGGAGCACTGTGTCCAGCTGTGTCCAGTTCTGGGCTCCCCAGTTCAAGAAAGATGAGGAACTCCTGGAGAGAGTCCAGAGGAGGGCAACTAGGATGATAAAGGGACTGGAGCACCTCCCCTACGAGGAAAGGCTGAGAGAGTTGGGCTTGTTCAGCCTGAAGAAGAGAAGACTGAGAGCGGACCTTATCAACACATACAAATATCTTAAGGGCGGAAGTCATGAGGATGGAAGCAGTCTGTTTGCAGTGGTGTCCAGCGACAGGACTAGGGGCAATGGGTGCAAACTGAAACATAAGAGGTTTCAGTTGAATATGAGGAAAAACTTCTTTACTTCGAGGGTGACAGAGCACTGGAACAGGCTGCCCAGGGAGGTTGTGGAGTCTCCTTCTCTGGAGATATTCAAGGCCCGCCTGGATGAAGTCCTGTGTAGAATGCTCTAGGAGAGCCTGCTTTAGCAGGGGGGTTGGACTAGATGATCTCCCGAGGTCCCTTCCAACCATTGAGATTCTGTGATTCTGTGAAAGTGCCTCATCTGTAATTTTCTCCCTGTATTTGCTCAAAACCAAGAGCTGAATAGCAATAGGTCATTATCTAGGGTGTTAATGTCCAACAATGTCTGAGCAAAGGCCTGGCAGATTTCGTCAACATGGTACAGAGCTACCCGGTAGACTTTGACATCTCTGAACCTACAGGCAGGGCGTGGGGCAGCCTCAGCCATCTCACTGGAAATGCTAGCAGAGGATTTGCCATCCCCTGTAACTTGTTCTGCAGACAGCAAATACTTTTGCTTTCTGTAAGTAGTTCCTAGGTAGTCCATTCGGGAGAAAAAGTAATGTCTGTTATCTAAGATAAAAATCTACTTCATGTTACTTTGCTTTTATCAATCTCTTTACCAGTTGAAGGAAAAAAAAAAAAGGTTTCTTTTATTTTTCCCTGTTGCTTTCTAACAGGTAATGAAAGATCTATTTTATCTCTCATATGATTTTGTTTCATGCAGTGTGAAGCAGAGCCCTTTTTACTGTCTTATAGGTTGCTTCCAACTTCCCCAACCTTCCTATCCGACACTGAGAAAGACATTGCCATTAAATGTTTCTAGGTCAAACCCAAATTGAAGTTTCCTGTTTGACAGCTGAGAACAACTTATCCTTCACTGTCTCTAGGTAAACACAATATTGCTTTTCAAAGAAAATCATAGCAGGAGAGGAAGCAAAAGAGATAGTCAGGAAAAAAATAATCCATCAAAACAGTAGCAATGTTTTCGAAAACAAAACCACCCCTCCCCCCCCAACTCCTTTACAGCACTTATGTCATTTTTCAGAGACAGACAGTTGCAAAGGGAGCTCTTAGTGTTAGTAAGGCTTGATTCCTTAAAATTAGAAACCCAACAGTAACTTTTTCCTCTTCGGTACAGGCCTTAGTAAGAAGCACTGCTACTGCAGTCATCTTAAAGTGAGGCCAACATGCTCCCACAAAAAACAAAGACGAATCGTAGGATCTTTGGCACTTGTTTAATACACATTCCATTTCTTTTTGTCCTGCTCAAAAAAGTGTCCCTGTTCTTCTGGCCAAACTGGGAGGTGCCTAGGACAAGTGGCAGAGGAAGCACCATGCTCAAAAGCACAGAACCGTATCCTTTGTCTTATCAGAGTCATTGCTGGTTTTCTCATTTAAGCTGTGCCCACAAACAAGGCATACACTGAATAAATCTATTGTGACCTTGGAAAGAACCTGCTGAAGAGGTTTCAAAAACTTAGACGGGAATCTCTAAAATGGTTGTAAGAATTACCCATCTAACTACTACTGAAATGAAAGCCACCTGCCTGTAGGTAATTTTGTATATAATGGCCTCAAGATTGGACAAGGGATGGTGACTCATCCTTTAACCAGGGGTGGTTGGGGAAATATTGCGTTTGCTTTCCTCACAGCATCAACCTGAACATCTGCTGTGTCACACGAAGTGAAAGACTGAGTCAGACAGAGCAATGCGTCCAGCTCAGAAAGGTGTCTCTGGCCAGTGCTAGATGTTTCAGCAGAAGCGTGGCATCGTGTAGCAGAGAGCTAGAGGAAAGAGAGGGCACTCTCAGTGGAATAAAAATCTGAACAAATAGATCCCTACAATGAGAGATTCACTGTGAGGAGCCAAGAAAGAGAAGTAACAGCCAGCTAACTCAGGAAATGGTTTTGCTAAGAAATTTTCTAGAACTGTGAGTTACAAAAGGAAGCCAGTTAGATCAGGGGTCAGGCTTGAAATTACTTCATCCTAAGGAAGCTTGTAGGGGAGGTCTATATCAAGGACCCCAGTGCAGTGTCCTGGGACCACGGTCACAGCTCCATAGTCTGAGAATACAGCAGAAACAACTTGCAGTCTCACTTCATCAGCCCTTCCTCTCCACAGCCCAAAGATTTGTCCCTGCATCCTGCTGAGGAAGCCAGATCCATCCTCTACTCCAGATTCCCAGGTCTGCTCCCCGGAGTCTGAGGAATTCCTGTTCCCCGCAAATCTTTCAACGTACTCAGCTCAGCCATCTGAACACCTTCACCCAACCATCAGGTTCTTTCAGAGGAATGAGATTTCCCCAGCTGCCCTCATATCAAAAGGGCAGCTCCCGGGTTAACCTGAGGTGTCACACTCCAACTGCTCTCTGTGTAGGGAGAAACGACAAGTGACAGAAAGTGGCAATAGGACAATGACAGAAATAGGAGAGAACATTATACAATTTAAACAGAGTGGACAATTACCAAACCTTCTTGGTAGTTCCTAATTTCAATCTTGAAATGAGAGGTGATTTTCAGGTGACTATGATATAACTTGGTATCCCAGGAAGAAATACTTTAAAACAGTTTAAAACTAAGATAATTATGCTTTAACTTCTTTAAACACATATTGATGTGATTCTCCATTCTTGCGTAAAAAAGGAATACCTCCAATAGTACCTCAAAACTCTGTTGCTTTTTGGTCTTCCCTGCTGAGGAATTATTTAAAGTACAGTTACAAGGGAGTGCCACAATTACAGAACCTATGGGGTGGCATATTTAGGAAGTGATTTACTTCCCCTCCTGTCAGAGCAGCCGCGCAAGCCTGATGCATGCAGTCTATCAGGCAGCTGGCCCAAAGGCGCAGAGGCTGCACGCTACCTGACAAGTTGGAAACTTTAATTAGGGAGCAAACATCATGCCTTAGTCTTGCATAAATGAAGGCAGCAGACCTATTGAGAGGATAGAGTCACCACCTTCGTGTTGCTCAACACTCCCTTGGCAACTGATTTTTCTGCTGGAATTTGCATCAGCCTTGCAGAGCTCTGTTCACCTGCTTTTCCAGTTGTAAATGCAAGCGCCAGGTATGACGACGCTTCCTTCCTGATGTAGAAAAGGAGAAAAGGTCCAGAGAGAGAGGATTAGGATGAGCTTGTTTCAGGTGCAAAAAAAAATATCAAGGAAACTGTCAAAGAAACTATTGGAGAACAAGCGATTGTCTAATTTGAACTATGAGTTTGAAATCAGTGTCACTGAGATCATGTTACAGTGAATCCATATTGTGTTTGATGATGTGGACTGTTTGCTTCACCAGGCTAGGATGTGAGTTTCTTTAAAAGCCACCAGTTCTTTTTTGAAGACCTTGAAATTTCTGTTTCTGCAAGAGGGATTCAGCCAAAGTTCTGCAACATAATGCCCTCCTCCCCTCCACACACACTAGTTCGTCCTGAGTGAGAGTACAACCCCAGAGAAGCAATGCCCTGTGAATTCAGTAGATATAATAAGTATAGCCAGACCTTTTCATTCCTACCTGGGAGCAGTGCTAATGGAAGCCCCATTCAGAAATCTTGTAAAGCAACTCCACACTCATTAATGCAAGAGCACTGACTTCATTATAAATGTCATCATCTTGTTCAGCCTGAAACTTGAGAAGCAGTTTAAAAAGTCTCAACCCAATATACTATTGTTAATTAATCACTAATTAGAGAGATACACGCTACAGCTACTTTGTTTACGGCCACAGAGATGCCCTTGGATGCCTTTCACACATGCCTTTCAAACACAGCACGTAACAGAATCCCAACTGCTCCATGTTTTGACATAAATCAGACTGGCCCCAGCAAGCTCGGTGTTTTTCTTCGCTCTTGCAAAATTTCGCCTCACTTATAATCTTTTCCTTTTTTTGGATACTTTTAGATAGCTGTTTAAACCCCATATAAAGCAACTGTTCAGCGGCAGTGAGTACTTAGGTGGGAGAACTGTGAGGCAAGTTGGGACAACTAAATTCAATGCCTAAACCAGGTCAAATTCTACCCATCCTTATACTTCTACCCATCTTTATACCTGCAATCCTCAATACTACGGTTACTTTAATTCAAGCTGTTAAAAGGTGACAAAGCCATGAAATGTTTCAGGGACACACAGATAACTAGAGTTTTACACTTGCTCATAAAACCCAACCAACATCTAAAACACAGATTGTTTAAAACATGCACAATGCCATCCTTGCTTTCTTTGCTTGGAAACCATCTGCCTTGAATCAGTTATAAACCAGGGATGCAGTAACGCTAGCAAAAGAAAGGCTTTCAAAGCCATTTGCAGTGTTGCAACTTTCGCATTTTTCTGCAAACAAGAACATTAATCCTTTGCTTTCCTTACTTTACTATGAAAAAAACCCCCACCCCATACAGTAAAAAAACCAAAACTAGCTCTTGAACTGCTTTACCAATCACCCAAATAATTTGATGGTCTGTCAAACCTAATTTTTTTCCAGAGAAACATGACTTTCTGACTCAGTACACATAATTGATTAACAAGTACAAAAAAGAGAAAATTTGAACTCCTGTCCTCCTTCCAGAACTCTTTTCTTTTCACACTTGGGATACTAGTCTGAACAGCTTGCACAAACAAGTTTTTACTGCTTTTAGAAGTTTTGGTCCTGAGAATACTACCTCTGGGCAGTATCACCACTTTTAATAAACTGGGTCTGAGGTAAAGAAATCATGGCAGCTTACAATCAGCTGAAAATGAAAACCATAGTTGTTCTTTTAGAAAAAAACATTGGAGACCATTATCCAATATAGCACAACTGCCGCAGGGCTGCTGCCAAAAAGACAGCCACTCAGGTCTGTCTCCAGTCTGTGCCCTAAGCTGTGCTTGCAGACCATACAGTGGGCAGGTACCACACCTGTGATGCATCCAGCCCCAATCTAATGTGGGGTCACTTTGATCCAGAGGACAGGCATGTGATTCTTCCCCCACTCATTATTTCTAGACAGCGCATTATATATTTGTGCATCTTGCACAGGTTTTTCCACTTGGCCTGGCTGCCAGCTTCTATCCCATTTCAAGTGCCTCTCCTTTACACTGCAAATGCATCCTGGCACCCATTCCCTTCCACTAGCCAGGAATGTTAAGAACAGAACCCAACCATGTCTAATTCTCTTCATCCTAATATACACCACAAGAGTTGATAGATATCCAGCCATTGAATCACTTGCGTAGTTCTCACCCTGCTCAACTCACGGCTGGACATGCAGCTGCAGTTCTCAAGACTTTTGTTAGCATGCCAGCTTCAGAGATTATCCACACTGTGCATGAGCAGTTCGAATAGGTACGTGTCAGTGAGAGGATGAACCATATTCAGCAATAAGGCAGTAGAAAAGAGAAACAGACTGTTTTCAAATGTTCATCAACTCACAGGGTGGGATTCAACCTGCAGTCAGAAAGCTAACAGGCAGGAATGAAGCTGGGCGTGCTAACACATCCAAGCCTCCCCTTCAACATCGAGGGAGATGCCTGCACTAAAGGTCCTGGGAACACTTTTTCAGTTCTAGAGGGTCCTCATCCAGAACGCTGAGTCTGCTGTATTGTTCCAAATACAAATAACAGATAGCAACAGTCTATCCCCAAACTTGTGTTGTTCTTCACAGGCTGCAATAGAAGACTTTTCATCTTGCTGTTTTAATAGAGTTCAGACATATTCTTAGGGGTTATTAATTACCTTTCAACCTCCAACACCCACACAGTACAGAATTCTACCAGAATTGCAAGGTATGTTGAAACACAACAGTTATTCAGGCCAAAAAAACTTCAAGGTTTACAAGAGTTCTCTGCTGTTCAGTAAAGTCTTCACTAGTGAAAAAAACTTTTCAATGGCTTAAATGAAAGAAGGTGCAATAAATATTGCTACCCAAACAACTCTCTGCTGTGCTTTACTTCAGCATTCAAATAGGCAGGTTACAGCAATCTCTCCAACTTTTAGGTTTTTTTTTTTTGTTGTTGGGTTTTTTTTGGGTTTTTTTTTGTTTGGGTTTTTTTTTTGTTTTTTCTATTTGTCCCACCACCAGCACTGTTTTTTTGGTGTAAGTATTTCTGTGCTATTAGCCCCAATTTTTTCATTGCCAAGAACACGTTAGCTCAGTCATTGTAATAACATCTGTCATACCAAACCCACAGCTCTTCACATGGAACCATACTTAAACATGTGGGATGTAAATATGCAGTTTCTGCACAAAGCAGTTGGGCCTAGGATAGGGTTGCCCAGTTTGCTCATGGAAAGCTCATTAGCTTCCTTTCTGTCTGGAAACTAGAAAATTCATTTAAGTATTACTAAAGTCACAAGGGAAATAGGATGGGTTCTCCTGTTTTCTGACTATCCTTCAATCAGGAAACATATGTATGTATGCATATGTAAATTCGTGTATGTATAAAACACACATGACACTGATGTACAACTGATAGCTTATCTGTAACAAGAAGAAAATGTCCAATGCAATATAATAATAAAAACAAATGCATAATAAAATATCATCATCATGAGGATCAGAGTCAGTAAGCATGGATTTCGCAAGGTAACTTTGTGTCCATTGTCTAGTGTTCGAGACGGACTGACGTGTTTTGGTTGTTTTTCTCTTATTGAGAGTACAAACATAGCCTGGCTGCCTATTCTTATGACAGCCACTGTAACCCAATAGCTTTAGAAATACATCCTTCCATCAACTTTGGCTGAAGTTGGTTTAAAAGTTAAGAGGACTCTCAGATACTCCCAGAGAATATTGTTTCCTTAGGAAATTAGGTTTAAAGAAGAGAAAAAAAAAAAAAAAAAAAAGAAAGGATGAGGGATATAGTTACAGTGAAACACTACAGAGGATTTCTGGATCTCTAACGCTGAATCTTGACCACATATTCTTTCTGTATTCACAGGGAATGACCCTGTTTTATGTGTGCCTTGGTTCTCCCTTAATGTAAAAATTCCACTTCCAGGCTCAGAGGGACATTGGGATGATAAACTCCCGTTAAGGATCATAAATGGTTCAGACACTACAGGTATAAAACCATACACAATGACCAGACAGTCAGAAAGTGGCTACATTGCTGTAAATCAGAAGCAAGTGAAATATATGTGCACGCTAATTGTGTTTTAGAGGCCACAGGTCTTTCATTTCTAAAGGGATTCAAATTTGCCCAAAGTTTAAGGAGGTTCTTTCCCTTGAACTTTCTAATTCTGCACAGCATTGCTCACTGTCTTCATTTTCAGCTGTCTTTTCACCATCTAATTGGCAGTATTGCAATTGCCTCTTTCCTTTTTACACAGAGCTCCTCAGCGAATACTGTACTAGATAAAACTTACATAACATACGTGTATGTGTGTGTATTTTTACTTATGTACCATTCCTTTCAATGTGTATCATTTAATAGAATTGAAACATATTTTAATCTCAGATTTAGTTTTTTCCTGTTGTTCCTGAAGAGAGAAAAAAAATCCTTGATTTTTAAGTGCTTGGTAAGAAAAGAAACATATATTCTAGGGGGATTTTTTTTTTTTTTAATATTCATACAATGCTTTAATTACTGAGAAAAGAGGCACCATCCTTTCTTACCCCAAATGCAGCTATAATGCCAAATTCAGTGCAAGAGTAAATAGATATGGCATAGCTCGTGGAATTCTTTGAAAAAGCCTAATACCATTGCATAGGGAGATATTATGAGGGCTCACAAGTGAGTGCCCAAGGAGTCAACAGATATATTAAAATTTTTGAAGTAGCAGCTTATTGCATTGATTTCAGGGAAGTTACTTGTCAGAACATTACCACTGAAAGATGCAATTGTATTAGCTGGAACAGAATTACTGTGTCCTAAGACCCCTGAGATTAATATTAAACCTTTATTTTCAGCATAAATAATAGGTGATTCTAAAATATGGTTTTGTATAACTGTGAGACCAGGTAAAGCCAGTTAGTGTATGTGTGAGGAAAGGAAGGAAATTTGCCCAAACTCATTAATACACGTACTCAATATTTTATCACTGACAATTCAGACCAAAACCACACCCTCAGAAACAACTCTGCTTAGAAAAACTCTATGCATTAAAATTTTAATTTTATTCACTTTAAAAACTATTCATTCTTCAGTTCCTATCTCCTGCCATTTTCTTTCAGAGTAGAGATTGTTTTATGCTTCAAAAGCAGAGTATTCATTTGCATTTTTACACCTGAGGAAAACAGCACATCCCCTTGCGCGTACAGTATTTCCTGTTCAGGCAAAGGAGGAGTTTTCTGAGAGTACGAACTACAATAATGAGTATAGCTGCATGTCTTAGAAGTCACTACAAAGTCATTTTGCAAAAGCCACAGAAGGAAAAATTGGAAAGAAAAGCCCACTCCTGTGCCATTAAAAATTACTTTAACGAGCATTATTATGAGAAATTAGGTCTGCACGCTTAATGAACAGCATTACCGAAGAATTGAAGTAGGTCTATCTAAGCGTCCTGCAGTCATGGTGCCACGATCCTAAGGGCTGGATCTGTGCGCTGTTGGCTTACCCAGCAGCAGGAGCGTGTTCCAAACCAGGCACAGACACACCCTGGCACTGTGCTCGAATTCACCAAGGCACACTGTACACTGTAGATGTGTTTACGCTGGCTGCAGAAGAACAGATGATACGCAATGAGGCATGAAGCCTGCTGGAACAAAGCTCCTGTCAATGTTTTGTGAGCTTATCTAAGTGAGTTTAGAAAATGTGTCATGTGGTTGTAGTGGGCTTGATCTGGCAGAAGTCTGAAAGCTTGGTTTTCTATACCACAGTTTCACTGAGCATTTCTGGCACATCTTCCTTTCATTTTAATTCCAACTAAAATTCGACACAATTACTATGAAGAATTATTTGCTTCACCTGCTTTACTTCTCACAAAAGCTCAAGTTTCCAGCAGTTCTGATCTGTTGTAACAGTGAACCCAAACTACCTACTTCTGACGTCACTTACACTAATGTAACTCCAGGGAATGAATTCTTCCATGCATCACCTTAGTTTACCTCATGACCAGTCATAAGAATACCTCATAGGCAAGTATTCAGGACCTTCCAAGATATATCTGTTAAATGACTAAGACTGTGCCTACAATAGCATCCTAGTCAGGATCAGGAGTGCACTTTTGAAGCAGATCTCCCAGATGTCCCTACTTTGCATTTTGATTCATATCACAGAGAAATCTCAGAGCTAATGTACTGGATTCCTCACTGATGAAGCTAAATCAAAAGATGTGCTCCAGGAGTGCACCTAACACATACCTCTTCTAAGGAGGGTTCAGTTCAAGTGATGACACTAGAGCAAGACCCAAATAAACCTACAGACAGCTGCTGTGACTGCTGTTCAATATGTTGTTCTGATTCTCCTGACTGATCGTCTTCCTGTTGGGATAAGTCTGCTAAAACAAGACAGCTTTATGCTATTTCTACACCCAATCATTGAACCATGGTCTAAATAAAGCTACAATGCACTGAAAAGACCGTGGAAGAAGCTTCAAGCTCAAATTTGGTAGAATGGTAAACTGTGAGGTAAGAAATGGATGCCAAATGTGGTAATGTTCACTAAATCTATATTTTCAGTGCATGCAAAATAAGTGTAAAATACGTAATGCAGAAAGGTTAACCAGGGTAAGGGAATGTGTATAACCTGCAGAGTTCCCACACAAGTGATAAACATGTATTTCCCACACATACACAGTAGGCTGTGAAAGTAGCTCTGAAAGTCAAAAAAATTAAGAAAAAGGGTCTGAAATATTCCTGGAAACTGTTTTTCCCTGTACCTCTTTTTACCTGAGGGATAGAACATAGGAGTTGAACATTATTGGAACATAAGATAGTGAATTCTGCTTTTGGTTGCACTATATCAAACAACATTGCAGGTTATTATTTGTAACTCAGTCAAATGGACTAGGCACTGTACAAGGCAAATATTTCCATATTATTTTGTTGCCTGCCCAAAGTTTATCCCCCAAAATACAAGCATATTGAGCAAAGCTTGGTGTCTGGGAAAACGGAGACAAGATGATCAAGGACTGACAGAGCTGGATCACACCATTACTGGGTTTAGTAGGAGAGGACTAAATCCTAAGAATCCCCAGATGTTGTCAGAAAAGAAAACCCACCACAATGTACTGTTAGAAAGATGGAAAAAGTACGCATTTTATAAATGAACTCAAGTAACATGAACTAACTCTGAAATTAGCTACAAATTTGAAGTTAGCCCTGTTTTAAGCAGGTGCTGAGAGGGAGAGCAGCTTGGACCAGATGGCCTCCAGACACCCCTTCTACCTTAAACTATTCTATGACTCCACAATTTTTAGTATTTTTCACTCGAAATGTAAAATTGTTTGATAAAGAACACACAAAGCCAATGAGGCCTTCTCTTGTTTCAGGGCTCAGCTTTTTCTTCAAACAGGATTTCCATGCTGGAGGAAAGAACTCTGGTGGCCAAAAATTACAGTGCTTCACCAGAATGAAAGCAAATGGGTTTTTACACAAATACATAAGGTTTATCTCAGAGCTTGAGCCGTTAATTTAAAAAAGCTTACACCACAGGTGAGCCCAAGTTATTTATCACCTATAGAGCCTTGCAATTACATGGAATAAATGAGGACTCCAGAAGAATCAAGTTCTGCTCCAACCCGCCTCCTATACTGTGTCACCTTAGGCAGACTACTAAAAAACCTCATTGATACTTCAATACACATGTAATTTTTTCACCACAAATAAGTCAATGAACAGTTAAGAGCAAGTAATATTTTACTTATTCTAATTTGAATTACATTACAACTAAAAGTCTGAAAAAATCAAGAGTTAATTTTCCTAGAACTTTAGTTCTGTTATAAAACAGGAAATGCAATAGGGCATTGGCACAAACACTACTGGAAGAAAATTCTTTTTTCTGTTTTATAGGAGTCAGACTAAATTGTCATGATAGCCTGTTTTGGCCTTAATCTGTACTTCACTTCCTCATACAGGTTTTGTGAGGGAAAATTCACTTGGGTATTATTGGTGATAGGAGCAATTTAAGTAGATAATAAATAGAGAACGTTCCTTCCAAACAAATGGATTGGCAATTAAAGACTTAAATAGCACAATAAGTTATCCAATTTCATTATTAATTATCTGCATACAAGTAAACACATAAATATACACATAAACATTTGATTTAAAAAAATTGACATTGTTGAAACATTAACATGTTAATCATAAACATGTGCATTAGCGAATTCTCCCAATAATCTGGCAAAGTACGGAAATAAGTATTAATATTCCTTCTTTAGCTGAAGGAAAAATTGAGAGACTGCAGTGAGCAGTAAGTGATTTTTTTCCGAGATCATGTATCAAATTAATGGAAGAACTTAGCTCCTGGTTCTGTGCTCACTCCCTCACTCCATGTTGCCTCTAACTTGATTAGTTTCTTATGACTAACCATTAATAATTCCACATTATGCAATCATCCCTAGGTAAGAGAGAAGCTTATTCTTAATAAATGACAGGGAAGCTAAACAACTTTAGAGTACCACAAAATGTATAATAATCAGATTAATTAAAGTGGACTCTGTTTGATTATGGCCATAACCTGATACACCCAGCAAGTCAGTCTCTCATAGGCTCTAATTGCCAGAAAAAATTACATTTCAAATATATCAGGAAAAGATAATATTTTCCCACATTTAGAGTAAAGTCATCATTTTTCTTTTCTAGAAGCTGTATAAAATCTAAAATAACCCTTTCTATTCCTTAGTAAGCTAAGTAAATAGTAATTAAAAAAATAATCTGTGTAATCAACAGAAGCCTTTGTAAAGCAAAATAATAATTTTCAGTGAACAGCAAAACTGCCTCTTGACAGCGAAGTAGAAGTTATTCAACTTCAACAGATCTGATCTGATCACCCCAGACAGCGTTTGATCAATTAGTCTCATTTAGCAAAGTACATAAGTGCATGCCTAGCATTAATTCGGTAACACTTTTGTGGTCGTTAGGTTATGAGGACATACCTGAGCAATGTACTGGAGCTGGATTCTCTGCTATTACATTGTGGTTCAAACCAACCAGCAAAGTAAATACAATATGTGACGAGGTACATGGGCTCTGTCTGCCTTCCTGTAAACAGGGAATTTCTTACTGGTTAGCCTTACAGAGCAATATAGATGGCAAACAGCTTGAGAGAAGGTGGTGAATGCAAGTCTGTCCACATTCTCATCAAAGATGACATGAACAATATAAAAGGCAGCTACAAACATAAATTTCAAAGAGGACAGAATTCCAAACTGAGTTATTTTAGGCACAACCACCAATTCTGTTTCTTTGTTGGTAGAGAAAATAGGTTTCCCTGCTCACTCTCAGATTGCAATAATTTCACTTTTCCAAAATCCTTAAGGAAACAGAGAAGGGAAAGCTTGAAAAATTTGAAAAGTTAAGAAATCTTTACAACCACCATGTTATGCTGACAACTCAAGATGTTTTGCAACCTTTGGGGTTTTGAAAATCACACCATGGAATACCAGGTTCTGTGTTAATACAGCAGAACCCCTCAGCTCTTAAATCTTCCTGGCTAGCTCCATGGCCAAAGATCCCTTCCCCTGGGCAACCTGTGGGCGGAACAACCCTGCAGCAGCAACTCTACAGTGACAGGCCACGTCTCTACCTCTTGACACCCCCTGATGCCACGTGCTTCTTCCCCCAGCTTTCTCTGAAGCTGAACAGGAAACAGGAACGATTGGGTATGGATGTGAAATAACTGAAATATGAAAAAAATCCTGAAATTCTGGAGCAGCTTGGAAAAATTCTATGTCTTCCTTAGGATTGCCCTTTTCAGAAAGAGGGAGGACCAGGTCACCCCTTCTGGCCCCGGGCCAAATGATTCTCACTGCTGTGAATGTTCTAGCCTGTCACTTATGCAGATGGCAGTGATAATGGACTGTTAGCACTGCCTGTATATTAAACTCCAATTAACTGCACCATCTCCTCGATAGTTAGCACTAGCCCCCCTCCTTCCTTACTCCTGTTCCTAATGCTTATGTATACAGAGACTCAAGGCATCAGCTTCAGACAGAAAATCAAATGAGGCCTTCAGCTTTTTCTTCATTTGCTTTGTCTTGAGCTTGGCCTCAGCCCCAGTAGCTGCTCCAGTCTCAACACTTCCTCTTTAACCAGTGGGGACGGAGTTTTAGCAGCCCCTTGGAGGCTGAGGTCATGTTTGCACTGCGGAGCGATAAGCTGAGATTTTCAGTCCAATGGCACTACTAGCATTGTACCTCCACAGAAGTCCAAGGCAAGATTTTCTTCTGAAAGGACCCAAAAGCCATTACACCCCTTGTACGCTGACATGTTGTCAGTAGCACCTACCTAACACTTCAGCAGCACCCACAAATCCAGCGCCAGCAACCATTTGTTCTCAAAAGACTATCACACAAAGAATACAAAGTAAATCCATAATTCAGAAGTTTTAGTGCAAGCGAAGAACTCCCTGGTTTCAGGTAGTTATTATGTGAATAATCTGTGATCCTAATTTGCTGTTTACTCTTGTCTTCTGGTACACAGGTTAGCCCTTGACTCTGAAGACTTCTGTGAGAGTCTGTGCAGGGTAACAGTCTTTAAAAAGATGTAGTTTTGAGTAAGTATAGAGAAAGAATTTCAATTATTTTATGGAAATCTGGCTTCTCAGAGAATGACAATAAATCAAAATTAGCTTGGACCACTAAAGGGGAGATGTGGGCATGTGACAAGAAAAGTGAAATGCCTTTGTGCCAAAGGAATTCCCATGGGTTTTTAACCAAGTCTCTATAAACCTGAACCTTTTCGTCAGAAATGCCAACCCAGTAAACTGGGATTCTTATGGAGACAGTGACTTGGGAATAGGAATAGCTGAAAGCTTTTCTTATCAAAATCATTCTGATTAAGGCCAAAAGCTTGTTATTATTACACAGCCAATACTTCTTCCACCTAACATGACTGCTCATTAATCTACAAAACACAGCATAATTCTGTATTATAAACATTAGATGGGACTTCAAAAAACTTGGTATAACCTATGAATAAATCAGAATGTTTTTCAAAGACCATTACCATAACTGGAATGAGTACATCAGACACAGTCCTCCTCCTTCCACGTTTAACTGACTCAAATGTATAAGCACTGACAGGAACTGAAAAAGGTTTTCCTCAAAAATGTTCAATGTAGGAAAGACAGCATACACTGTAGGCAATGCAGCTCAAGAATAATGATATCATATTCCAGGAATAGACACAGGTTGCTCCAGGTTGAGATAATGAAAACAATTTAGGGCACAATTTAGGCTAAATCTAAATTATGTCTGTGTGAGAGAGCTATAAATTCAGGCAGGAAGGGAAAGGAGTAGGTACATGACTGTGGGTTTTCAATGAAGTAGAGCTCTTTGGATAATTGTTGAACCTGAGTTTTTAATCTATAATTGAGGTGATTATTTAATTTGAATTTTATTAGGAACCATGCACTGTAGCAACATCCTCTTTCAGTTTACAGATACCAGCTGGGTTACATAGGCATGAAGAACTAGGATGAAACATTACACTTCAATGGAAATTCAGCATGTCTAATTAGTCACCTAAAGGACTGATTAATTAAGTTTGGGGGGAGGGGAAGGGTTGCTTCCATCATACTAAATCCTTCCTGAAAATGTACAGATATTCCAATAAGAGCAATTGGAAGGAAACCAAAGGATAGAAGGCAACTACTATTATTTCTGAGCTTGCAGAGCTACTATTTCTGATCTTGCAGAAATCCTTTGCTAGATGCTACATACCAAAGTGAAATACTGGAATTATTGACTTAAGAGGCATTCAATCTCCAGTTTCAAGTATCAAAGGAATTTCACTAAATCATACTGTACTTCCTGTCAAATAAAATTTTAACAGTGAGAATGATGCTACTCAATTGTGTTGAAAAAATAGTAATAGCTTTCAGAACTTGTACTTCCGCTAACAATTACCTTAAGTATCTAAAAAATGCCTTTGATTTTAATTACAATGAAATATTTCCAATAAATGGAGATCATACTGTCTGGCAAGTATTAAAAACTTATAACATTTTTAATAGTCTCTTACAACTCTTAGGTTGCTAATGGATTATTAAATTCAGCCACAGAGCCCGATAGGCTGAGAATCAATCCTTGTTCTGGAAATACGCTCTCTGCAGGTTGTGTCTGGATGTGGGACTAGGAAATAAATTAGATTTCCATACACTTATTCATTCTCTCCTTAAAACAACCGGTAAAGCCTCAAATGTAGCCTTTATTAGCATCACAGTGACCACCTGGTTTTTGTTTTTGTTGTTGCTCCCCTGCCTCTAAAAAGAAAGACTACATCCATGTAATTTTCATCTCACTTTGATTTTCTGAGCATCAGCCACCAAGTCTTCCCATGCCAGCATATTGTGTTTCCCCCGTTAGTACTCTGCACAACGGGAACAGAGTTCTGCTGCCCTTCTTTCTTCCTTATTCAGGGAAAACCTTTCTGACTGGCTTTCCAAGGAGCCCTGCCTCAGCTGGGAGAGCCAATCTCATCCATATAACACGTGGAAAGGCAGAACCGGGAAAATATTAGCCACAGATTTACCTCTTATTTAATATCAGTGAAGTGCATTGCAGTGTTCCCTAGCAGCCAGACACTGCTGCGCTTTCATCCTCTTCATACCATGCAACAGACAGGCACAGGCAGTTTATAACCTGCAAACAGGAGTCCTTGTAAACATAACTAAGGGGAAACGTCTTGGATTGAAAAACATAATCAGGATCAGGTATCCATGCTTATCCTGTGTTGCATAACTGTGTGGAACACTAGATGAGTAATTCATGCCACTATATAAGCTGTAGCATTATCAGACATACAAATATGACTATCTGAAATGTGACAGCTAGAAAAATATGTGAGTATTGACAAAACTATTTAGGAGGCGTTTCTTTCCCATAAAAGTTAGAAATTGATATTTTTCAAAGTGTTGTAAGCATTTACATTTTTTGGTACCATAGTTTTATGAGGACATTACATACAGTATCCTCCAGTACTTCTGCTTTAGCTAACAGACTTAAAAGCATCAAATTGAATGCGTCAAAATCCCTGACAGAGAGGCACAGCTTTGAACTACTGTCCTCACACATCAGTTATCAAACTTGTCTGGGGTGTTTTTCCTTCAAAATATGTTTCAGCTTCCCATCAAAAATGTTTTCCAAATGAAAAAACCCATTAACATAAACAGCCTTTCTCTCTATCCTTCAATACCTTCCATGTGGAAATATTTGAACATTTTTTTCTGCAGGGAAATTTTTACAAAACGATACCTTCCAGGCTGCTTTGATTTGATCAATATTCTACTTGCCTTTCCGTCTTCTGCTGCAGCTATTCCACTTGGCATAAACCACTAAATTTTCCAGCCATAAGCTGAAATCTCAGAGAAGAATAATCACTACAATAAATTATGTGTTTTCTTCCTTTTTTCTCTCAAACCCAAAAAATGTTTAGGGTTTTTACCAGCACAAAGGGACAAAAGGGCTAGAGCCACCTCCAACTTCCAACTTGAATACCATCCAACAACTTTCCAAGTAAGTAAACACCCACAGGCCAACAAGCCTGTCATCTTTTAATCCCAGCCAACAACTAAGCCCCTCGCAGCTGCTCAGTCACTCGCCCCGCACTGGGATGGGAGAGAGAATCAGAAGGGTAAAAGTGAGAAAACTCGTGAGTTGAGACAAGGACAGTTTAATAGGGAAAGCAAAAGCTGCGCACACAACCAAACAAAACAAGGAATTCATTCCCTGCTTCCCATGGGCAGGCAGGTGCTCAGCCATCCCCAGGAAAGCAGGGCTCCATCAATGTGTAACAGTGACTTGGGAAGACAAACGCCATCACTCTGAACATCCCCCCCTTCCTTCTGCTTCCCCCAGTTTATATACTGAGCATGACACCATATGGTATGGAATAGCCCTTTGGCCACCTGGGGTCAGCTGTCCTGGCTGTGCCCCCTCCCAGCTCCTTGTGCACCCCCCAGCCTCCTCACTGGTGGGGTGGGGTGAGAAGCAGAAAAGGCCTTGACTCTGTGTAAGCCCTGCTCAGCAGTGATGAGAACATCCCTGCGTTATCAACCCTGTTTCCAGCCCAAATCCAAAATAAAGCCCCATACCAACTACTGTGAAGAAAACTAACTCTATCACAGACAAAACCAGCACAAAGCCATATACAAGATACCTAGTGAATTATTTTTCCTTCTGCTGCACTATGCAGAAGAACATAACTCCAAGTAGACCAAATCTGATCAGATGAAAGCAAAGATGTAACTAATTTACTGTCCTGTACCCTGAAAATGATCAGTAAAAGGAAGAAAGTTAAGAGAGGTCATGAATGTCTGAATAGCATACATACCCAACAGGAATACAAGCAAGTAAACCCCAGTTACCAGCTGAGCACTTTGGGCAGCTCTCCAGCAAATTCACCAGATCTAAGCAACCATAACAGAGCTCCATGGTCTGCTGCCTCTCAGCTGCAGCATCATCTTTTGCTAACAGCCATCAATCCAGACCTACACTCTGGTGTAATGTTGACTCACACCATAATTTGCTGCTCCCATTTCCAGGCAGGTCATACACTGGGAACGCCTGTCTTTAGTAGCAACCTATTTCAAAGGAAAGAATCTGTGGTGCTATATGTGGCTTGCTGGCACTGTACCCCACCGCGTCCAAGGTGGGTCTGGATGCACACAGAAAAAGAGCTCCTTTCCTACTTCTTGTCTAACATAACATACTTCGTTGGTTATTGGCAAACAACAGTTGAAGACAGAAGGTGCCCAAATTCAATGATTCCAACCATTTCGAGATTAACAGACCCTTAAAAATTTCTGGGTGGAAGCACTGTGAATTCAAGCTTATTGACAATAAACTTGCTTTTCTCAGTTAGGCTTCAGTAGCAGCTCATGGATCTTCAGGTCTGTGCAAACCAGAAAATGAAAAAAACAATGCCAGTGAATTAGGAGGCCTTTTGCTTTCCAGCCCTGTCACATGCATTCTGCTTTTTACTAATAGTAAGCATACTCCCTTCAAAACCCCCCTATTTTCTTACTCAGACATAGTATTCCTTCAGTTCAAAATAAACAATAAACGCTTCCCAGCAAGCAAGTTCTAAACATCCACTGCTTCTACCTTGAAAATGATTATTTTGCGCTGCTGTTTTCCATTTTAAGAAGTGAAAAGGCATCCTCCAGGGATTGCTCTGCACCCAGGTAAAAGATGCAGTTAAAAACCAGTCTTTTAAAACATTGTTTCTCACAGATGGGTAGAATAGCACTCACAGTCTTGCACAACCTGAATGTGAGTGAGCTCCTTCTGTATCCCATACGATTTTGGCCCTGTTCAACAGAACTGTGGGTCCTTGTGTGCTCAAAAGTTAAAACAAGGACAGTGAAGCTGATAATAAAGAAAACCAGGACCTAGACTGACAGGGTTTTAACAAATATTGCATAGCCAATAACAAATAACTCCTATCTGGACATACACTTTCAGTGTATTTCTGATTTTAAGAAATTTTTATGAAACATATACACATGTTATATTTTAAACAAAACCAGCTCCCTTCATCTACAAAATCAAGCACTTAAGCACAGTAAACAACCCTTAAATTATGTTTTTATTTAAAAGACTTATATGTGCATGGTGTACGGCATTAGGAGGAAAAAAATAAATCGGACAGCTGCAATGTTCACTATTCACTACTCCGCCTTTGACTACCACTATCAGCAACAGATGCCTAAGGAAAGAATAAATGAGCAAGGGAACAGCAGCAATATTTCAAAAATGAGCAAAGGGACTTCCCAAGCCAAAGTTTGTGTCTATACCGCTGAGGGCACTTCAGAGGGCTTTTACCAGGAATTCATTAAATGATTTCAGAGCCTGGTTGCATAAAAAAATTTCTAAAAGTTTTAAAAAAATTTAAGCTTTCAAGGTGTTTCACACCCTGATTCCTTGCACCATGAGAAAAAAGAATAAATAATCTGTGTTGGTCTTTTCCACACTGTTCAAGGTTAGATAAAACTCTGGGTTATTGCTCAGATACATTTATCATAATATTCAAATCTGTCAGTGAACTTCACCTCATGTATGGAAGTTGCCTCATACTCTTGATTGCTGGCTTTTTTATTCTTTTCTCATTTTCCTCTTTCTCTTTTGAGAAACAAGTCCAGACCAGCATGAAAATTTCAATACGTAAACACACCATGGATTTATGCAAGTATATATGCAACACCAGGATGACATTTTCTGGTTTGTTCACTACTCTTGCTTACTAGTGCCCAAATTCTGACTGTTGCTGAGTTTGAGATGTTTCCAAGGAGCTATACAGAGCATTGCTCCAAGATCTACTGCCTAAATGCTAACAGATAATTTCAGGACCATCAATGCAATATGTATACTGTAGGCTGTTTCTAAATATGATTTACTTATATTATTTGAATATGAAGTTTCATCTGCTATTTTACTGAAAAATCACTCTAAATGTTTTCCTATAACTTTTTGCAGAAAGAGTTACTAATAGCCCTTAATTATTTGGTTTCATCAGCCAAGTTGGCCACTTCTGTGCTATCCACATTTAAAGTACTCATTTTAATAATTTGCTGAACCTAGTGAAAAAAGAGTTAAGGCTTGAAGACAACAAAGAACTCATGAACTAAACATTTTGGTAGTAAATACATAGGAGAATTATTTGTCTTCGACATTGAGAACATCTGATTTCTGCTGGTCAAACTGTAGAGTAAGAAAACTTCTTTACCCATTTTTTTAGGACTACAATGTTTTGTAACCAAGTAAAATAGAAAAAACCTGATAAAAACATTCTCAAACAATTTGTTTGGATTTAAAGTAAATAAGTATTCAAGCTTACATAAGTAAATATGCAGAAAGTAAGTAAAAATAATATTATTTCTGATGCTCAAAGTTGTATTAAATCAACAGAATATTGTACCTTGCTTTTACATACATTAAAAATGAATGTACAAATTATGCACTTTATGGATTAAGAAGGATATTAAAGAATTGGCTCTTTGATGCTCTTTTCCTAAAAGATACCCCGAAACCTGGCATTTATCTTGTTTCTGTCATGATGGTGTTACACATCTGAGAGAATGTTGTTGTTAGAAGTGACTTGATTTTAGTACTAAAGACAGATCTCTTTCTATGCACAAATACTAAGTAACCATGTGTGACTATTTTAAGGGGGTGAACCAACTATTTAACAGTTTAATCTTAATTCAGGTGTTAAATTTAGAAGCTACGTCACTCTCCACCTATTTTTCCAGCTCATGTTTCCAAAGGAAGTCCTAGATTGCAGAAAGAAACTGAAAAGTTAAACATGGAATCCACTTACGTGTAAATTACAACATACGATAAAACCAGCTGTAAGCGTGAGGAGACCGTGTGGTCTCCCTCTGAATGCAGCCCCAGGAGGACTACACAACAGAGCAGAAAAAGTAATTTATGCACACAGTAAATGATCATCAGCTTGCAGAAGGGCCCCCGTTGATTTTGCCATTTGATTTTCCACGAATAATTCTAGAGAAAGCCCCAAATTAATCCATCAAGCAAATGCCAGGGAAGGATCAGGCTAAAGCACTACCCGGTATTCTTGGTAAACACGGGAATGGCACTGCTGCTCAGATCACAGTGTGCGATCGCAGTGGGAAATATGAAAACTCTCAATAATAATGTCTTACTACAATTAAGTTTAAAAGCCAGAAACCAGCACATTTTGGCCAGATGAAGACATGTGGTTACGGTCCAGATCTGCAAATGAATCTAGGCACTTTGCTGTTATTTAACACTCTCAACATGAGATTGGCTTATGAACACTTTGGTTGGAAAGAGGGTCTCAGTGCTTCCAGCTTCCAATACCTACTGCTGGCCCACAGCTCCTACACAGCTGGGCAATTTCATTCTACTTAACAAAGAGACTACAGCTAATTAAAAGCAATGTAGTCTTTTGGAAAGCGAAGAAAGGAGAGAATTAAACCTTTCCATCACTTTAAATCAAAATGCTCAGATTCAGCCTCTGGTAATGATTTTGGAGTAAATAAAGCTAAAACACAGGCTTTAGAAATATTTGAAATCATGGATATATTTAAACATCACCTTCTTTCTTAGAACAGTTCCATAGGTATTTCAAAATCTTCAAAGGAAAAGAAAACACACCACAAACTGCAATATCTCCAGCTTTTGAAGCACACATGGAAGACAACTCCAGCCAAGAGAAATGTTCCTGGTAAAGACAGTGTACATTTAACTACAGTTAGGCTGCAATGCATCCCTTCTTCAGATAGGCAACTGTCGTTTTCCCTACCACCAATCGAGCTGTGGGGATTTTGCAAGTGATCTCCTGCAGAAACCCAAGCCAGAACAAAAGACATGGATGTTCATTCATACTGATGGCTTTCAGTTTGAGAAGTGAGAGACCTGGATTAATCTAATTCATTTCACTAAGAAAAAAAAATAATATGCAGGTCCTCGCCTTCCCCAACTGTATTAACCTTAGGTGAATGCTACAAGTAATTACCCCTGACTTGTGCTCCCAGCACTGTCCTTGCCCAGAGAAGTCAGAGACTTTATTAAGGAAATCACATAACTGCTGCCAACCAGTCCATCTTCTCGAGCTTTACTCCCATTTTTTTTCTCCTGGAAAACAAGTTTATCAGTGCATTCACTCTCCTCTGAATCCCCACACCGCTGCATTGCCAGTCACTGGAAAAAGTAGGTTCTTCAAAACTGCTGCTGTGATCCCCCCCAAGCTAGGCAAGGGGTGACACTATGCGGGGGTAGAAGGACCCAGCTCTATTCAAACATTCAGCCATCTGGAGACCTATATATAGGAAAGACGGCTGTCAGAAACTAAACATTTTACAGAGAGAATATTGAAAATATTTCTAATTGCTGACTCACAGATTTGTAGTATGATAGTAGTGAAGAGAACTACTACATAGCAAGTTAAAAAAATTATAAACTGTAATATTTTTTTGTAAAAAACTTTGTGAGTTCCTGTTTTATAAGTGCAGGAAACATCTTTGAAAGGAAGAAGCTTATTAATGTACTGATGACAATCCTAAATATTTCAAGATTTAAAAGAAATGTTGGAATCAGTTAAACAATTTTCCACCTTGGAAACTCTCATTTTCCTACAAAAGAAAACATCTTCACCCAACAAAGGCTTCTAGCAGTGTTTGAGAGTCCACTTATAAAACAGGGAATAATATAAATTGCTTCAGAAAAAAAATCTGAAAGAATATATTTTGTAAATCACAAAATGCTTGAGAATCTTTCTTTTCTGTTGATTTTTGCACGTTACATAATATTGAACTAAAACGATGTCTTTAACAATGTGAAAAGTGGGAAGGGGAAAATATCTAGCTTGAACAAGATCTGATTTTGACTTTGCCATCATGTTTACTTCCTACAGAAAGAAAGAAATGCATGTGTTTTAACGAGAGAGTAAATTTTTTGGGGGGATGAAACACCACAGAAGAATAGCAAATGTTTAACCAGGAAATCTCTCAAAAGCTTTTTTCAGTTTCACACTGATCCAGTACCCTTTTTATCCGAACATCTTGTCTGTGCATTTTACAAATTTCCTCGCTGTTATAATTCTCCCAGACCGAGAGCTCCCAGCAGAGCCGGGTAGCAGCGGGGCCTCATTGTGCCAGCCACAATACAGAGCACAACGGCAGACGTTTTATCTGCCCCAAATTGCTGATAACCCAGTGGCCGTGACGCATGGCTGACTGGCGATAGCCCAGTCGCAGCTCTGGAACAGGCCCTTCTCCCAGCAACGTTGCTGCTGTTTCACTCAAAGGGTTAAAGTAATATGGATCGATCCCATGCCGAAAGGTTTCGTTCTGAAGACAATCAAGCATCTGAAATCTCTCCAGCCACCTACCGCTCAGAAAGCACAGGCTCCAGGCTCTGTGTTCGCCGGCGCAGCGTACACAGAGCCAGCGTGCTCTGCAGCCCTCTGGAAGCCGTCTAGGCAGCATCCTTTTAGACACAGTTATTACATTTGGCAAGAGCAGCTGAGGCTTTTCATTCCCTGTGCAGTATTTCTGCTCCCAAATTGCAGGTGATCATAATTTCATGAGAAGCAGTTTAGAAAGAAAAAAAAAAACAAAACACCGAAACCAAACAAACCCAAACCCCAGGTTGGCTACTTTCTCTATGCAGAATATTGTAAGCTTGCTCCAAAAGTTGCTTGCTGAATACCTAAATTTACTGCAATGCTAAATAAAATGCCCTGGTTTTGTCTCCACCTTCCATTTAAAAATGGAATCAGAATTTTTGTGCGCTTGCTTGTCTGCAAGGTTGGCACCTCCTGATAATCTTTAGTTTGAATGATCCGTGAACCGCAGTCTCCAATACACCAAAAAAGGGTTGCCACTTTTGTCTTGTAGGCATAACTAAAAATGGATTTTAAACAGCACTGATACAGAAGCAGTACTGTTTCCATCCATACCTTGCACCCACAGAAGGTTTTTGCCCCTTCAGAGTTAATTTGGCATTCGGCCAAAAACTGTAAGTGGCACTGCCTAGCAAGGAGGTTGCAACTCCTAAAACTGATTTGCTTCAGAGGAAACTTCTGCTCTGCTGAAGGTGGTTCCTTTCAGGAGGTTTGTCTCCATTACCCAACCCTGCCCTTCAGTGGCTGGAGATGACATTTGGTCAAGTGTCTCTTGAAGCAGTAATAAGAAGATTAAAAAAGTTATCATACAATAACCTGATGCATGAATAACGGGCTGCTGCTTAACACCTGCTTAATTATTACATCCAGGCTGTATCTTTTCTACAGGCATTTTTAATTTATCTCTAAGACGATTTATGGGATGGATACGCTATCTGAAAAACAGATGATGAGGTCAGTGCAGCCCAAGGTATTTCATTTCAGCTTTTACAATTAACGCACACACTGGAAGCGCTGAAAAGGTCTCAGAAGAGCAGCAGATTCGTCAAGCGCTTTCCCTCTCTCCCATGCGCATTTGCAGGGGGAGGTAATGGAAGGCCAACAGCAAGTATACCGATACTGTGCAAATTAGAAAGCCACAGATGGACAGCTCTGGGAGAGAACAGTGCAAACAAACATGCCACAGGGAAACACCAGGTACAGAATTTTTTATTTCTTGTAGTAAGTTTCACCAGTGAGAAAGAAAGTCTCCAGAGGACAGCTTTGCTAAACGCACCTTGTTGAGAATGAGGTGAGCTTCACTCTCTCTTCCTGGTTAACTTTCAACTGCCACACTTTGATGGCAGAATTCATTGATTTTTGTCTGGTTTTTAAAAGAAATACCCTTTAAAACATTACCCTTTGACTAGTATTATTGCTATTGGCCTCAGCAAACACAAAAACCAGTTCAGGTGCTATGTTGTTAGAGACAGGGCTGCATAGGTTGGACAAGGAAAATAGTAGGACATCCTATTAAACCTAAACACCACGGATGGTGCAGCGCCGACCTGGAACCAGGGCACCGCTGTGGGGGCCGGCACTCTCCAGGGAAGCCACTGCTCTTTCGAACTCAAGCTTGGAAACAAGTCTCTAAGGTGAACCGAAAGCCTAAGGATTTGCATAGATCTACTAATGCATGTATAAGCTACGCTATTATAGGATGTTTTTAGTAGGGCCAGCTGTGTTAGGACAAGGGGAAATGGTTTTAAACTAGAACAGGGTAGGTTCAGGCTAGAGGTAAGGAAGAAATTTTTTACAATGAGGGTGGTAAAACACTGGAACAGGTTGCCCAGAGAGGTAGTGGAGGCCCCATCCCTGGGAACATTCAAGGCCAGGTTGGATGGGGCTCTGAGCAACCTGATCTAGTTAGTGGTGTCCCTGCTCACTGCAGGGGGGTTGGACTAGATGACCACTAGTGGTCCCTTCCAACCCTAAACATTCTATGATTCTATGATTCTATGTGTCCCAAGGGAGAGGCAGCATTGCATAACTGTTGTTAAAGAAAAAGCAGCACTGAAGGAAGGAAATGAAATCTGAAAATGAGAGACCCAGGAGTTGAATTAGTAGAGAAGAGAGTCAGTAGTTTCATTTTCACTTGGATCCCCAGACCTCAGTAAAGCCTGTAACTCAGCTTACTAGATTTAGAAATGGTTGTCTTTCTGCAGGTTTATTTGGTGATTTGAACTGGAGAAAATTCTCTTGTTGGGGGGAAGAGGAAGGGAGGAAGGCAGAACATCCCCCTGCTCCACTAAAATGTAAATTTTATTTCAGATTCGACTAAGTCTTCACCAGAATAATTTTGAGTCAGAGCTTGGAGTTAAATACACTTATATAATTTCAGCATTAGTGGTTAGATATGAAACAACTAGTAATTTATTTCCCAGTTTATTAGCAGCTCCAGTCTCTGAAAGCTGACTTGGTTTCCCAGACACACTTGGCAGGAAGGCTGGATTTTCGGTTTGTGAGATACCATTATTCTCCTTCCCACCACCCCCGCCATGTCTTTACATCAGAAACAAACCAACAACTGTTTTAAATTGCCAACAAAACCAGAAACACAAAGAGATTTTTAATTCCAGAAAAAAAAACCCAAGACCCAAACAGAATAGAGTTTCTGACAGAAAATACCCTCTGTTATTGGGTTGTGCCATCTTTATGCTAGCTGAACAAGAGAAAATTGGGGTCAAATTAAGAGGTGCTCTCAGCTACTTGATACCAATTCAGAGGTAAAGCATGGCTGGAACAGACAACTGCCTATTAAGTCTATGAAAAGGACGGACTTATTTTGAAGGGGAGAGGAGGGGTTACTATTTGACAGCATTAAACCCGAGTGGTCTGCCGGGACCTTTCACAGGGAGAGCGCTCGGCAGCAAAGGTTGTCCAAAATGGATACAAATATGTTGTCAAGCTGCTGTGACAGATCCATTATGGGTGAGCAGCTTAGCAAAATGAACTCGATCTCAACTGTCTCACGATATAAATGCCACAAGCTCAGAAGCGCTTGAGCTTCCAGTTCCCCCATCCCTTCCTCTGAAGTTAGCAAGAGAGAGCTGGCATCAGAGAGAAGCAGCAGGTCAAGGAAAGCCTCATCCAGACAAACAACCACCCCGGGAAAGACCCTCCTGTCACATGCCAAATCCGCCACACTGTGAGACTGCACGCTTTCAAACACACGCACTCTCATGGTTGCTCACTCTCTCCATGTCCGGCTGCAGAAAGGAAATTTCAGTGCAGTTGCAGAGAACAAACAATACCTGTGTTTGCATATGCCGATTCCTCAAGGTATACCAAAACCTCATAGCACATGACCTTTTTTTCCTGCCATGAACTAAGGAAAGAGCACAAAAAGGATAATGACCCAGTGCTGCTAGCAACCTGAAACTTGTTGAATGACGTTTCCCCAGAGGTATTAGCAGTAGTACTTCCAAACTCAATCTAGGAGGTATACATGTGACATATACGGGTAATGAAAACTAGAGCTTTTAAAATGGATTCAATTTTCAAACACAAAATATTTAACACAAAATTAAGTTTTATGATAACAGTTAAGGCCATGTTACGATTTTTGCTCACGCTTATGTGATTCTTCAGCAAAAAGTATTTCAGCATATGTTTAAGTCTCATTAAGGTCTTGAGAATGGGAGCCTGGTGATTTGCTGAGCCGTGGCACCAGCGAGCAACCCACCAGCCAAACTAAAAGGATCTTCAGAATAACCACAGTAGCAAGGCAACAGGGTGGGGACTGAGAAAAGGTGAAGTAGGTTACCTCTGCTCTTGAGGAGTTCTCTCACACTATGATGAATTTATTAGAAAATATAGTCATTTAAATGATTCCCTATTATTTCTTTCCTTTAAAATAACAAGTTTTGCCACTCGCTTCAGGTCCATCTGCTCCAACAGAACTGCTAGAGCAGACACCAAAGTTTCACAGAGGATCTCTTGCTAATTCAGCATAGTACAAGCCTTACTGCATGTGTGGATCTGAGTGCAGGTACACGTGGAAAAGCATATCAGAACAAAGGCTCGGCCAGATATGCCCTCCTAGCCAACATGAGAAGAGACTAAAGTTCAGTAGGTGTCCTCATGGTAGAAGATAGAGACTACTCCACTTGTTTATTAAAATCCAACCCTGCCCCTGCTCCAAACTGCATGTTTGATACCACACAACAGGAAGAATAGCAAGGACTCCCTCCTGGCTGGTGATCAGCTAGCTCTGTGTGTTGCTCCACAGGACCTGGCACTGCTGAGAAAGCACACAAAGGAAAAGTTTTCATCCACAAACCTGATCACACAAGAATCACTTTTATCTCTTTCCTCTCCCTTTCTTCTCTCCGCCCTCCCTCTTTTCCAATGCTACAGCACAAGAGCAATCCACCTATGGATGAAGTCTTACTGCAGAAACACTGTTTTTCAACTCCACTCAATAAACGGACTGAGAGCTGATGCTAGGGCTCCTACCATTGCAGCCCAGCCAACACGGCGTGGCTCATCCATGGGGCAAGGATTCTTTGGTCACATCCAAGAGTTGGTCAGCATTTGTCATACAAACCAAACACTTTCTCATGTAGTTGCCTAAAGGACTCTAAAGTCACCTGAGTAATTCAGGAACTATTTCCATTCCCCACCCACCTACACATTTTTTAAAGTGCACAGTCCAGCGTTTACTACAATGCTGCTTTTTAACACCTATCTACCTTGATTATCTGCAGAAGTGAGCCTACTAGTGCCAATTCTAGCTTTGGAGGGTTTTTGAGATGAAGAAGAAGGGCATTTGCTTTTCTTAAATTGGCCAAGTCCTCACTGGCCAGGTTATTTTTGTTTTGTTTTGCCTGCTTTTTTTGTGGTT
The DNA here is from genome assembly GCF_000687185.1 of Egretta garzetta. Classification (NCBI taxonomy): domain Eukaryota; kingdom Metazoa; phylum Chordata; class Aves; order Pelecaniformes; family Ardeidae; genus Egretta; species Egretta garzetta. The sequence goes on from NW_009259854.1 coordinate 367,008, forward strand.
TTCTTAAACAAAAATAGTTATATTATTGTCATGAACTCTGATTAGATACCCAATCTAATAGACTGAAGATTTCGCACATAAGTCTCAAAAGACTGCATTGGATTATCAGTACCATGTGATGAAAGTAAGTGCTCTCCAATTTTTCAGTGTGCACATATTAGATTAAAAGAGATATCAACTTATGGAAACATTTATCTGAACTAAGTTACTGCCGTCAAACAAAGATCTTATAAGATTGGATAAAGAAAGATCCATTAACATAAACTGGTAGACTGCCATGAAACCAAAGGAGAAAAATAATGAGATGTCAAGTAGAATAAGATTAATTAAAAAAAAAAAACAACCACCCAACAACCCACACAAAAACCAGCCCACAACAAAAAACCCCCCAACCTCCAGTCTTCAGTATTTACTGCACATATAATGCCAGGTTTTTATTTTCACTGACATCTTTCTGGGCCTTTGCATGTTGCAATGCCCCCTAATAGAAATAACATTGACAGAAGTAGCCTCAATTCCAAAACACTGGAGGTGCCCACTGTCCTAGGTACTTGCCCATACAATCCCCCACATGCTGCCACTCATAACTATCCAGCCTTAGGGCAGATCTCTGGATGACATTCTTAAACTGCTTACTAACCTTAGACAAAATGGAAACAATATTCCCAAGAAATACCAACAGAGGTATCTTGACTACCCAAGGATGTTCAAGATACTGAAAAGTTGTTGTAATGAAGGAGGAAACATCACAGAAGAAAGTAGCAAAGGTGCTATTCTGTATTTCCTCCATAAAAAAAACCCCAGCCTCTCAGAGGAATTGCTAATTACAAATTGTTTCCATGAGGTGATACCTGAAGTACAGTAATGGCTTCAATACAAAGTCCAAATACTAGATTAAGCTCAAGGTCAGTGTTTTAATAACAAACCTCCCAGGCAAAATATCACTAATCACTGCAGAGCACACCAAACTGCAAAAAACACCACCAATCTTTAACATGTACAGCAAAAGAATCACAGAATCCTAGTATGTTTTGGGACCCCTAGAGGTCATCTAGTCCAACCCCCCTGCAGTGAGCAGGGACACCTTTATAACAAGATCAGGTTGCTCAGAGCCCCGTCCAGCCTGGTCCTGAATGTCTCCAGGGATGGGGCCTCCACTACCTCTCTGGGCAACCCGTTCCAGTGTTTCACCACCCTCATTGTAAAGAATTTCTTCCTTATATCCAGTCTAAACCTACCCTGGTTTAGTTTAAAAGAGCATGGTGCAGATCAGATAAACTAATATCGAGAACAGATGAATCAATAGTGTGACGTAACTGTTAACAGATGTAAATTCCTTAATACACTCTGGTTAATCGGCCAATATCTCAAACCCTTTGTGCCCCACACTGGGAGCCAAAAAGGACTGTTGTGCTTTAACCCCAGCTGGCAACTAAGCACCACACAGTTACTCGCTCACTCCCCCCCGTGGTGGGATGGGGGAGAGAATCAGAAGGATAAAAGTGAGAAAACTCATGGTTTGAGATGAGAAGAGTTTAATAACTGAAATAAAGTAAAATAATAATAGTAGTAATAATAAAAGAATATACAAAATAAGTGATGCACAGTGCAAATGCTCACCATCTGCTGACTAATGCCCAACCTGTCCCCGATCAGCAGTCACTGCCCCCCAACAACTCCCCCCAGTTTATATACCGAGCATGATGTCATATGGTATGGAATACCCCTTTGGCCAGTTGGGGTCATCTGTGTTGGCTGTGCCCCCTCCCAGCTTCTTGTGCACCTGGCAGAACAGGGGAAGATGAAAAGTCCTTGACTGGTGTAAGCCCTGCTCAGCAACAACTAAAACATCAGGGTGTTATCAACATTCTTCTCATCCTAAATCCAAAGCACAGCACTATGCCAGCTACTAGGAAGAAAATTATCTCTTATCCAGCCGAAACCAGGACAACCAGCTTCTCACTGTAGCTCTTCCACTATAACCTCTGCAACTGAGCTCTCATTTTTGGGCTCTCCATCTCCTTCTCAGCTCCATATTTCCAGCTTGCTGGAATTTCCCTTCCCTGAATGAGCTGCCCATGCCTGCCTTCCCTTTTCGGCAAAGTGCTAGTCCTCTTGCAAGAATAAAAGTCTCTCCATCCCTCTCACCACATGATGAGCCATATACACATCAGATGAACTGGCTGACATCTATTTTCCCCAATTATTTTTTTAGGACATTAATAATGTACTTTCAAAAATTTTAAGTGTGTTCCCATGGCTTGACAGCATTGTGTGTGTGTCTCAGACTGCTGTTTTGTCACCCTTGTGTTTCCAGTTTCAGCCTGCAACACAATTTGTATTCCATTTCCGCAGGATCAGACCTTCCAAAACATTGGACACTTGGCCCCGACACAGTGAGGGAAAATATTACCCTGTAAACGTAGCCTCTTTTAAAGAAAGATCTATCTGTACAATGCTTAGATCTTTTATGATATGGAGGAGATACTCACACACACACATGCACACACACAAAGAAAACCTCTTCTGAAAAGATGAGCTCATGGAGTGTCCTCTGCCAAGATGAATCCTTCCCTTTCTACAAGGAAGGAAAGAACCACGTATTTCTGTAGCACCATTTTTCCTTTTTCTGCTTCCCACAAGCAAGCAAGAATTGATTTATGCAATCCATAATAAAAGGCAACATAACAATGGAAAAATATATCCATTTGATCCAGCATTACCAATGACACTCACACGACACCAATTTCTCACATTCACCTCTCATTTGAGAAATTTACACTCAGACCACATTAAGTACCTGCCTGTATAATTTATCACAAGGTATTACACACACAAAGTTAAACTAAGGGATGAGTTTCTGAACTATAAATCACAACATGTTGTCATTTTAGAAGCTACTCAGTCCATGTGTGATACATAGGTCTGAATAGCAAATTGTTCTGGTGCTAAAAACATTATTATAGGTTTTACATTCCCTATTATTAAATTTCCTGTTACTTCATGATCCCCGTGTTGGACCGGTGCTACCAGTTTGTCTTTGATGGTCTGTACCAAAATGAGTGAAAAATGCAAGTTAAAAAACCTGCAAAATATATTTGATAACTTGCAAAGAAGTGATGGAAGTAAACCAGACTGAATGGAGTGAAATTCTCTCCTACACAGCTTCATAAAAAGAAAACTCTAAAGTATCGAAGTCCTGGAAATTTATCATCATGTTCAGACTAGTAGAGAAAGCACTGACACTTTTTCCTACCTTCATTTTTAAATCCTAACCATAAAAACCTGAATGTAGACAACAACATGTAAATAGGACTCAAAATCCTACCAGCAATATATATCTTGTCTAGATTACTTCAAAAAAAGTTACTCTGCAACTTGAAAAATGACATTATTAAGCAGTCTCCTTAACTGGATTTCAGAGATGACAAACTAATAGTTATTTGTCATTTCCATTTTTTTTCATACTTAGAAATTTCTACTGCAAGTTTCAGTTCAACTTTGTCACATCAACTCTATCCAATTAAATACAATTCTCTGCAATGCATCCCAATTGCTTCTGACTGCCACAACCCTTCCAGTAATCATTTCCACAGTGTCCCTGCGACAAAGGCTTTCTAGAGCCTCATGCAAGCTTAGATCAAATCCTTTCACATTTCTCTCCAGTGTTTCTCTGGAACTGGAGCAGCCTCACATTCTCCAGGGTAAGCAAAACTGCTTGGTCACACCACTCTTTCATAACTGTAAGACCAAACAGGTCTATAAGACCTATGTCTTAAGTATTAAACAACTGCCATGAACAATGAAATTCAGTGAACAGCTCAGTATAGAACTCTACTCTTCCTTTAGCCTCTCTTTTATGTATTAGCGACATGCTTGGATACCTTCTTTACAACACTGCCCATCTGATTAAATAGCTGAAGAGAAAAGAGTGCCACTCGGTAATTTAGCATCATTGACTATTACTATACCCAAACAGTTATTGCTCTGTAAGCATGTGCACTATGCATCAATTACACCAGATTTTCTGAGCTGTCTCCCTATAAGACCAAATACCCTTTATCACACTAAAATAATTTACCACCTTATTTCAAGAAATAGGGTATGTTGAAGTTACTTTTTTTGTTCACTTATCTCCTGCTGTATACGGTTTCTGAATAAAAAGCTCATTAATAATAATTTAAACTTTGGTTTTGAAGTGTCATTTGGAAGAGGGGGAAAGGAGGTAAATTTTCATTTCACTTCCACCAGTGTAAATGCAAAATAAATAAGATGCTTTGTCTATAGTTCACACTTACACCAATATAATCAAGATTGATATTTCTCACGTGGCAGTAATGTAATGAGACATGTCAAAATCAACTTACCTATCACATCAGATGTCCACGAGTCACAATTCCACCTCAGTCCAAAGAAACTTGACCTGTTGGATATGAAGCAGTACATTTTCACCCGTGATACAGTCTTGCCCTCTTTGGAACAGGCTAACAAGCCACAGACTTTTGTGGCAAAGAACAAATAGTACTTTATCACCACAGAGAGCTTAGCATCCCCAAACTTTTTTTTTTTCTTTCTGTTAAAATTAAAATATTACAGAAAACTTAAATTTCCTAGTCAGTAGACTATTTTGTTTTAAGCTTTATACAGTGTTCACTGAGGTTCAGCATTTGGTTCTAAGAAGTATCTCAGAAAGATTTACAAAAAAGCCTGAAGGCTACCAATTGTAAAAAAATTTGTACACACGAATTCTTACAGTGCCCTTTGAACAAATCTGCAAAGACCAGAAAGCTAATGTACCCTTCTTCTCCTTTTCATCTTTGCTCCTTTTCTACATATTATTTCTCTCTCAGAGTAAAGTCAAAAGAAGGGAACGGAAAAGAAGGGGAATGGAAAGAAGTAATAAGGACTGTCAGAGAGATGATGGGGCTGTTTTCTGCCAAGAGTACCATTATATTAATTGCATTTTTATAAAATCAACTCTCTGAAAACCATAGCTGTCAAGTATTTAGTTTTCTTATATTCACACAACCTGAGATTTAGAACAGTTTTGCTGAAATTTCTTGAGCTATAAAGCAAGGCAAACAAAACTCCCTAGCAGCCTGTGTTCACTAGAAAGTAAGAAGTTAGAGGTATCCAACCCTCATTAACGTATGTAAAATATATTGCTAATGCTAGTATTGTTCTTGAAAAGAAAACAGGTCAAGTTTCAACTCTCAACTAACATTACAGCAATATAACATGAAATTTTATTATCTGACTGAGCTTGAGGGGATACAATGCACAATCTACGTCTTTTGGTGTACAGAATTGTAGTGTACTGTATTAATTGCCGCTGAACTGAAGCAAAACCCATGAATCCACCATTACTGACTTAAATTGTTTCACTGACTGTGCTTAAGCAGTGCAAGAGATCTGGTTTCAGGGTAAGCTAGGAAAAGATAGGCAAGTCAGGAACATTTAACCTATGATACCCAACATTGATTTTTTTTACTCAGTCTATATTAACGTTGGCCTTCCTATTTTTCCCTTGGTCTTACAGGTGCAGGGAACTCCACTGCATCAGAATGAGGTCAGTAAGCAAAAGCTCAATCCCATTTCCATTCAATTGAGTGGCAGAACTTCCATTAACTTGATAGGGAGCTATAGCAGCTCCTGAATGGCAAAAGATATCCTGCAGGCCACCTTTTTCTTGCCTTGGGCAGGGATTATAGGCATCAATATTTTAGGATATAAGAGAGGTGAAAAAAACCCACACACAACCAAAACAGTTATTTGGGAGAGTTGAGACAAGGGATTATTTCCATAGTTTTGTTTGTTTGTTTTGTAGCAAGCTATGTTGACACATAGCCAAGTGCAAACAAGAAAGTAAAAACTAACACTGTGTTATATGTCACCAGGGGAAAAAAACTCAACTATCTGGTTTTAGAATGTATCAGGAAATTTCCTCAGGAATAATGCTGGCACAGCATACGCACATAATATAAAGAGGAGAGAGATGCAGGACTGAATAAACGATTGTGGTAGGAGAAGACTTCTAATCGACCAGTTAAAGACCATCAAGTGCCTGATACTGCCTGCCAGCAAATTGCCTTGTCACGCACTTACACCTTCATATGAGAAGGGAGTTACACAGTTAGCCCTTTCTGCTGATTTGCACCACTTGTTTGCTATTACAACAGTTTTCCTAGGGAACATTTCAATCATTAAAACAAATGAGCTTGAAGCCAGCTGGACAATGTTCTGCAGCTCAGCTTAAATGCATCCACTGCTTTCAAACAAACAATCCAAAGCTGATTCCGCATCCCCCGCTCCATGTGAGCTATACTTCACTTTGATTTACATTTCCTTAGGTCTGTGGCTTGAATAACTTTGAAATAATATTTGCATTAGGTCTTTGGAGGCAGTCAAACCTCTGTCTTTCTAATTATTAGCAGTAGAAAATTAAACCAGTTTCTTTACTCCCTTGCTATTCTCAGGAGGGTCTGTCTCTGCTTTTCCCTGAAGGTTCAACAGGTCCTATGGACTTCAGCAGGTGGTCCAGGCATCCGAGCAAGGCTCTGCCCTAGTAACAGCCATACCTGAGGAGGGTTTTCACAGCCTCTTCCAATGAGGATCTCAAAACATTTTAAAAGATGAGTGACAGGTTAAACACTGTTACATTTGATACATCTTTATCATCTATTTGCTAAAGACTGAAGGAAATTATTTTTTTTTTATGCTTTAAGATCCATAATGTCTTTAGGAATATTACTCACTATGTTTTTAATCCGTAATGCCTTTCTCTTTATTTGCATTTTTGATTAGAGGAAGGTTTATGAATCAACCCCAGTATAATGGAAATATATTAGCAACCTATTCAATCACAGATACATATGTTCATCTGGATAAAAAAAACATTGAAAATTCACACACTAAGTTTGCCACACAATATTTTTCTTCCTTTAATTTTAAAACCTTTGTTTCCTCATATACACAACTGACATAACATTTCCTTTTTAGATCAAGATGGAGTTCATGATTTGATCTTCTCCATGCTACTTTCTTTCAAGAGACCACCAACTCTCAGCACACAACATGCAGTTACACAATACTAATGATGGAAAAGGCCCTTGCATGAATGCTCTTAGATATGCTCAGTGCTGTTTGTCTGCAGTACAGCTGTTTACAGTAGGGAACATTTTATCAACTTTGGACTAGACCTTAAGAGTAGGAAATGTACTGTATATAAGCTGATATCAATACAATTCCAGAAATGTGCAAGTCACGTGAGCTAGCACTCAATTTCTGAAGAGTTAAAACTTCCGAAAAGAGTAATTTGCTTAGTGAGTAATATGGTCTACGCAGCATGCGCTGTTATTCCCTTTTCCTTTTAAAGTTTTTACATTTATAGTATATGTGGTGTTTTATACTCCCTCAAGTAACAATTTAAAGACCTTTGACTTTAAGTTATTACTCCACCATGTCCGAGACAAGGCATTAATTTCCTGTTTCAAGTATGGGAAACAGCAACGGTTCAGATATCACACTGCCTTTAAAGATGTGGACTTGTTCAGCACCACCCTGCCTCTGCAGATCTTCCCAATGAGCCAGTCATGATGGGCTGAGTGGAGCAAAACTAGATGTCCTGGAGGACAAACTGCTCCCCCTCACAGAAAGGACAGACACACACTGAAATTCATGCAAGCTAAAGACTCTGAGATCTTCTCTATGGTGGAAATCACCCATCAGTGTCTTCCAAAGGACCAGGCACCTTGGGGAATTTTTAACATGAATTTTAAGAGACAGCCCATGATGGTACTTCTCTTTTATGCCAGCCCATAGGGTGATAAAACCCTGTGATATAGCAATTACTGCATATTGTCATCAGGAGACAGTAACTCAAAGCCAAAACACATGTGGAAACACAAGTTCTTGATTTCAGGTCTAATCTTAATTTTTGAATGTCGTACAGGCCAGTACACTTTACTGCAGTGATCAACCAAGATAAATCTTTACTTTTTTTCTGTTTCCTAGCCATGAAATGCTGTAAAGCACTAGATAAGGATTACTTTTTTATCCAGCACACCAAGAGACTGCTGGCAGTTTCTTTGAAAGGAGAAGACTTCAGATAGAAATAAAAAAGGCAATATTGGTTAACATAACTCAGTATTTTCTTTTAAAATGGGGTTAAATACAATTGAAAGGTCGGGGACCAGAGTTCTCTACGTATGCACTCAGAAGGTACAGAATGAACATGAGCAATATAAGCTTTTCCAAGGCTGTTTCCAGATAAGGGTCATTACCTGTAGTTTTCTGAAAAAGAAAAAATACCCAAACCACTACTACTAAGACATTAACTACTTAGATGGTTTAAGCTGTTTCTACTCATTCTGTGAAACATTAATGAGTTGCCAGTTTCAAAATATAAATGTTTGTCCACAATGAAATGACGTTACACAACCAAACTGATTTCTTGAGGCACTCCCACAATCTATCAGATAACAATATTTCATCACTGAACATTTAAACCTGAAATTCTTCAAGTCAATAGGCATGTGATCTCCATTGCTTTGTATGTTTTGTAGGAATTTACATTTGCATAAAGGACAGAAAGAAAAAAATCCCTCTACCAAACCATTGTGGCAATGTTGTAAGACCGCTTTTCAATGGAGCCAATGAAGACTGCTAGAGCATCTGTCCCTATATTACTAAGAAAAATATTAACTTTTCTCTTTTCTTTCCTTTTAAATAAAAAGCAAACAAAAGCAGCCTTACCAAGCAACATTTGAATTTCATGGTTTGCATTTGGGAATGCTTTATCTCTAAACCTGTAAAAGACTGCAGTGTTTTAGAATGGTGTTACAAGAAGCTGGACCTTGTTAATTCACTAACATGACTCTGAGAAACATTATGAGTTAACACATTTAAATAAATAAGCAAACAAGGCAGAAGTAGGGGAAGGAAAGCAGCTCTGAAGTACAGCTCTGCATCACAGTTACCAAAGGCTAAATCCAAGAAATAGTTGCTAAAGGCATCAGTACCACAATACTTTACGTACATTCAAAACATTTAACTACAATAGCTCATACTATATTAACTAACATTTCCCAGTATGGTAAACTCAAGTAAATCGCAATTACTGTGCACACCGATTTCTGACGTAGCAAAGTGAAAGCTAGCGACGTAACACACAGTAACTTCTTGAAAGGCTGGCAGCCGCGAACTGCTAAGGTCAGGTACCGTATGCTGGGAACAGCGATGCAGCGGCTGTGTCATGCCAGACCGTGTGTTTGATCGGAGACATGCCGAAACTCATAGGAGCCCTGTACCTACCAGGCTCCTGCAAATCCCATTAAGACGGAACAAGAATTAAACATAGTGCAAACAGTTACAAAATTAGACTGGAGTTAAAGACATGTCAGGAGGGGCATTAAGATGGAACATTTAGAGAGATGTGGATTGAAAAAAAAAAAACCCACAAAAGTAGCTCTAGCTCACATGGGTCAGACACTTTGTAGTGCTGAGCAGTACACTTACAGATTACTCTGATATGAAGCTTCTCTGTCAAGAATGTTTCTTAGTTATTTATATTGTTGTTTCACAACTCTGTTTTCAAGTCAGTGGAAGCTCTAGATACTAAAAAAAAAAACCAAAACAACCAATAAAAGATATTTAAGCAACTTAATTTCAGTTTATATATATATATTTAAATATACATTTACATTCCAAACTGTCAGTTCTTAAAAGTTTGGGTGAGACTGTACCACTATGCACGTTGAAGATCCCCACAACTTAAGAGGTTCTTACTTCTGCGTTTCTTTTCCTCTTAACTCATAAAAGTCTTCTTTCAGCTTTTTAAAATAAAATCAATTTATTTTACTTCAGGTAAGAAAATTAAATATGTAGAAAAAGCCCAGCAAAACCCCAAATGACATGAGGTCACAGCAACAAATGTATTTGTTTCTTCCTTTTCTCCTCCATAGGATCATTCATCATTTCAGAATTAAAAAATTTTGAAGTGTTAACATACACACCCAAAACATCAATGATTTTTTAGAGAACTTCTTGACCTTTCAAAACACTTCGACCATCTGTAGTGTCCCTGCGTATCAGACCTCAAAATCCAAGATCGCAGCTGTATGTGCAGGCTCTTTTGTATGTCTGTTTTAGAAGGCTAAGGAAGTCACAGAAATAATGCCTTAAATAAAGGCAAAGGGCTTGGTATTGTCATACCCACTGAACAACTTCATTTACAACCACTGACTAAATCCATTATAGATGTTGACAGCTTTAGATCTATGTATTACATTTTGGTGAATAAATGCCACTACGTATTTAGCCTTTATAGAGCAAAGATTTTATTTTGTGTATAAATCTGCGTTTAATGAGCCTTGAAAGAGATGATTGCTAAATAACAGCCTGCTGCATTCAAGCTCAACTGCCTCCAATTATATTGTTTATAATTATATAATTGTACAATATAATGTGTGTCCAACAATCCCTGTGTTTTATTAACGCACAGCACTATGACACCGGCGTAAATCACCTTTTCACTTTCACAGTCAGCCTCTTTCATTTTGCTTACTCAGCCAACACAAATGCACACCAAACTGCACTTTTGACTGCTGAATGCATCAAACCAGCTTACCAGCCTCAGCAGAAATAGGAAAGTAATGAAAGTGGTCAATTCACAAAAATGAAAGAGGAAAGAAAGGTCCTGTCCATACAAGGAAGTGAGGGAGAAAAAAATAGAAAAAAATAATTAGTTCAAAATCATAAATGGTGTTTGTGAATGCTTTTTCTTTGGGTGTTTCTTGTTGGCAGATGCTTCTGAATATATTGCCTAACCAAAATTGCCATGAGTACAAGCACAAAGCAGCTAACATTGGCAGGTAACATTCTTTACATTGTTCTTACTCAGATAAGGATACTGCAGCCTTTGCTGTAAGAGCACTAAAATTAGCAAGAATCTTATTAGCAAACACACCATTATGCTGTCAAACACCTACGCAAACCTCTCATATTCCTCCACCTCCAAAGAACAACATTTCTTCTCTCTGTTCCATCATTTGAAAGCTAACCCAACTTTTGATCAGCAATTTAATACACTGGCACTCAGCATATACTTGTAATAATTCCTGCCACAGAAATTTAAGCCCTGAAGATACCCATAAAGCTCCTTTTTGAGTTAATAGGGACAGCATCTCATTGTTTTGACGTGACTTGTTGGGCACACCTTCCAAGGTAATAAAATTCTTGCTTTTGAACATGGACATAAAGATCTCAGCCTCCCTCCTCCCTTCCCTTCAAGCACACTCTCCGGAAAGGATTTTCTTCCTTTCTCTTCAGTCTACAAGTCTTCACACCCAAACCACCTTATGTTTTAATCGGTGAAGCTCTGGCACTGCAAACCCCTGTCAGAAGGGCTTCCATAGATCCCCCCATCAGCAGAGAGCAACACACAACTGCCTGCTGCACCCTCCCCCCACATTCTTTTTGCTCTTGGCTGCCTGTAAAGCACTGACTTCGAGTTGGTCCATGTTGACTTTTAAAGCCTGCAGCTTAGCCTTACTCCAAATCAATACACTGAATTTTGATGATTTGAAGCAACAATGCTTTTAAGGTTTTTGGTGTCATTAGGTGGCAGTGGTTGAGCCCTTAAGAGGGGGCTTTAGGCATAGGGCTTCACATCTTTTGAACTGCCCCCCAGCCTGCCCTTCTCCTCCATCAGCATTTACGCTTGGGGGCATATGAACAGCAGGGCACCTCTCCCTGCGCTCAGTGACTCAAATCATTGTCTTCTGAAATCTACCGCTAGCATTATTTTAACTACTTGGACAGTTTCCCAAATTGGGAGAAGTTTGTTTAAAACTATGATTAATTTTTTCAATGTTACTAATAAAATTACTGCAAACACCTTTTCAGGTCAATTAACTTCACTATTGCACATCAGTTCCTAAACAGTCCCTTAACTAGAATCAATGACTGTAGAAAAACAAGGCACCTGAACTTCTCTTAGGTTTGGATGCTGTTTTGGAACTGAAGACTAAATTTAAAGTTAGCATGTAATTATAATGATGAAGTTGTTTTAAAATAACAGCTGCAGGACTTCCTTTGATCTTGAGGAAATGTTTCACCATTATTTATCAAACAACCTACGTTTATATGATGTCTCTTATAAAATGTCTTGAAACTATGACCTTAATACAGATATTTGTATTGTGTTGAATAGAAAAGTATCAGATAGTGAAAAACATCACTGTACCATCGCTTTGAAAAACTGGTTGTCACAGCAAGAATTACCACACAAATGACAGGCGCATCAATATTAACCTGTATTTAGATTTAGCAAATCCTATTCTATAGCCAGACAAACTTGTTAAACAAAAATCCAAGTAGAAAGCCAATTAAATGAAACATCCAAGGGCATGCGGAAAAAGGTGCAGTGAAGAGGCAACCCACAAAGTGTCACACAACCATGGATCCTCTTGGTCACTTCAGAGAAGTCTGGGGCTGACTGTGGGGCCACAGAGAAAAGCAACGTGCTGTCACAGCACAGGGCACAGCAACATTTTCATTCCCAGCACAAAGACCTCCCACAGCTTCCAGATCCCAAACCTACTCAGAGGTACTGACCCAGTTTCCAACTGCTGTATTTTCCTAGCTAAAATAATCAGCAGTGTCTCACAGCATCCTCCCCAGGTGCCCAGCCTCTTCCAAGGTGAGTGCCTGTGTACCTTGCCTTGAACACCAGTGCTCGTTACAGCAACGGGAGAAATACTGCTGATGCAAGTGGTGCCATCTGCTAAACTGTGAGAGTAATTGCACCTCAAATTTCTAAAATTCAGAGTCCTTTAATTTGCTTTCTTGTTTCTAAGTCTCTGGGATTTTCTCTCCCACATTTACAAGATTTCCTTAGCAAAAATAAAGGCTACATGTTTTGGCTTTTTCAAATAAATGCCAAGGTTTCAAGTGTTCTCCTCATCTCCTTTCTGTTTTGCATTGAGCATTGCAAGATCCACAGTAAAGAGAAATGACCGTTCTGAGTTCCTTGGGTGTACCTTGGCTACGTGACCTGGGAGCAGCTCCATGAGACCCCACAGTTCATAAGCAGCTGCCTGACACATGAGGTCATGATGCCACACATGTTTCAGTATTTTAAATAAACAGGCACCTGAACTGTTCTCACATGGCTTGTTTTCAAGCAGAAAGTTAGGTACCAGCAACAGAGAGAGGAAACACTTGATGGTTGGCAGTGGAAAGGTAGGGCGGGGCAAATTTAAAACTGGCAGGGCAAGCAGAACAGACCAGGTAAACATTTGGTACCAGCTGAGGGAAAAATAAATGTTAAAAAAGACAAAAATTAAAGCAGCTTATCTTAAATTTTGGATCAGTTCTCTTTCACACTTGTACCACATTACTTTTCAAGGGCTTTTCACTAGATCTATCTGTACTTGGTTCTGCTTCACACTTCTGTAAAGTCAGAACTGCTTTGGGTTTTGTCTATGTGCCTTAAGGGTTTTTTTTCCCCTGACTGATAACACTTGGACCACTTCTCAGCAATTTCTAGAGTTTGTATTTCTTTGCACTTTCAGAATATCCATGCAATACAAGAAATTATGTCTGGTATAGAGGAACTGCTCCAGAACAAATTTTTCTTGCTTTTACCCCTTTCTGGAGAAGTGGTATCACTAACAGAAGTAGTCAAGGCTTTAAAAATAAAAGAAAATTAAAAAGTGTTTGTAAGCAAGAAAGATTAAACAGCAGTGTATGTGTTTCAATCCAAATGGAAAAAATACAGAAGGTAGAAACAGAAAGCAAACGAGTATGTCAAATTTAAGAGGCAAGAGTGAGTCTTCTTGTCATAACCATTAATAAAGGCTACTTTCCACCACTCAGAGGTATCAATTGACAGTAGATAGGAATATGTGTCAGATATCAGAATTTTTGCAGAGAAATAGAGATCCTCGTACTCTGTAGATGCTAGACATACCAAATAAGTTAAGCTGATCTTAGCTTACTACATACACATGGATTAACTGTTACTTCCACAGGCAGGGCTACCAGGTGCAGCAGTTTTCTAGCTGGATCTTCCAATTATCCCAGAAAAAAAAAAAGTCTTCTTTTTCCATTTGCAAAAGTCCGGGAAAGTATACATGTCCAGGATGCCAAATTGTATGCACTTCAAGTCCTGAATTTGCAAAAGCTTAAGTGAAGTCTGAGCAATAAAAACCTTGCATAATTTACTTTTTTTCCTAGAATATTGGGGAAGAAAATGCACAACTAAAAGACTTCAGTTACATGTGGTTGCACACTCAGTAACAGTATTGCTGAGTTCATTACTTTGACTCCCAGCTCAAACAAACTTTGAAAAAGTGCTCAGCTGTTACCGAATTATACATACACTACTTTAGCTTCCTTCACAAAGTTGAAAGTATTACAAGAGGGCAAAATATCCATGCTTCAACAGCTTTATTATAAAAATCTATCTCTATTTAAAGGAAAAAAAAAAGTCAGTGCATGTGAATAAAGTTTTCACTTCTTTCCTTGAACAGTCTTGCACCAAAACTTTGTACAATAGGTTGTTTTAATTTATTTTTGCAGAAAAAGATTTAAAACACATTTTTCTGTCTCTATCCTCAGGCAACCCAGCTCAACTGAAGGAAAAACCTGTTCTTTTTTCTTCCCCCATTATTTAGTGGATATTCATTGATTGAAACAGTGGTAAAAGTAGAACCTTTTATTTACAGGTCCATAAAGTACAGAATGCCTTAACTTGATTCTGTCAAGGGCCTGCAGATGCCACTATACATTTGAATTCATAATAGAATATGAAAACAATAAATTAAGAAAAAATAAAATCAATGAGATCCATTTTAATGGAACATGCTAACGCATTTCTCAAAAGAAATGGAAATGAATAAAGAAAAAATAAAGGCAGAAGAGGAATCACTCCCCCAATATTAGATTTTGTTCTGTACAGAGGTTCATGTCCTTGCCAACAGCTGGCAGGTAATACATTATTGCAAGTAACCAATATATGTCCCTTAATCAAATAGTACAAGTCCGCATCAGGAACTTAAAAGTGTTCACTTCTTTATAAAAAGTACACAGACATATGTAAAAATCACATTTGCACCTGCTGAAAATGCCCTTTCCTCCCTGCTTTCTTCCCACAATCTTTTCTTTCCTGGAAAAAAAATGGTTTCATTACCCAGTGAAAATGTTGTTATAATTTTTAAGGCTGCAGTGTAACAGGCAGCCATTCATGCTATCCTAGGTACCATAAGACACAAAAATACATATTTCAGCCATTGGTCACACATTTTAAGTGTGCATGTCACACAAGGATGGGTTTAAGCATTATAGAACATGAAAGTGAACAGAATATTTTTTTTTTCCCATTTCACATGCGAAATACATGGCTGATTCCAAAGCCTGAATTCCTGGGTGTGGTACTGATATTAGGATCAGTTGGCTTTCCGCATGGGATTCATCCACAAGAAGCCTCCACACTTGTCAACATTAGCATTCCAGGATCTTCATTGTCCACAATGGCATATTTTACTTTCATTACCTATTATAAAAAAAGTCTCTCTCCTGCCTCTGAAGCACTAACAAGTGCTGTTCTTTGGCCATGCCTTCTGAGCTCTCTGCTCATGCCCTGAGTGAGGAGAATTGCTTCACAGGGCAATGATTTTTCTTAGGACATTTTAAGA
This sequence comes from Egretta garzetta, assembly GCF_000687185.1. Lineage (NCBI taxonomy): Eukaryota > Metazoa > Chordata > Aves > Pelecaniformes > Ardeidae > Egretta > Egretta garzetta. Next base: position 382,706 of record NW_009259854.1, read on the forward strand.
CTAATTTCAAGCTTCACCTATGCAATCAGATCTTGGGTTATCTGGTAGCTATATAAGAGCCCAAAATGCCAACAGCCATATCGCTAGAGCCTGTCCCTAAAAGGGTCTTCAGAGAAAGTGCTTGCTTCTTGTGGGAACTGAGCCCCATCACTGGATGCTGCTCTCTCCCCTCACATTCGCCTCCTAAAGCAATTTGTTGGCTTATTGGGAGAACAGCTTCCCACAGGTAACTCCCTACCTTACAGAAAGTAGAAAGGACAACCTAGTTCCCTTCTGTGAATTCACATGGCCTCCTTAAACTCCTCATAAATCCCCACTGGGAAGTTTCTCTGAAACACTTTCAGGACTCTAGAGTGTTGTTCTCCTTTTCTGAAAATGCTGATGTTATTCCTGTGTCTCCTTTCAAAAATTTTGTCACAGTTAAGACAGGCCCAGAAGGGAAACTCTGCCTACTAATATTCCTCTGGGCTGTCAACCAGGGAAGTTTCCAGCTCTAAATACATAAGATAATCTATAAAAACAAAAAAAAGCATTTGCCTTAACTGCCTGTTACTTTCCAGAAGTTCTTAAATTCTCATTCTTCACCACTCTGCTAAAACCATTCATCTGATGCTTTGTTTCATGTTAATAGTACTGATTTAGTTCTTAGTTCTTCCCTCTCACACCTATGGTTCCCTGCCTGAAGTCTTGGGGGTTCTGATTGGACTTTTTAGCAGGACTCCTTGTATGAAATAGGATTGATTTTTTTTTTTTTTTTTTTTTTTTTAAACTGTGCAGCATCTGAGCTAACAGCTACTAAGGGATCCAGCCTGGTACATTCCACAAATGAAAAAAATAACAAGAAACAGCAAAGCTAGGAAGTATGGTGCCTACGTACTGAAGTAGCTCTTGAGGAATGAGGCTGGGTCTAATCAGGCAGCTGAGATGAAGATGGGATGCTAAGGATCACTGTTATCCCCATACAAAGCCACCTCATCATGCCTATACTGACTTCTGAAAAACAAGCACAGTGCAGACACCCCTGCCATGGATGCACGCAGAGCCAGCTTGGGTGCCCAGGCAGATTTATTTCCTCAGGCTTTACATGGCATGACAGGGAATATTCTGCTTCCACCCCAGAGCTGGCCCTGGAAGCAGCCTGTCCACATCCACACATAGTCGAACATGATCTGTCAGATGGGAGCTGACTTGGCACAGAGCTGGCTCCGCGTTGCCCACGATGGATACCAGTGCCGGTGGGCAGCACTGCCTCCCACCTGGCCCCAGAGCACTGTCACCTGGAGAGAGCATGATCCCATGCCCTTAACAGATTAGCAAGAACAGGGATGTGCACTTGTTCTCGGCCTTAATGGTGGGGGAACATCATAAAAATCACTGGAACTGAAACCAGAGAGCATTTTCCCATTCCCAAACTGCAACTGCACCCACACTGCTACTTCAGATCCAGGTCCCATGTTTTCAGGAGGGAAGTGAGAAGACAGGAAAAGGAAGCCTCTTCCTCAGTATCTGATCTATATGCATAGATATTTTCTCTATGAATATTCAGTGAAAGGAAATATGAAATGCAATGCTCTGATAAGGTCATAGACTCCATTAATTTATTACAAAACAGGATAGGATTTCTGTGTCTTGAGGCAAACCACTGCATGGGAAATGGCGATCCAGGATAATGTAGCACAGTTATGGTATGCTTAGAAATTCTAAATAAAGCGTGTTTAGATTTTTTTTTTGATGGCTTGGCTTAAAGGGATTCTGAATCCCCTGAAAACATGCTATTTTGTTATACTTCATGTAACAGCCTAATTAATTCTATTTTGAAACATATAAATTGATCACATTTAGATTAACACACAAGTTCTAAGACAAACAAGGTTTTATGTATCTCAAATGTTTATATAGCAGGATGTTTCTTGATGGAATATTCTTGTCACTCCCACACCTCCTGCTTCAGGAAGGTAATTATTAAGATAAGAATCTTCAACAAGATATAAAATTTGGAAACAAGACCTATACAAAGACAAATTTCTTACTGTCCTTTCCAAAAGAAATGCATTCTAGGAAAAGATGAAGAAAGTCTGGCACTTGATATAAAACCTTGTATCTTGGACTAGAAATAAAGGTGCTGTAACCTGTACGCTGGCCTAACAGTCACATGAGTGTTATTCAAAAAGTAAGAGCAGGTCTTTATTTACTGAATAGATAGTAAAGGTGGGTTGTTTTTGTGGTTTTGTTTTTTTTGTTTTTGTTTTTTTAAACACAAGTGACAGTGTAGTATAAACCAGTTTATGGGATCAATAATGAAACTGTTAAAAATAAGAGGTCTCTCTTATCCCTATCCACAAAGCAACCCAGTCCCCCTACATCCCACCATCAAATATTATGATTTTGACCTTTGTTTACTCTGAGATTGGCCCGAAAGAGCCTAAAAGCTGAGAAACCAGAAGCAGAATATTCTGCCATAAGCAAAGACATTTTGTGTTTACTGTGGGGAGCTGAACACATCTGAAAATACAGCTCTGTTAATGAATGAGTTTTCCCAATAACTGCTACAGAAGTTCTTTATCAGGTTGATACAGAAACACTAGGCAATAATTAAGCAAGCTCATGTGGTGTAAAGATAGTCCCAAACCCTTCGGTTAAAGGGGAAAATTTTCCCTTTCCCAGGAACTTTAGAAGGTGACTTACAAGCTGCCCTCCGCAGATGCTGCTGCAAGCACGGGTGTATGGAGAAGGCCAAAGCACTCAGCACCGTGAAGACTGCAGCTTGCTCAAAGCCATAAGGGGCAGTTCCAGAGAAGTACCACAATTTACAGAGGTGCCCAGAGCTGGGCAGCACAGCCTAGGGTCCCTTTCTGCCTCCAAAGTATCTCTCCATCAGGAAAACACAAAGATGGCTTAAAGCATTCTTTCTTTTCATTTCATTTGGATGCAAAAGCTGCATTGTGCTTCTGAAAAGGCAAGAGGGAAAGAAAACATCTATCAGGACACTTCAGTACAAGTCTTCCTTGAAAGAAAGCCTGCAACGTCAAATGGGGAAGATCAATTCCCTGTAAAATATTAATAATATGTAATAAAGATCTTTCTACCTTACACTTCAAGGGCAAAACCAATGCAAAGATTTTAAAAAATTGTCTAATATGTTATAGATATGACATCTTTTTTCAGTGAAAGAGGATTTTAGATACAATCCAAGGATGTTTCTCTCCTCAGTTTACAAAACCAAATCCTGCATACCCAGAGGGCTCTTATTCACTTTTTTCCTAATCTGATTCATGAGGTCATTAGTAACAATAATTACTGTTAGTTCTTATGGTGCCATAAAAATATTGTTAACTTCATTTAAAGTGAGTTCTGTCCCTTCTACTGTCCTATCTATCCTCTGGCCTCTGTTTGCATAGGTTAGTATCAAAACCCAGAAAATCGGGAAGCTTTTCAAGTCTAAGGACAACTCCTCTATAACTGTGTCTCAGAAGAACTACACCATTGCACTAGCAAGTTATAAAGCCAATAAAATATCTCCTAGAACAGAAAGTTTCACAAATAACTTTCAGACATCACAGACATTTGTGAAAGTCAGGAGAATTTTGATACATATTCCTTTTGAAAACCATAGGTCAAAATCTCAGTAATAACAGTCTCAGTGACAAAAAATACTATTCTTTTTGATGCAGTTTTAAAGAGCTATAAAATGGGGATTAGGAAGACTTTCCAAAATTAAGAAGGGTTTGATTTTAATTAATGGTTTCCAAAAAGTGCGCAAGCTTCACACATTTATGTTTTTACTGGTGAATAAATCCCACATTAGTTACTAGTAAGGTCATAACCTACTGTTGCTGCAGAGCAATGAGGGCACTGCAATAACACTGGAGTTTGGAACACCAAGCCATTTAACTGCTTTCTGACAGTACCCCTGGGGGATTTCAAGATTTTATTTAACCTCACAACAGTACACTTTGGGTTACTGCAGGGTGGTTTTATTTTTTGTTGTTGTCAAATCACTTTCCATAAGCCTCAAGACAGCCTCTCTCAGCTGAAGCATGAAGATCTAACAATAAATAAAGGATGGAGATAAGAGATGTTGGAGAAATGCAGTTCTTTTCCTTGTCCACAGTTTCTGACAGGTTTCCATTAAAACCCTCAGAGACATGCATAGCCAAAGGTAAACCAAATAACATGGCTAGGAAAGGTCTGAGTTCACAAGCATCATTCAACAAACCACAGCTTTTGTTCTGTATCTTGATGAGTAGAACTCCAGAGTAATAGATTATTCATTAAACAAAAAAAAAAAACCCACCCCAACAAAAAATATGTTAATTGGAACAGGAGTCACTGGAACAAACACTGTGTGAAACATAGATAGTAAAATCCGAAACAGGTAAATCTGTGTTGTGGGCATTCTGGTTTAGGGGTTTAAAAATAACTATTGATAATCTCTATAGTTCTACCTCAAGTCAATAAGAGTCCTTTGATTATGTAATTTTACTGGTCTTGGAGAAAAAAAAAAGATATTGTTTTCCCATGTTTTCCAGATCATCTGAAATCTGCTTATTTTTTCCCCGAGTTTTCAATTTGAATGTTTTGTACTAAAAAAAAAGACAAAGGTTTCCCTGATCTCATGTGTGTTCCGAGAAGCTTAAGTTCTGACTAGTTTATCTTTCCTAACGATTCCTATTAAATCAGAAAAACAACTGCACTATGCCTACTTAAAAAGTTCAAGACATGGCAAGCAATAGGATACTATTCTGAATGGCTTCAGCCCCAAACCTTTTAAAGCCATTTGCACACTTCTTTACTGAGTTAAGTTGTCCCACTGATTATTCCATGTGATAGAACTGAAACTTAAGATTAAATATAGCAACCAAGTGAAAAATAATGTGTTCTGGTGGAAGAGCTTGCCGCTGCACTGCAGTCACAGTCATCACCAACACTAGGTCTGACTGGGTAATATTTTTTTCTCCAAGCAAATTAGAACATTTCCTGAGAAACGGCCCTGCCGCACGTCATGTGGTGGTTCAGCTGTTTTACACTCGCGCTTTTCTTTCTCAGCCTTGCTTTGTAGCTGTGCCTATGTAAAGGCAGGAAGAGAGCTGTTGTGGTTTAACCCCAGCTGGCAACTAAACCCCACGCAGTTGCTCACTCACTTCCCCCACGCTGGGATGGGGGAGAGAATCAGAAGGGTAAAAGTGAGAAAACTCATGGGTTGAGACAAAGACAGTTTAATAGGGAAAGCAAAGGCCATACATGCCAGCAAAGCAAAGCAAGGAATTCATTCCCTGCTTCCCATGGGCAGGCAGGGGCTCAGCCATCCCCAGGACAGCAGGGCTCCATCATGCATAACGGTGACTTGGGAAGACAAACGCCGCTACTCTGAACATCCCCCTCTTCCTTCTTCTTTCCCCAGCTTTACATGCTGAGCATGATGTCATATGGTGCGGAATAGCCTTTTAGTCAGTTGGGGTCAGCTGTCCTGGCTGTGTTCCCCTCCCAGCTTCTTCTGCCCCCCCAGCCTCCTTGCTGGTGGAGTGGGATGAGAAGCAGAAAAGGCCTTGACTCTGTGTAAGCCCTGCTCAGCAGTGATGAAAACATCCCTGCGTTATCAACCCTGTTTCCAGCACGAATCCAAAACATAGCACCATACCAGCTACTGTGAGGAAAACTAACTCTAACCCAGCCAAAACCAGCACAGGAGCAAGATATAGGGGTACCTTGCTACAGTACAATCTGGGGAGGGCTAGTCCACTTACATGCAAAGGCTGTACTGGAGCGTAGGACCCAACAGAAAGGCTCAGGCTGCAATTCACAGGGGGCAGGGCAGTAGCACTATGAAACAAGCACTTTAATTTGTGTCTTGAGGGGAAAAAAAAAAAAAAAAAGAAAAAAATGAGGATTATATCCCTAGCCACCTGATTATTTTTTGCCTAAAACATCCTGAAGCAGCATGCTTTTGGGGGAGTTGGTGGGAGGGTAGAAATTCACCAAAAATCCAAGTGTCTGAGAAAAATAACATCAAAACATAGTCTGATCTAGCCCTAGTTAATTCCCTCAAGCAGATAGTAAGTTCTTTGATGAAATTCCAAAATATCCAAGGATATGCAAAATTTGTAAACGGGCCAATTTTTCTGAAGGAGAAAAGATACTTTATATTATGCTATTCTGCAGTTACATATATTTTTGCTCTCAGTGTCGAAATACAAATACTTCAGGCAAACAAATTAGGGAGACAATTATTCTGTTGTTTCACATTTCATTACTACATCTATATTGTAGAAACCAGAATGTTTCAAGTCCCCTTGAATGCATACATGGCACTAAGTACATTTCCCACAAAAGCCACATCTTTCATCACACATTTTCTATTACTTCATGAAAGAAAATGAAAATAGTAGATATATTTGTAATTTACTCTAGTTCCATATAAAAAAAAAAATCACCTACAGGGAGAAAACTGGGGTGTTTGAGCAAACAAACCAAAAAACCAATCCCTATAGAACAGTGGGCTCAAATTATTCCTAGATACATTGTGAAATACCGTTCTTCTGAGGTAAGAAATCAGGAAATAGTAAGAATTCAGTTTTTTAGCTGCATACTTCCTGAATTATTGTATTAGTAGTTAATGACACAGTATTGTTGTATCATCTGGCAGTCAGTTAAGCAGCCACAACTAAAGTGTGAATCATCACAGCACACCTGAATTGCAGGAGACTAACATACTTGCAAGTGGCAATGGTCAATAGAACTTAACACTTTAGTCCTGAAAATATCACTGGCTGCCATGTGCAACAATGGAGAATCAAGGCACCATAAATATCTCTAGTTGTCATTAATAAACCCCTGGACAGAGACAGTGAACATACCTCTGAGACAAACTCAGAAAAGTCTGGCTGTATCCTGAGATGCTGCTAACTTCCATTAGACCACCTGCAATTCATCAGCAGCACATTGCTTGCACACACACGCAGAGGCACACACACCTTCACAAACGTCCAAGCAGTTTGACTATATCCCAAAAGCGTGACTGAAGCCCTCTGAGGACACACCTGCGCTAACTCAGGTACCAGTAACCACGCAGCCGCCGCAGCAGAGCTCAGCACAAGCCGCAGAGCCCTGCCAGCCAACCCCAGCTACCGTACCGGGAACAGCACTGCCATCACCAGTCTACGGCCCCAGTCTGCCCGAGCTGATGCTGCTCCATGCTAACACTCCTGCAGCTGGACTGTGTGGAGACAGCTGGAATATCTTTGCACATGTGTCTTTTCCCCAAGACCTTTTTTCCCTCCAGCTGAGCAGTATGGGAAGTACATGCTGAGCAGACAAATGCCTGTAGCAGGTACATGTAGTTTCTCAGTCCTCATGCAGATCAAGAATCCCATTCCTGTTTCTCAGTAAAACTGACTGCAAGAAAATTGGGGACATACAAAAGCTGTTTGTTCACTCAGATCCAGGTCTGCAGTTTGACCACATGCCACTGAAACTGCGAAATTTGTTTTGGACCTTCTTAAAAAGCAAAAGACCAGTTTCTGCCTTGCAGTGATAATGAAGCTGATAAATCCAGGGATGGGAAGAAACTTGCATTATCTATATTCAACAACTAATCAGTGTGAACAAGGGATAAAGTACTACCCCCCTTACTGAAGTGACCTCAGTGGACTGCTGCAAGGATCCCAAATCAGCAAGCATTAGGACCATTTTAGTTACACAGCCCATCATCCTGGCACACCAGCTCTAGCACCGAAACAGCTTGCAAACATACACATACCTTCCCCGAGACACCACCGTATCTTCAGGCATGAAAGTGTCTCTCATGGGAGACAGTGCAGCACTTTTCAGCTTCCATCTTAGCCTTTAACTTAGAACTGTGCATTGCTTCCTCACAAATCTGGTTCTTCTAAACCTAACCTTGCCCATATGTTTATGCAAAGGTAATAAAATGATACCTTGGCAGAGAGGTAAGCAGGCATACACGTTGCAATACATAGTCGATACAGTGGCCTCCTTAGCTTACCCCTTCATTTGGTTTGGGCAGTCTCCTCCAGAGCACATAGAAAAGTCATAAACTGATTTTTAAAGTATGTAGGTAACTTCAAAATTATTTGGTGCCTGCACACAACAGCTGAACAAGAGATGGGAATTTATTCTCTTTCCCAAGCCCCTTAAAAAGATCTGCCTTTCATATTGACATCTTCCTAGCTGCAAACAACAGGCAGATTATCAGAAGTAAGGGCATACCCCTAGAAAGGACTGTTTCAGGTTCTTGGCAAACTGCACAGATTTATTCCTTTTATTTCCAAAGCACTCTCCAAACTCACATGTAAGTACAGGTTTTGGTGAGGAAAATGACAGCATGATCCCCTCACCTCAAATGAGTAGAACAACAACAAAAGCAAAAATCTTCAGAAATGGTTAAGTAATTCAGCATAGACCCATCTGACAGCTGGCCACCTGTAGCTATAATAAATTACTATTTGACATGCTATCATTGACTTTCAGTAGTCAGCTATTCCCCCCAAGTCATCATGCTACATTTAGTTTTAAAGATTCAATTTCATATTTCTTTCCTCATTTTTACCTGATAAACTTCAAAATGATCGAAAAATATTTTAGGGCTGAAATTTGATAAGGAAACCACAGTCTTACTTTCAAGTTACATACTTTAATTGGTCTTCATTTAGAAGTGTCATAACTAGGTGTATAAAACAGAAAATGATTATTCCTAACTATTTATTTATAAAGGAAGAAAAACAGAGATCTAAAAGCACCTGGGAAGTTTTTAAAGTGGATGCTTTGATTTTGCAGAGCTCCCTTCTGGAAACATTAAAAAATTAGGATTATTTCGTATCATGGATGAGATACCTGGCATTATATACAGATAACTATTCATTGGCTTCATAGTCCTCTAGGGCATATAGCACATCTATGCGGTATACCTGGCTGCTAGGTCTGAATTTTTTTTAAGCCAGCAAATGAGTAAAGAAAGTCTGCATAAATCCAACAACTCTCAGTTGGATGAATCTCAGAGGTTTTTTTTACAAAGAAAGTTTTATTCCCACTAAGAGAAGAGAGAAACACATACCTCATTAAATTTTTGCCAGATAAAAAGCAGCCCCCTCCCCATCCCTCAGATTTACCATACAGACAACTGCCGAGTCAGGAAGAAAATTTGATTTCAAAACAAAGTGATCTAGATTCACCAAAAGGAAAGAAGAGAAAAGTACAGCAACCATCAGGATGTGGGGAAAATGCACAGCTTGGAATTTCAGTCCCTTGCTTAGTGCCACTATAGGGAAAGGTTCTACTAGATATGAAGAAGTAAAATACATTTTCTATACTGTTCTTCTGGAAACATATGCATGCAGGTCTGGTCAGAGGCTAGTATTTCTACCTCCTCTTCCCCCCTCGCCCCCAAAATCCATAGCTCTTGCAGAACTTCGTATCACCATGGAAGGCCACAGTGACCACCAGCTCAGTAAAAGCACTTCAGCATGAAGCTGTATGAAGCTGCTGTCCCCTCTGAGGGGCATGGGATGAGGTGGTTTCACTGAGATGGTTTCACTCAAAGAGTTTCAAAGTGTTGGCTCAATAAATCACTTCTCAGTGGTGATACTTTAACCATCACTCTTCTTCCAAGCACCTTTTTATTAAAGGCTGTTACTGTATGGACATCATCAACTGGCTTTTCTTCATCTAGTCTCAGGGCTGGGACATGGCATAAAGACAGCTTTTTCCTCTTGGCTGATGATCTTCACCTGCAGACGGGTAAATATATAATGAATGAACATGACTTCTGGTCTACCAGCCAGTTCTTCTGGGACCATCTCTTTTGGCTGAAGTAGCACAAACCTCTCCCCCTGCTGTTTGCTTACTGTGCCCAGTGGGGCTTCCCTTTGGAGGGAGAAACGTGGCTGCCCTGACCAAGTTGTTCTTGCAAACAGCAAAGCAGGCTGGAGGTTTCCTAGTGAAACCACATCCAGGTCAGCCAGCCCTCCCTGCTCTGCTGAGCCCCAGGCCAGCAATACATGGCACCTGCCAACCTCCAGCCCCCACAAGCCAACTCCTGTTTCAGGGGCAGCGCTGCCTCCAGCGCTTGAGGAGATATTGCAACTAGCAGCCTACACCTTCCACGCCGCTCCTCATGCCTTGGGCACCCTTAAGGTGCCTGAGGCCTTGTGCATCCTTGTCCCCCACCATCCCCATCCCAGCCTCTGCCCCTGCCCTGGACACCCAGGGCACACTGCCACCAGTGGCTGCCCTTGCATCCCTCTCCCACTCCAAGCCAGCCTGGGCCTTGCAGCCCAGGGTGGCTCCTGAAAAAGCTAGTCCTGGAAGGATCCTGCCAAGTTTTTACATCTATCTTTATTTTAATCAAACACTGGGAGGCTCTGGCTGTTACCCTGATGCAGGGTGGAAGCATTTTTACACTGCGGGAGGGACAGGCAGGTGTCTGGTTCAGGTCTGTTACACACACCCTGCAAGATTTTCCTCCCCCAATCCACTTCAACCCTCTCATCACTTCATAATTAATGCCATCTCTTCTCATTATGCCTGGACAGAAAGTAAATATCAGAAATCATTACAATACTTACTGACTCCACAGTTAGCACCAGCTGAATAACATGCCGCGGTGGTATTTCTCCTGCTTTAGGCAGGACATGCCAGCTATTTTTTTTTTTTTTTTTAACATCAGGGAATACTTACTTGTGCAGTTTCATGCTATTTGTTTCATTGTCAGTCTGGTCAATTTGAAGATAATGGAATTTATTATTTTAATACCCAAAACCTGTTTCTGCCCACTGTCTGCAGGGCAACACAAAAATACATCAGAAGGCAAGGAGGACAGAGTCATTCAGTGACAAAATAAACCCATCCATCTATAAATGCAACTGGATGTGAATTTTTGCACCTGTAAGCATCCTTTAGGATAAGTTAAATATGCTAGAAGGTGATTGACAATTTTCATCTGTCCTAAAGACTGAATAATTTAAATGCAGGGCTTCTTCTTGTCTAATAAAAAGTGCTGAGCACAGAATCCTAAACAAACACTGTCAAATATAAATCCAGTCTGCACAAAATCTGAAACGGAGGTAACTCTTAACCCAAGGTGAGCCTGCACATTCCATGGCTGCGGTACCATCTGATTACTGGGAAAGCAGCAGGTAAATCTACCCTAACTGCAAAGGAAAAAGTATACAGCATGTTAAACTCATCTGAAAAAAGGCAAGAACAACAAAAATCCCAAGCCCTGTAACCGTGCTACTGTTAGATGATGACCTGTGTTTGCCATGACTCGTTAAAGCACAGTGGTGTGTTAGTGGGAGAGGAGCCCGGATCCTCATGTGTCCCAATATAGAAAGCCTCAGAAGAGCTTCAGAACTACAGGAAAGTAGCAGAGCAAATCCTTTAACGTGGGGAGGAACATGGGTGGGCCAGCTGTGCTCCAGAATCAGTTGGTGCCAAGGAAGCTGAGGGAGATCTGCTTCTTCCAGTGTCCCAGATCGTTCCAAGTTGTGTGAACTGTTGTTCCACCTCTGTCTAATAGTCCTTTTCAAAAGCCCTAGCACAAAACAATCATTTCACCTGCTCTTCCCAGCAATATTCACAGAATTGCTTTTCCACAATTTAATCTGCAAATTAAGCCTAGGGATGCCTTATATGGGCATTCTTTAACATCAGCATCACTGTCATCAGACAGTGACATATTAAGTCCAGTGGTGGGATGCTCTGGGACTTGGCTATCTCACTTGGCTTTAGTTTTACATAAAACTGGGACAAACCTCTGAGATTTCAGAGCACTGTGAGGTTTTTTTTTTCCTTCCCTATCTTTTCCCATATCTGCAAGACCCTTGCAACTCTGACACTGTTTTCTTAGAGCCAGTACACCTCAGCCTTCAGCCCTCCAGTGCACATAGCACAGGCAGCAATAAAGCCAAATCTCACTGGTCTTGTGCTGCAATTTAACACAAAATGCAGATTGATGTGCCACTTTTTTTTTTTTAAAGAAATACTCCAGTAGTGTAATGAATAACCCACCTACTTATTAGACTAGGATTACACATTCACTTTTAAACTTTACAGCAGCCCAGTTAAACATGACATATTTTCTGTAGCATAATCCCAATAACTTTACACAAACCCACACATAACACAGGCAGCTACTCCGTCCATTAATAATAGCTAATTACCACAGCTATGCTTTTGATAAATGTTCAGAAGAGGATCTTTGCAATCATCCAGTTACTCCTAGGTTAGTATTCAATTTGCAGCCACTAAAGTGTTCTCTATCCTTGTTGGGGAAGAGGTACAGGACTGCTGGTCAGATTCATTTCAGGAAAAGGAATCAATTTCAGCCAAATTAACCTTCTGTAAATAGAGATATGAACTTTTATGCACTAATATCCTGTCCAGACTACTAATGTACACTGGAAGTCCATTCAGTTTTTCTTAGGAGTGAGATAAATAAGCCCATTAAAACCATACTGGTTTAGGACACTGCATCAATGTCCTCCTAAGACATGAGCACAAATAGAACTGGTTTGTATTTGTGGCTTCTAGACAAAATAGTCTATTCTTCCATCCTGATTTTCATAAAAACACATCAAAAAGCATGATAAATTCTTCTGAGGATGAGAAGATGCCTCAATATGAAAAGTGACTTATGTACACGTCTCTAATACTTGAAATATCTCTGACATTAACTTTAAAGCACACATTTAATGAATATAATTACTGCTTAAGTAACTATAATAACCAAAGTATGAAACATTTATCTGATTATGCGAGTTCACTGAAGCCAATAAAGCTTGTCTTCTTCTTTTCACAATGTGTCACTACATTTTTTCTTCAGTTTTTAATCCAGATGCAATCTGGCATGACAAAGACTGCTGGCTTCCCAGACACAGGCTGATAAGCCAAATTCCATGCTGATTCAAACCCTGCTTTAGCAGGAGCATGTGGGTTTCAAAGACAGCCTAAAA